>NC_133770.1:195142855-195290394 GCF_003597395.2 Chelonoidis abingdonii
CCCCCCAAACCTCCCAACTCCTGATCAGACACAGGAGGAGTTGATCCAGACTGTGAGGGAGATCACTGAGGTGAGCAAATCTGCCAATAAGCGCAGGCCCCACCAAGACAGAGGAGAAACTTTGTCTCAACGTTAAGGGCTATTATAAAGAGGACAGTGATCAATTATTCTCCATGTCCACTGAAGGTAGAAGGTAGAATAAGGGGTTAATCTGAAGATGTAGAAGATATTAGGGATATTTAGATTAGATATTAGGGAAATGTTTCTAATCATAAGAGTAGTTAAGCACTGAAATAGGTTTCCAAGGAAGGTTGTGGAATACCTATCACTGAAGGTTTCTAAGAACAGGTTAGACAAACACCTGTCATGGATGCTCTAGGAGCACTTCATCCTGCCTCAGCACAGAGATCCTGGACTAGAGGATCTCAATGTCCCTTCCACCCCTACATTTCTGTTATTCTACGGCTCTAGGGAGTGACTTTCAAGAAAAACTCTCCTGGCTGAAAGCATAAAAAAAAAGCAGGTTTCTTCATCAAATTAGTTTTCTCTAAGCAGGTCAGAACTCTGTTAAAAAGCTGGTGATATCTTATTAGGTGTTCTGTTTTGTTAAGGGTATTATTAGTGTTATGCATAATGGTATTATTACTGGTATAAACACCACTTCCACAAAACATTAGTGTACTTTATAGGGAGGAGTTGTTGAAAGCTAATTTACAAAGAACATAGGTCTGTTTAATTATGTTATCTTATTTCCTGTGGATGCCACCCCTTTATCCAGTGAAAAGGACATAAGTAATGGCTAACCTTTGGGAAGAGCCATGCTTAATGATTTAATGAGCCTGGGTTTCTGCCACTCTGTTGTATATGGTTCCTTCATTAAATAAAGTAAAGGCATAAATGTGCATTTCACCTACAAAAGCAATGGCAATGAGTCACCATAGCAACCATGAAAAGCTTACGTACTTATTTGATCTTGACTCAATAGCATTTAGAATTCCCATCACAGATATTTACAAGAGAAAGGTAAACTTTCAAATAGAATAAGAGTTATTAGAGATGTGCAAACCATTTTGCAATGGTAGAAAAATTGGTTAAATTTACCTCTCTTCTATTCCAAGAGAGATCAGGTAAATATTCTTATTCAACTAATGCAGTCTCTCAATATTAGCAGTAAGATACAATGCTGAAAAAAATGGCTTTTAATTTAGTTTAATTACTTTATAAATTGATTATGTGGCATGGCAAGCAGATATGTGATATGATGTGCAAAGTGGGTGTACATGTGCATATATAGTTCATAGCAGACTTGGGTGGAAGAAGATCAAAATGTAACTACCTGTGCTATTACCACTAAGTTTGATAGCTATTAAATACTGTGGTCCAGATCCTCCATTCCTCTGGAGTTATGCTCAGCACAGGAACAGAGGGGAGGCAAAGTTAGCTTTAGGTCACCTATATACTACTTATATTCTAGCTCCAGCCCCTGGCATAAACTAGAGCAGCCATAGTGCTGCTGTAACTTACACTCAGTAGCATCTGCCCTAGTGGCCATTCCATAGCCAAGACCAGCTACAGAACTGCTTTCCTTGGCACGCTTCATTCTTTCCCCTCACACATCAGCTGACACTCTGCCAGCTCAGCTCAGGAGCCTCCTGATCCTGGGATATTTCCCAAGGCCTATAAAGAAGCCAGAAAATGTGGCCTGTGACTTGGTTGTCTTCATCTGACTCTTTATAATATGATCAATATCCTAACTGATCCTAATTAAGGACAGAACAAAACTAACTAAAAATATATATGAATCTATTAAAGCTGGATGAACAATGTTTAATTTAAAAAGCAGACAATATGTTGTACGCAGGGCACTTGTGGTTGGGAAGGGAACACAGGTTTCTATTTGCAGGTCATCAGTTTAAATCCAACCAGGGTTTTAGCAATAAAAGTAGTTCCATCTGAAAGGAATATGATGGTCCATTTGGACTGGGCTTGGGTTTCAATATAATTCATAGTAGACATATGTCCATGTGCGTCATAAATACATCCCTTACAATTAGCATCCTTGTCAACAGTCACAGTAAAGAGGCCAAGGATAAAATAGGCTCAGTCCCAGTGTCCACTTAAAAGTTAGATTGACAATGCTGTGTCAGTCAGCACCGAGGCTGTCAAACTGTTTTTAAAAACACCAAAGCTAAACTCATGTAAGCATTTTAAGACAATAAATTGTACTTTGTATTACCAGTCTTTGTTATTGAGATAAGTAATTTCACTGCAAACATGTGCCAGGGGATTAGAAAGATTCAAGATGGTCCCATAAAAATGAAGTGGACAATTTGCAAAGCTATAATTTCTCAAGGTAACATGGGCTCAAGGTATAATATAAACATCTGAATTAGGAAAATAGTCTTGCCACACTGAATCAGACTAGTGGCCCATGTAGTACAGTGCCCCATCTTCAACGGTGCCAGATGCTTCAGAACAAGTGCAAGAAAAAAACAACAGTAAGCAAATATGGGATAATCTGCATGCAGGGAAGTTTCCTCCCAGTCCCTGCTAGTCAGAGGTAGTCAAATCCTGGAGTCATTAACTATGTACAAATCAAACACATGAAATTATACTGAAAGATAGCTCTTGAGTTCAAGTTGGAAAATCTCCTCTGTGATCTAGGGCCGACAAATGAAAGGCTTTCAAGAAAAATCTTTCAATGACTTCTCACTCAGATTAGTGAATGCAGTTCAGAGAGAGAGAGAGAGAGAGAGAGAGAGACGCAACAGTTCACACTGTAGATCTAGAAAAGAGGCAATATTCTAGCCCAGAAATTGGATCTAGAAATTGGAGACAAAATGACCTCTTAGATCATTTACTCTATTTCTCCTGTCAGTGCAATATTATTCCCTACAATATACTTTCCAGTAGAGTCCAAACTGTAGGCAACCCTAAAAAAGAAACATTTACCATGATGCAGTTTAGCCTTCACCTTGCATCTAGGCAAATCTTCCTTTGACTTCAGTGAGTAAAGGCAAACCAAACACGTCAAATTCCAGTATTTTCCTATACTGAGAATATGGCTTTATGACAAGGGCTTTGCATTGTATCACAAGTAGGGTGATGATTCCTTATGTAGGAATCTGAAAAAGGATTTTGTACAAATGGCATCCCGGGGTTTAACGTTTATTGTCTCTAAATAGTAGGCAGAACATATGTGCTCACTGAGCCTGCTGCAAATGTTTCAATGAAAAATGGTTTTGTCGAAACCAATTTTTTTAGTGAAAACAAAAATGATTGATTTTTTTTCAAAAGTTTTAAATGAATTTAAAAAGAATCAAAAAGCTTCAGTTTGACATATAGTGATATTTCTACTTCCCTGGAGTTTTTACTTTTTTAAGTAAAGAAATCCCTTAATCCTTTTCTCTCCCCCAAAAGAAAAAGGAGGGGGAAATTAAAGAAAGTGAGAGGGGAAAAAAATTCTCATTTACTTTCCTCTCCATTGAAAAAAATTGGAAAAAAGTATGAAAAGTGTTTTTCACACATTTATCCCCACTTCTAAAACTATTTTCCCTTGGAAAATATTAAAAAAACAAAGTCAGCATTACTTTTGCTCACTTTTGAACATATATTTTACTCCCCACCACCTTTTCCAATGGAAAAGAACTTATAAAAACATTAAAGTAACATTGACTCTCTTATTTTTTTCACATTTGCAACGGGGGAGGGAGGAGTTAAACTTAACATTTTTTCCCCATGAGAAAAAGGAAAACATCAAAAATTCAAAACAGTTTATAAATGAAAAGGTTTTTTTTTAAAAAAATGCTTTCACTGAAAAAATATTTAAAAATGAAAAATTTAAACAAAATAACTTCTTTCTTTTCAAAAGATTACATTTTGATGCACTTTAATGTTTATTTTCTGAGCAGTATTTTTTTCCCCTCTGGTTACCAGCTCTGTAAATGCAACGTGTGATCTGAGAATCCAGGTGGGCTTTTTCTTTTGCATAGATCATCAAGTAAAATGAGGTTCTGCAGGCCAGAAAGGGCATTTGGCTTCACCTGTGTAACTCCATTGTTTTCTAATTATGCCCTAAATAACATCAGTTCAATAACAATGGGGTTGCACAGATGTGACTGATTTGAATTTGATAAACATGTTTGTTAATGATGCTCAAGAACAACAGAATCCATTTCACTCTCTCTTAGGCCTGGTCCACACTACGCCGTTAAATCGATTTTAACAGCATTAAATCGATTTAATGCTGTACCTGTCCACAGTACAGTGCTCTTTAAATCGATTTAAAGGGCTCTTTAAATCGATTTCTGTACTCCTACAAAACGCTAAAGGAGTAACGCTAAAATCGATAGTATTACTTCAGAATACTGTTAGTGTGGCCGGAAAGCGAACACGCAGTGGCCTCCGGAGCGTACCCAACAGTTGCACCACTGACCGCCTGGACAGCAATCTGAACTCGGACGCAGTGGGCAGGTAAACAGGAAAAGCCCGCGAACTTTTGAAATTATATCCTGTTTTGCCCAGCATGGAGCTCTGATCAGCACGGGTGGCGAGCAGTCCAAATCCAAAAAGAGCTCCAGCATGGACCGTACGGGAGATACTGGAATCTGATCGCTGTATGGGGAGACAAATCTGTTCTATCGGAGCTCCGTTACGGAAGACAAATGCCAAAGCATTTGAAAAAATCTCCAGGCTACACAGTACTGCGGGACAAGCGTAACGGCAAGCCAGAGACTCAAATGGACGCTAATGGAGGGGGGGTACTGAGGACTCCAGCTATCCCATAGCCACAGCATCCTCCGAAAACTATTTGCATTCTTGGCTGAGCTCCTAGTGCCTGTAGGTTCAAACACATTGTCCGGCGTGGTTCAGGGAATAGCTCCTCAGTTTACTCCGCCCCCCCCCCACCAATGAAAAGAAGGGAAAGAAATCATTTCTTGACTCTTTCAATGTACCCCTTGTCTACTGAGATGCTGCTGGTAGACGCTATGCTGCAGCAGCGAAGCGCAGTATTCGCTCCTCTCTCTCCCGGTGGCAGAGTGCAGTAGACGGTAACGTCCTTAGAACCGAGCGCCAATGCTTGATAATTGTTCAATACTACATGTTGGCCTGAAGATGAGGCCACCCGGGGGGCACCTGGCTAAAAACAGAACAGGAATGAGTCCTGGTCACTCCCAGTAGATGTTACAGAACGGCTGGTAACCATCTTCATCATAACAACTGGGGGCTGAGCTTTAATCAGCCCCCTCCTTTCATGTGTAAAGAAAAGATTCTGTACTGCCTGGACTATCATAGCGTGAGCGGGCTCCTCTCCCCACACCGCTTAATGCCTGCCTGGACTATCATAGCACCGGAAGGCTGCCTCCCCTCATTTTATCTCACTAGAGAACTCTGCATTCTTTATTACTTCATGACACAAATGGCGGGACACTGCCACGGTAGCCCAGGAAGGTTGGGGAGGAGGGAAGCAACGGTGGGGTGTTGCAGGGGCACCCCTGTGAATACTGACACGGAGCAGCTGTGCTGTCTGATGCACTGGTCCTCTAGTACACTTGCCCCATATCTAGGAAGGACTGACTCTATTTTTAGAAACCATAAAGGAGAGATTGACTCGGAAGTCATCCCAGTTTTGCTTTGCGCCCCCGGCCGATCTCAGCCAGAGGCACTCATGATAGCAGTAGACAGTACAAAGGGGGAGAGATAACCGTCATCTCATTGCCAGTTTACTCCAGCAGTAGACGGTACAGACGACTGGTAACCACTCTGCTATCATGCAAAAGCAAATGAATGCTGTGTAGCGCTGGAGTATCACCTCTATCTGCGGCATCCAGTACACATATGGTGACTGTAAATAAAAAGGCTGAACGGCCTCCATGTTGCCGTGCATATGCGTCTGCCAGGGCAATCCAGGGAAAAAGGCGCGAAGGATGGTCTGCTGTTGTTTTCCCGGAGGAAGGAATGACTGACGACATTTACCCAGAACCACCACGACAATGATCAACCCAGAATTCCAAGGGGCAGGGGAGACTGTGGGAACTATGGGATAGCTATGGAATAGCTACCCACAATGCAACGCTCCAGAAATCGACGCTAGCGTCAAGACCATGGCCGCACAGCACCGAATTACTGTGCTAGTGTAGCTGCGTGAAATCGAATTTATAATATCTGTTTATAAAACCGGTTTAATGTAATTCGGAATTATCCTGTAGTGTAGATGTAGCCTAGTTACATTGATGCTGATATGCTAAAAGGAATGAAAAGCAGTGAACACTTTGATTTTTGTCACAAAGTCTGCAATTGGGACTCAGAACATATGCAGGAAGCAGATTTACCGAGCAAGCTGATGCCAGTTTTACATATCAGAGAGGTTAGCTCGTGTTAGTCTGGATCTGTAAAAGCAGCAGAGAATCCTGTGGCACCTTATAGACTAACAGACATTTTGGAGCATGAGCTTTCGTGGGTGAATACCCACTTCGTCAGATGCATCAGTTTTACATAGTTGCTTTTCAGGGGAGAGTTCCACTCTAGGGAAATCCAATATACATCTTTCATAACCCTTTAAGAGGCAATGTAGACTTAGAGAATGAAGGCCATCTGATGTCATTGCATGCAGTCCCAGCATGTTAACATACCATTCCACTATTAAACTCCAACATAGAATTAAAATTCTGCAATAATGTTTGGTTCTTTCAGCACCAGTTGCAAATTAAATAGTTATCTCCCCCGTAAGTTCCAACTTTATAGTAAGACTCAAAGGGAGAAACAGCCCTCATTATTTGTAAGGAGTGGGGGAGGAAAAAAATCACTCACTATGATATTGTGTACCATATGCCAAGTTTCAGCCCAGAGTAAATTTAGAAGTCTAATTTTATGTTCCTATGAAAACAGATTTATAATAAACAAAATGGATACAAATTAACCACAGAGATGTAAACTGTACCACAAAAACAACATCATAAACTGTGTGCTGGATTAGTTATTAATTGGTTGACACATGGGTTATGTGTTTTAATTGTAAACCTGCCTGACATTTTATGATAAGCTATGCCTATCTATAAGAAATACTTTTAAAAACCCTTACTGTTTAGTAGGTACCTTATTACCCTTAAAGCAATGAAGTTGAACTGTAAGGCACTGTAACAAAATATTCGGACAATGAACTTTGATTATAAAAATATTTTTGCACTAATTAAATCGTGCGGAAAAAAATCCAGCTAAATGCACATTCTAAAACTGAGCACCTGGTATCACTGGGCCAGAGCAGCTCTATCTACACCTTTTGAAAGATATGCTTTAGAAATCATACTCCCATAACGTGCATTGCTGCTTGGTGTAGATAACCCCTCACAACTGAACTGGTGGTAGCTCTAATAGGAATGTTTGATCTTAAAATTCCCTAGTGTACAAAACACCCTGGAGAACAAAAACTATAATTGTGACTAGCCTCTCTGCACCAGTTTATGATGGCAGGGGAAAGGTTTCTTGCACACTGTCCTGCATACTGCAACTTGTAACCCTGCAGAACCCACTCAGGGGCTAATCACAAACCCATTATTTAAATAGTACACTTGAAAAGATGGAAATGTGGCAAAGATTTTCAAAGCAACGCATTTAATTCAAATCAATAGAATGTGTCTAAATCCCTGAGATTGCTTTACTGACATATTGCTAGCTGAGTAATAAATTATGAACTGAAAATCTCCATGTGTGAGCATTAAGTCAAATTCACCATCTACCATGGTGAGTTGTGGAAAGAGGGAGGAGGGAAGGGATTTGAAAGTGTGAGCCAAATTCTACTCTGCCCTGGAAATGGATTAATTATTCCAGAATAAAGTCATACTTATTCCAGAACAGAATGTCAACAAAAGAGATTCCTACTAGAATAGCCATGGTAGAACATTTATTCTGCTATAGCTATGTCAGTTAATTTCTTCATATAGTCAAGTCTTTGCTTCAGGAGTACCACTACAGTCAAATCAGTGGAGACGGTCACATGGAAGTAAGGCCATTTGTCTGAATAAAATTTAGCTTTACTTTAATTCCTGTGGAGAAAATGAATTGCAGTAAATATACTCTGAAATTCTCCTTTCCTAAGAATGCCTGTCACTGGTTCTGCCAACAAATTAATAACCTGGGGCTATGTATCCTTCCCCTGTGACATCAGAACTATTATTTGCTACACTTTTCTTTTTGCACAAAATAGATATTTTCCAAGTAAACATAATAAAAATAATTGATTGATTTTAGTAAAGAGGTGTTTTTTGTTTGGCGGCTCTCATGGTAACTTGTTAGAGGATAAGAGCTTGTCAGAGAGAAGATTGTTCTGGCTGTGGGTCCAGATATTGAATGGGGCTGCTGAGTGTCTTGTGATGGATTTAGGAGACTTACCACTTCCTGTAGGTTGCTCAGCTCCTCACAAGCTCAGGCTCACTGTGGATAATGTGATATTTTTGTGAACACTGTTCAAACATATCACAAGAATTCCAGTGTTGCTAGAAGAATAGTAACAGTGCCAATCTTTTCTTCAATGGTCTTTTGTGACTAGAATGTGTGTTTATTACTGAGGGCTGAGGTAAGATTTGAAAAGAGGTACACATCCCCTCTTCAAATCATTTTAGATTGCGGCCCTTGAAATAGACAGCCCAAGCCCTCTCATGGAATTAGAGTATGACATCAAAGAAGTCACTGAACCCAAAATGCTAAAGCCAAAATTATAGGACTTGGGCACCTGAAGTTAGCCACCTGAATTCATATTCAGCCTCTATGTGTTGGAGAGTTTTCAAATGGCGTAGAGTATCTATGGCTCCCACTGAAGTAATTTGGCACTATGGTTGCTCAGCACATCTGAAAAAAATCAGTCCAGTTACCGAAGAGCCTGAATGTGGATTTAGGAACCAAGCTTCACACACTCAGGTTTGACAATGATACCCAGTCCTAAATGTTATTGCTACTGCCACAATTGTACCACTTCCGTTCTCTGGGAGATTGCATATTTGTCTTTCTTTAATGTTTTCTTTAATCTAAAATGAAATTCTAGATCAAAGTACAAGGTATGCTCTTGTGTCTAAAAAAACAAGCACTCTCTTCAAGAGACAGGATCTACTAACTGGCACTGGTAGTATGGCTGGTAGTGATGCACTCCAGCAAGATATTTTATATGCTTTTTAAAACTAACAAATTGTAATATTGCTATGAATTTTAATTAACTTTTATTGCTTTAGTACAAGGAGCAGAAGAATGCTGAGTCAGAAATAACTAGGAAGACACCCTGGATGGCCAAAACATCTGAGGAATGCAGGAGAGAGAGGGGCAGAGGGCGTCATGAGAAATGGAAGAAAACATTCTGATCCTGCTGATAAATCTCAAATATACACATCTTCGCAGTAGATACAGTTTATTATGTTTTGGAATTTTCCCTGAAGCATTTGTGTTTTAATTCTGGAGAGAGTAGACATCATATGGTTTCTCAAAACACTCATTGTAGCAGACTAGTGAAATAAACATAATTTGTACAATTTTATGTTCAGTTATGTACCTCTATACTTACACACTATTCAACATTTTATTGGCTTAACAACCTTGTTCAGCATCCAGACTGCTGTGTTAATCAGCAAAAATTTGGAAACTCCTACAATGCCTAGATTTAACTGAGTATTTTGAAGACATGACCAAATTCATTCCCAATGTAGCTATGTGTCAGCTTAAATGTGGATTTGCTTGCTGACTTACCTAGTATGTGGGTTTTCTGCAGATATTTTGATGCTTGTTTTGAATACAAGCATCTATATTTTGTGTACAGAATTTCACAGGCAGAAAATTGCATTTGCAAATGGTCAGCTAGTTGGAAATCATCCTATGTGAAAGTGCTGTTTGCATATGAAAATGTGGGATTCTATCTGTACACAAATTTGAGTTGAACATTTGGAGCCTAGCAGTTAGTGCATGATAAAACTGAACTTAAATATTTGAATCCAACATAGACTATGATTACATTCACTAAAATTAAGCACAAGTTTCCTCAAGGCATTCTTACTGATACAGATAGTCTTATATCACTGATTATTATTTTCTCTTATCTGTTCCAGTAATAAAAAAAATCTTGTGTAACCAGGTGAAGTATCATAGAAAGAGTTTAACAATCGTAGGTCTGATCCTGAAACCCTTTATTCACATGAGTAGCCTCACTGAAGCCAATGGAACTATTTGTACACTAAGGAAGATTACTCATGAGAGTAATCATTTATAGCACCAGGCTTCTTGGGTCTTCAACAAAACTGAAAAGAAGACTACCAGCTCGAGATTCTTCAAAAACTGTTTTTCATACTACAGATGACACACACTTCCATATACGGCAAAGGCTCTGTGTCCATATCTTAACAATTTGCGCAATTGATCTCCTGAGTTAATAAGTAGAAGACTGAACTTTTATTTTTCAGCAATGACTTCCTGCACACTAGCTTGGAAACAAGATGCCAGTTATACAACATCAGGCTTTCCAAAATCATCTTCATATTTTCTGAACAGTTTTGCACCAAGTGGAAGAGCATGTATTACATCAACAAAAGGAAAGGCAGTGAGAAAAACCAGAATGGGAGGGAGGGCTGGGAGGGGGAGAAGATGACAAAACCAAGCATATCCAGCTTGTGCACTCTCCTACCATGAAGCAATTTTTACTAAATCTAGTGACATTGAATTGAAGGAAACTGAGCCTTGGAAAAGAAACAGATCATATCAAAGTCCATACCACAACTGTTTGCCTAATAAGTGTAAGATGCAATTTAGAACCGTAAGATGGAATTTCTCCTCCGTATTTAAGAGAATCTCATTAAATATCAAGATTTCATGAGACTGCTGCTTTAGGGAAGACACAACTGGCCATAAGACCAATATTCTTCCCAATAGCTGCATAATGCTGTAATGGTAGGAAAATATATAGTATGGAACATGCTGACTTTAATGGAAAATAGTTATTTGAAGCAATTTTCATAATAACTTAGAAAAACAGGTCCAGAATGATGATGAATGTGCCACTAAGGAGGCTGTAATGTCCCTAACAGCCATAAGCCAATCTGAAGTAGTGTCTCTAGCAAAAGAGCAGACGAGTAGCAGCTATGCATACACTGGGTATGGACTCATACCTTCACTGGCTTTCTGCCTCTTTCCCCATCTCTTAGTTCATATTCCTTGTTCTCCTTTTCATCACTCTACACATCACTGCATCAACTCGGCCCTCACTTCTCCCTATTCCCATTCCTGGTGGCTACTCTTAGTTCACGCCCCTCGGTACTTATTCTCTCCTTTTCACAATGGTGCCGTTGTGCCTCCTCTCCTTGGAACACCACCTCTGTGCCAAGCAACATCATTCTTTTCTCTCATCTACCCCCCAAAACTCACTTCTTTTGATTAGCTTTCTATTATTGACCTCCACTTGCTACAGATTACCACAATTACACCTCCTGTTCTCACTCTGACCATATGATCTTGGGAGGGGGAGGAGAGCACAGGACCCTACCAAGAGACATCCAAAATTGAACAGCTCTCCTGATCTTACCCACCCTGTCATAAACAGATAGTTAAGCGTTAATGCCTCTTTTACCTGTAAAGGGTTAAGAAGTTCACCTAGCCTAGCTGACACCTGACCAAAGGAACCAATGGGGAACCAAGATGTTTCGAAAGGAAGGAGGGAAGTTTTCCTTTGTTTAGAGTTTCAGCTAGAGTGAAAAAGATCAAGGAACCAGCCTCTTATCAGAGTAGTAAGTTTTAGAAAGGGATAAATAGGTTTGTTTATTTTCTTTGTAACTTGTCTTAGTACCATTAAGGGAATTATCAAAAATGGTAAGTTTTTTTGTGTCAATCCAAATGTGCCTAGCAGGAACAACCCTCTGTGTTTTGAATCGTTGTCTTGACACTACTGGTATGCAACTCTCAGAGGGTTTTATTTTACCTTTGTTCTTTAATTAAAAGATCCTTTTCTAACTCACCTCCTTTCTCAACTACCTGCACTTCCTCGCTGATGCTTTAGATCCAAGGGTAGCTTCCGAGTTGCGGCCACTCCAGATCGGCCACAGCGTTACGTGAGAGAAGAAACGGCTAAGAGAAAGGTAGTGAACGATGTACATATTCTCAGCTTAGTTATATATATAAATCTGTAAGATTAGTAAACCAGAAAGTAGATCTGAGGAAAGACATTCTCAAAGCTACCTAAGAGGGGAAGTTGGGAGAAAGGGTGTCCGAGATGGAGGAATCGGATATGCAGAGATACCAACTAACTGATATAAGCTAGAAGTTCCATGCAGGTCCCCACATCTACCCTAAAGTCAGAGTGGGAAGAACCTTTGACACCCTACCTCACTCTCTGTCTATGTATATTCAGAATTGAATTGTCAGGGGGAAATGTTCAAAAGGCACAAATAGGAGTTATGTGCCCAACTTCTACTGACTTTCTGTGGGAGCAGGGGCTTACCTGTCCTTTGAAAATCAACCCATAAACTGCTTCAGGCTGGGAACTTTCTTACTGTATGCCTATAAGGACCACATACACATCTATGGTGCTTTATAAATAATAGATAGTAGCACTTATGTTTACATTTCTCAGTTTCATCTATTTGTAATAAGTACCATATAAATTGTGTGGTACAAAATGTAACAATTATATTAAATGCTTTATAGCAACTTCTTTTTACTGGTACAGTGTTTGTAGAGGTTTAGCCATAGTTGCTCTAGGAATAGAATCACAGAAACATAGGACTGGAAAGGACCTTAATAGAACATCTAGTCCATGCCCCTGACCAAGGCAGGGTTCAGTATTATCTAGACCATCACTGATGGGTGTTTTTCTAACCTTTTCTTAAAAGCCTGCAATGACAGTGAGTCCATAAACTCATTAGGTAATTTGTTCCAGTGTTTAACTATCCTTAAAGCTAATGTCCAACCTATATCTCTCTAGCTGCAATTTAAGCCCATTACCTCTCGTCCTGTCCCAAATGGTTAAGGAAAACAATTTATCACCCTCCTCTTTGTAGCAGTTTTTTACATACCTAAAGACTTATGCCACCCCACCCCTGGCTTTTGTTTCCACACAGCAACAAATACAAAAATTGGAGGCAATGGATTCTAAACGTGAAATACTGCAACAAAGAAAGAGATTAAAACAGACTTTATAAAGTACCTGTAAAGCAAAACAAAATAAATGAATTTCTCTGGATTAAAGGAAAGCTTATCAAGCAGCAATATTTTTTTCACGTGTGGTTTTGTTGACTTGGTACCCCATTCAGGGACATGAAAAAGATGTGAGCTCCAAAGTTACAGATCTTAATTTCTTATTTATGCATCAGGCTGATTGGTTTTTTAATTGGCCTGGTTCCTAATGGTTCTATTGATTATTATAAAGACATCTAGAGACACAAAGTGGATGACATATCTTTTATCAGAGAGGTAGCTGTGTTAGCCTGAATCTGTAAAAAGAGATCTTTTGGGGGGTCTCTTTTTATAATATCTTTTATTTAACCAACTTTTGTTAGTAAGAGAGATATAAGAGACTGAAGCTTGTCAACAAAAGATATTACTTTACCCACATGGTCTGGCTAATATCCAGGGAACCACACAGCTTCAACACCACATAAAGACATAGGCAGTTATATAATTTTAATAGCAACGAATGTAGTTGTCAGAATAATTACAGACGATTTGGTATATATTTTCCATGGAAACATTGTCAAACTTAGAGAAGTATCAGCAATGATTATCTACAACATCTTGCTCTGTGTTTCACGTTATACAACCGTTAAACTGTCTGTATTTACCTAGAAAACAAACAATGGTAGGCATGTCTTACAAAAAAGTATTTTATCTGAAAGAAATCCATAATGTTTTGATACATTATAAAATACTGCTCTCTGTAATACTAACTCCACTGTTTTATTGTTTATAGATTCAGAGCATCTATTATTACAAAACAGTATTTTATAACAATATCAATAAACTGTGGCTATTTACCTGTTTGTAAGCATTAGCCAATATTTCCGAGAAAATAAGGGAGAACCTTCCTTTCGAGCTTTTAAAAGCCTTTCTTCAGGCAGTGATTCTGATCAGACAATGGTCCCTCTTTACTTTAGCGTCTAAGCTTGTCTTTTATATATGTGAAATCAGATCCTCAGCTGGTGTAAATCAGCATCATTCCATTAGCTTCAAAGGAGAAATTCTGATTTATACCTGCTGCAGAGCTGGCCAATCAACATCACCATTTTGAGCTTCTTTTTCTTACAACATAATTTCACCTGGATTCTGGGCATGTCTACAGGATACAAATGAACAGTACAGCTAGCTGTTCGCACATGGCTCAAGGGAAAAGTGAAACCTGGTCCTTGTTTATTTTTGGTAAGTGTGGCTTTATGAGTAAAATCCATTATAAGCTCATGTTAAATGTTTAATCAAAAGTGGTTTCAGGCTTCAGAAGATGATCATAAGCTGTAGCACAAAAATGTGATATTTTGTACTTCCCTTTTAATATCATCATTTCAATTTAGATTTTTTGCAGGCTTAGAAAATGAATGGCCTATAAATTAGCTTCAAGCTTTATCACATTTTGACAGAGGCTGCCACTATGGGGAAAAAAGTGCAGTTATTCATTGTGCCATTACAAGTTTTTTGACAGTGTTTACTTTCACTGGGATTGAAATGCACCTCTGATGGGGGAGGCGGGAATCTAGTGCTTCTAAGCATTCAAAACTACTAGGGAGCTGACCAGTTTGTTTTGAAATATATTATGATGCAATGGCAGTTGCGCCATAAGAAAAGCCCTGATTTATGAATACATCCCTATTTAGGAGTGCTTAAGTGCTTTCCTTAATCAGGGCCTACAGTTGCAGCAGAGTCCCTGATTCAGCAAAGCACTTAAGTAAGTGCTTAACATTAAGCATGTGAGTGATCCCATCACTGCCCAGAAAACACATTTCAGCGTGTGCTTGTGTTTAAGTATGTGAGTCACCCCATTTGAAGACAATGGGATGACTCATATGCTTAAAGTTAAGCACTGCTTAAATGCTTGGCTGAATTGGATCTGAGTTTCCTTTATAAACCCAATTTTAGCCCCCTATTAATATCTACAGTAAAAATTGCATTGGCCTCAAAATTGGAAAAGCTAGACCTAGAGCTAAAATTGAGTTTTGAATTAAGTGAATAAGGCCTTTCTGAATTATGAAACTACAAATAGAAATGTTAAACATAGCTATAAATTCTTTTAAGTTTTTTATCCCTGTGACCCTACTGTATTCATTGGTCCCTCTTGCAAGCCTTAGGAGAATTAATAGTGTCTCTACAACGGCAGAGTAAGTGCCTTGTATGAGAAATGCCAACTTAGCATTTATTGTTTTTCTAATGTTTATCCATTTTTTTAAAAACTAGCATTCATTACAGTTAAAATGCTATCAGAACACTCATGTTTTTTGTGAGGATTCTAAATATATCAAACAGCAGACTGTTAGGCTTTCTGCAGTGCGAGTGAGGGAAAAATACAACAATTTCATAATGAAAAAGAACACAGGCTATCAATTTCCATTACTGAACAGGCTGATGTGAAATGATCCCAGCCATCTGTTGCAAGTCTAAATTTCTCCTGTATTGTAACGTCTATGGATATCTAATGTCATCGCCTTTGCCTTCTTCAAAAGAACATATGTGATCTCTCTCTCCCGCCGTTCATTACCACCCTCTGACAAACGGAGGCTAGGGACACCATTCCTTACCCATCCTGGCTAATAGCCATTAATGGACTTAACCTCCATGAATGTATCCAGTTCTCTTTTAAACCCTCTTATAGTATTAGTCTTCACAACCTCCTCTGGCAAGGAGTTCCACAAGTTGACTATGCACTGTGTGAAGAAGAACTCCTTTTATTTGTTTTAAACCTGCTGCCCGTTAATTTCATTTGGTGGCCCCTAGTTCTTATATTAGGGGAACAAGTAAATAACTTTTCCTTATTCACTTTCTCCACATCACTCATGATTTTATATACATCTATCATATCCCCCCTTAGTCTCCTCTTTTCCAAGCTGAAAAGTCCTATCCTCTTTAATCTCTCCTTATATGGGACCCGTTCCAAACCCCTAATCATTTTAGTTGCCCTTCTCTGAACCTTTTCTAATGCCAGTATATCTTTTTTGAGATGAGGAGTAATGATTCTAACATCCTGTTTGCTTTTTTGACTGCGTGCTCCAACACGTGTGGCCGTCTTCAGAGAACTAACATGACTCCAAGAGCTTTGTCCTGAATAGTTTAGCGAAATTAGCCCATCATATTGTAGTTGGGGTTATTTTTTTCCAATGTGCATTACTTTACATTTATCCACATTAAATTTTATTTGCCATTTTGTTGCCCAATCACTTAGTTTTTGAGATCTTTTTGAAGTTCTTCACAGTCTGCTTTGGTCTTAACTATCTTGAGCAGTTTAGTATCATCTGCAAACTTTGCCATTCCACTGTTTACCCCTTTCTCCAGATCATTTATGAATAAGTTGAATAGGATTGGTCCTAGGACTGACCCTTGGGGAACACCATTAGTTAACCCTCTCCATTCTGAAAATTTACCATTTATTCCTACCTATTATTCCCTGTCTTTTAACCAGTTCTCAATCCATGAAAGGATCTTCCCTCTTATCCCATGACAATTTAATTTACGTAAGAGCCTTTGGTGAGGGACCTTGTCAAAGGCTTTCTGGAAATATATGTACACTATGTCCACTAGATCCCCCTTGTCCACATATTTGTTGACCCTTAAAAGAAAAGAACTCTAATAGATTACTAAAACAGGATTTCCCTTTACAGAAACCATGTTGACTTTTGCCCAAGAATTTATGTTCTTCTATGTGTCTGACAATTTTATTCGTTACGATTGTTTCAACTAATTTGCCCGATACTGACCTTAGACTTACCAGTCTGTAATTGCCAGGCTTACCTCTAGAGCCATTTTTAAATATTGGCATTACATTATCAATTTTCCAGTCATTGGGTACAGAAGCCAATTTAAAGGACAGGTTACAAACCATAGTTATTAGTTCCGCAATTTCACATTTGAGTTCTTTCAGAACTCTTCGGTTAATGCCATCTGGTCCTGGCATTGTTACTGTTAAGTAACTCCACCTCTTCATCAATGACTTCATCCTCCGGGTTAGGTCCTCTTTCCGCCACCTCCAGACCCACTGAAGTATCCACAGGGTTCTTGGTGGTAGAGGTGGGGTCACCACCAAGAATAGCTCCTTATAGAACTGGCAGGTCTTAGATGCAGTACCAGAACGACGGTTTGCCTCCCTGACCTCATGGTATGCCTGCCTCAGCAACTTTGTTTTCGCTCTGCACTGCAATGTGTCCTGATCATAGTCTTTTTTGCATGAGCTTCAAGAAATCTGCCCATAGGTATCAAAATTTCTATGGCCCAAGCACAGCTAGAACTGCCCAACATCCTCTCCCCATATACTGAGCAGATCCGGCAGCTCTGCAGTGGTCCAAGCAGGAAAGCGTTTGCTGTGATAAGCCTCTATGGTCACCTGGGAAGATGCAATGAGACCTCTCCATGCTGAGCCAACAGGAAATGGAATTTCAAGAATTCCCTGGGCTTCTAAGGGGGAGGGGTGGATGATTGTTTAGCTAGTTGCAGGGCAGAGGAGTTCCAACCACTGATCAGAGCCATCAGGATGGGTATTGCGAGACACCTCCTGAAGGCCAATTAAAACAATAAAATCAAGCGTGGTCTCTACACTGGCACTTTGTTGACAAAAATTTGTTCAAAAAGCCTTATGTCTCTCATCGGGGTGGTTTTATTTTGCCGCCACTGTTGCCACCAGCTGCCTTTTGTTGACAAAACTCTGTAGTATAGACAAGGCCTGAATCTCTGGCTCAGACCCATTTCTACTGTAAGAATCAACTTTATTTATTGGCTTCATTTCTACAAAATAATATAACTGGCATATGACAATACAATATTTTCAGAGTGAAGAGTGAGATTTAAGTAGGAAACATCTGCTGAAAAATTTGTGGTAAGCATTAGTGTGTGCCAACAAACCTAATGAGAAACACAAGGAAACTGCCAGGTTTAACAAGATTTTACCTCAGTGGGTGATTCTGCATAATCACGCAGCTGTTCTGTTCTTATGCCTTTTATAACTCATACCTCTCAGGTCTGCAGTCAAACAAGCATAACATCACTGCTGGTCAGAGCCTATATCAATAAAATTGTGCGAGAACTACAATGAGCTAAATAATGTAAACAACTGTCCAGATAGAGCAGCTGTTAGCCAATCAAAACTTGAATATCCTATTATTAAGAAGCAACAAAGGCCATACATCTACCATTTAGATTTAAGCTCGCTGAGGTAGTGACCATTTCTTTGCTTCTGTCTCTGAAGCACCTAGCATATTCTTGGAAACCCACAAATAAAGAAATAATAAGAAATGCTCCGTATTGGGAGAGAGCTTCTTTGGATCAAGCAATTGTTGACTCAAATTTTCATCAAAATCTTGAACCCTTTACTGATATTTGCAAAAATTTTCACTATTATGTTTTCCCCCATAGGCTTCTCTCATTTCCTGGTTTTGTCCAGAATCAGAAATATCAGAGTGTGAGATTGCACTGAACCAAAAAGCCAGATCCAAATACCTGGGAATTTGGATCTGCAGCTAGATTTTTTTTTTTTTTTTTTTTAATCAGAAACCTGCATCTTGTCCATATAACAGGATGAAGCAAAACCCTGGACACAAATATTTTTTAGCAAAGATTAGATTTGGATTTGCAATCACAGCTTTGCAGCTCAGGCCTTTCTCTAATGAAAATAGTGCAAGAAATATTTTGTCTTGTGCAATTTTCAGCCTATTTTAAGCTCATTCTAGGTAGAATTGTAAATGTTGCATTAAAGTCTGATAATCAGAAATTTCCAGTCCCGTTTCCAGATGTGAGAGAGTTTAATATATTTCCAAATGAATACAAGTGTTTACATACCAGACTCCCTGGTGAGATACAGGCTTCTATCAGCAGACCTCACACTCCCGCTTCATCAAAACAGGCTAATCTATTACTCATTTACCAGGTAAAAGAGGAAAGAATTAACATATCTCCAAAATGTTTTTCAGTTACAATTAACGCTATAGTTGTTTCAAATCCTTAGATCCCTCTAAAATGGATGGGGGGTGATTAAGTAGGGTCAGAATTAAGCTTGATCTTAAAATATGTAAAGGTGATTAGTATGCAAGTCAGTTATTAAAGATATTATATGACATGTTAATCTATTTGGGTATTTATCGACCTTCCCTTCAGTGATCTTTTTTTCTTCCTTTAATTACAACATCTCGGTATTAATCCAGTACATACAGGCAACGTTAACTTACAGTTAATTTGATTTTTGTTAAGCTTTGTTTTTCCAAGGGAGAGAACACACACTCATGAACCAATGCAAAGAGTGCCACTGCGTTCCTGTTTTCCCTAGCCTAACCCTGAATTACGGAGTTTATGAGCTCTGCAGTATCCTTCACTCTCTCACCTTTCTCTGAAGAGTTTATGGGATGCAGAGTGTCCAGCTGTCCTTTGCCAAATTCCCAGTTTAGGAACTCTGTCTCTCTCTCTCTCTCACTCACACACACACACACACACACACACACACACACTTACCTCATTATTACAGCTCATGAACTCTGCAAGATATACACACACACACACACACACACACTTACCTCATTATTACAGCTCATGAACTCTGCAAGATTCCTGGTTCTTCTCAGTCACCGTTGGCCTGCTGACCTCATAATTTTCACATTGTCCCTTTATCTGTTCTTGCCCAGGGGTCTGCAGGGACACACTGATGAAGGGCAAAAATTAGGATGTTTAATTGAACCCTGACTATGGCTTCATGATGTGACACAAATGCATGGTTTATTACTTTATTACTACTGATTACAGACATGAAATACAATTATTAAAGTGTTTTGAGGATAAAAATCATCAAGTCAGTGGGAATTTGCCTAAGTGTGGACTAACTAAAAATTGAGTAAGGAGCTCAGACTAGATGATTAAAATGGTCTTTTCTGGCCCTATGATCTATCTGGTTCAGGTTTTAGCCTTAAGAAAATGCTAAAGGGTGAAATCCTGGCCTCATTCAATTGACTGGTAATTTTGCCATTGAATTCATTGAAGCCATGATCTCACCCTAAGTATTGGTGATGTTTCTTATTTTAGTACAGTTTGTTTTCAAAATACTGATAAGCATTCTTTAAACAGTATGCTGTTTTTATTTGCAATGAGCCAACTCCAGCAAGCTAGAGATGAAATGATATTCCGAAAAGCTAATATTAAACAACTGATTAGACTATGTGCTTTGCAACATGAAGAGAATCTTGCCACATCTGTGTCACACATTAAACTGCACATGAAGTCCACCTGAAGTTAATTGGCATCCACTGTTTGACTTCATTGTCAGTGACTTTTGAATGTAGATCACCACTTAATTTTAGTAATGAAAAAAAAAGCAACCTCTTGTCTCTGTGCCTCAGTTTTTACCCGAGGTTCTTTTAACCCAAAGCTCTTGGTAACTTTTACTTTGTGCAAGGTGGTATCAGGAAATAAATCAGGGGAGATATAGCTGTTCAATCAATAGATGGCTGGCACAAACAGGACAACACAAGAGTGATTTCACTTAAAGCTAAACTTTACTTAGTCTCAAGCACTTACACACATCTGCAACAGGTTAGTGAAACACCCCCAACCCTTGACAATTACCAAAGCTGAGTATGGCTTTCAAGTGGCACTGTGACAGGCTTCAGCTGGCTAGGCTTCCATCTGCTGGTGGGGACCCAAAGATGCATCCAGAGGGAGCGTCCCTGAAGAGCCCTTCCTGAGAAGTCCAATTACCTCAAACTTTTCCTCTTATTTATACATTAGTAATACAATGACATATCCCTTAAAGAAAACTTGCTAAGCAAGCAGGGTTAAAAGGTCAGACACCTTATGATTGCCAATTAACCGGAGATTATTATTTTATTTTTTTTAAGAGTGTCCATGCCTTTGGACCCTGACAAACATTCCCGGGGGCACATATAGACAGACTTCTTGTTTTTTTTAAATACATGCATCGGCAATTTTAATACTCTTAGCAGGAAGGGCACAGGATCAAGCTGCCCTGTGATTGGCACTGAAAACCCCCTCCCCTCCTGTCTGGTTACACTGAGGCCGCTGCATGACCAATTTATGACCTGCTGTCTTAGCTACTTTTAGCAATAAACAAGAATTGTTCAGTATGGCCTGCTAACTTGACTACTGTTAGCAACAAGCAATAGTGGTTTAAGCACTTCACTGGTTTGCCAAAATCTCCCCGAACACAGTTATCACAGCTGAGGATGCCAAATTCAGGACAAACTGCTGAGACCAACCTGGTTAATGAGAAGTCAAAGAGGCAGACTCCTTAGGCATTTCAGTCCTTGTCTCACAGCCCAGACACTGGGCTCTATGATTAGTGGTTACTCAAAACCAATTTGATCAGAGTTCTTCTACTCCCAAGTGATCAGTCACATAGCCAGGTCAATATATAATTCAGATCTTACCCATAATCGTGCTGAGGCCAATCCTTTAGTAAGTAAAACCTAAAGACTAGAGTTTTAATAATAAAAGAAAAAAATAATTAATAGATCATATGCAAACAAATGATTGCAAAGTCTTTATATCACATGTTTAGCAGCGATGGAATAGACTGCTGGCTTGTAAAGTTTTTTGTAACTTCCAAAAAACTGGAAGGTCCTCAGTGCATAAGTCAAAATGCTCCTTTTAGTTGTAAATCCAGAGACTCAGGGCACAAAGGAGGCAAAATGAAGATATCTCAGGGCAGGAGTGGCAGAAGCATCCCCATAATGGAGGGGGCACAGGTGCCTGGACCCTGGCTTCGCCCCTGCACTGCCTCTTCTCCTGGAGTCCCCGCCCTCACACCACCTCTTCCTCCCAAAACTCTGCTTGCTCCTCTCCACCCCTCCCACACATCACTTGCCCTTATAGCCAGTAAAAAGTGGAAGGGCTTAGCCCTCCTACTTTTAAAAGTGATGGGGCAATGACCCCCTGTCCTCAATTCCCCTATCTCAGGGGACTTTTATATCCTTTGACACATGCCTGGAGATTTACTGTCTCAAGATGGAGTCCAGGGTCACATGAGCATATCACATGTCCTTACATGCTTTGAAGACTCACAGGTGCATCCGCTGCCCATATTCTTGTTGAGGTGTGATAAATTTCTTCTATGGCCCATTGTTAGAGTGAAATGTCCTTAATGGACCATCAACATATAGCTATCTAGACTTGATGTAAATCTTATTTGGTGGGGGTTATCCAGCAATTCAACACAGATACAAGATGAGTACATAGCCAATATTCATAACTTCGGATACAAAGATGGTACATGCATATGAACAGGATAATCATACTTAGCAAATCATCACTTTTCTGTTGATACCTTACATGGCATATTTTGTACAAGATGTGTTGCAGTTGTATGACAGTGGTAATATTATATAAATGGTCATATTCAATAATACAGCATCACACTCCTTATTCCAATACGGCATGAGCACTGTATATAGGTTAAAGTGACAGAAAATATCTGCATATAGATTGATAGTCACTGGCTGCATTATCACTTGATGAATTCATCTTTATGGCCCTGAGAGGTTCACAAGTAGTTCAGGCCATAGCAGCTTATCTGCTTAAAGCAGGAAACCAAAGGCACATATACTGGGAGTTACACATTCTTTACTGGCACTTGGTCAGTTTCAATGTTTCACTCTTAATCTTCGCTGCCCCCCTTGGAATTTTCCCACATTATCTAGGAGGCTGCTTCACCCTCCTACAACAGTTATGTTCCACTACAACAGTAGACCTGTCAGCCCCAAGACAGAGTGAGACCTGAGACAAGAGACAAACTTTTCTTAGGGGCAGCGTGGATAAAGTCAGGAAAATCTGTGAAAGAAACTGACCAATATGCAGATGACACCACTGAAGTGGTGGTGCATGATACATTCTCTATCTTTTAATCTAGGCATTAATATCTAGCTCACCATACATTATCAAAGCATCTTTTGTAGATCTTCTCCAGGAGGAGGTGGAGGAATGCAAAGATTTGTGAGTTTTGCAGTTAGTTGTCTTTTTTTTTTTATTGTGTCTTCTAAGCCACAGGAGCATATGACCCACAAAACATTCCTTTTGAAATCTGTCCAATGGTTCATGCAATACAGAAGTTCAAGTCATGGTTAGCAATAACCACATTTATGGCACTAACAGTGTCTTATACAAAACAATGAAAGAAAACAAATAAATTGCAGATAAAAATTAAAGAAATTAAAGATGTCATGCACCTGATAAAGTGGATATTCACCCATGAAAGCTTATGCTCCAATACATCTGTTAGTCTATACATAAAGTGCCACTGGATTCTTTGTCGCTTTTTACAGATCCAGAGTAACACAGCTACCCCTCTGATACTTGACATCTTACACAGTTGTTCCCAAAACATTTTCTTCTATTAGAGATGAAAAAGCTTTGGCAGGAACATTAGGTCCATGCCCTAAAGAGATCTTTGCTTAAGAGGGTTTTTTAAAAGCCTCAAATTATCCTTTATCCTTTTTACAAAAGCATTATACATAAGAAAGGGCACATCAGGTTTAAAACTTCAGAGAAGAAAATCAGCAGGCAGCAAACTATTTATTACTTGCTCAGGAAATGTAGATTGCTGTGGAAATCCATTTTATTCCAGTCAATTTTTTCCAATGAGCTGACTTCAAACTGTAAGGGGAAAAAAGCATTATTAAATATAAGGGAAAGGATTCGTTTCTGTAGGAAATGACTACAGACATACATTAAGGATGAAATCCTCAGTTGAGCTGAGCTCATATCTCCTCTGATCCTAGAGACAATCAGGAGCCAAAACAATTTTCCATATAAGTTAAGGCAGCCAAGGGGCTGCTCTGACTTATACCAGTTTACAAAGGTCCCCTAAGGGCTACTACTGCATCAGCCAAACTGCAAATCAGCAAAGTATATTGCAAACTGACATCCCCTAACATACCTTATCTCCATCCTGGATTCTGCACACTGCAAGAATCTTCAACTGCATCTTTAGAATTAATTAAAGGTACCTTTTTGCCATACCAGTGCTGCAACAGAATCTTAGCAGGTGCTTCCAGACATGGGTGGTGCATAAGGGAGGCAGGGGGAGGCAAAACCTCCCCGAATTTTGTGCCACTAAGAGGGCAGGACAGTAGCAGATTACTGCATGGGTCCATGGGCCCATGGCCAAGTGCCCTGGTCAATTTGGGGGCCCCAGAAAAATCTCCCCTCACCATGGCTCCAGGACTGGAGGAACTCTTAATCCTGGGGCCACGGGAGGGACATAGGTCTCAGGGCTGCAGCAGGTGAAGGAGTGGAAAGGAGTGAGCGGGGGGTCGGTATGACCTAAGGGGAAAGACGCAGAGTGGGGGTGCAATGGGGGCGGGGCCATCAAGGAAGAAGCAGAAGAGGAGCAGGGCTCGGAGCTCCAGCAGGGGCTGAGCTTTCAGCCCCCACTCCCTGTTCCCTACTGGGGTCATCAAGGGGAAGAGACTGAGCTCTCAGCCCTCCCTCGCCCCGGCTGGGACCACAGGGTGACTGAACAGTGAGTGGGGGTGGGGCCTTGGCTGGAAGAGGGGAGCATCACCTGGAAGAGGCAGGGCGTGAGCCAGAAGAAATGGGGCAGTGGCTAGCCTCCCCAAGGAGAAACTTCACTTGCTGCCCATGCTTCCATTCTCTCGATGTGTGGAAATAATATAAATATAAATCAAGATGACTTAATTGTCCATATAGTCTGAACCACATCACATGTGTTTTAGTGCTTTTTTTGTTCTCTTTTTCCCCTCTCATGCTGACAGTGTAGTACAAAGCTGTAGCGCAGTACAACCATTATGATGCCGAGTCTTTGTCTTCATGATGATCTTTTAATTGGCAGCCAGATGTTTTGTTTGGGGGTATTTTATGATTGGTTCTTCAAGCAACTGCTTGAAATGTGATCTGTTTATTTTTTAAATAAGAGAACTAAGAGAAGTTTGAGGTTATTTAAAAAATGGGAAACTTTTCAACCTAGGGCCTGTCTTGATAAATGTACCTAAAAGATACAATAATTATTTTAGTGGTGTTCTCACAAATTATAGCACATTGCACATTATATTTGAATTTTTATAAATGAGCAAAAAAAGACTTCAAAGAGTCATTTAACCTGTAAAACTAGCTATATTCCCTCACTAAATGCAATTTGTGACAACATGAAAGTTGTCTTTTTTATCAGTTAAAGTCTCAATCCTGAAAACACACTTATAGTTAACATTAAGCACACTGACTTCACTCATGCTTAAAGTTCAAAATATGTATATGTACGATCAGGGCCCAAGACTTCCGTCTCCATGCTCAGGGAGAAGGACAAGAAAAAGAATGGACCCAGTGGGTGAAAGAAAGCTAAAGGTGTGTGACAAAGCTGAAAATAAAATGTAGATCTAAAAATGAGAAAAGAAAATGAAGAGAAAATAGAAAAAAGGAAGAAAATATACATACCCACAACTTTTAGGGTAAGAAGTTGAAATTTGTTAATCCATGTTCATTTATTTTATTTTACAGCATTATACTGGTCTACAATTTTTGAGAAGTCATCTGCTTCAGAGATAAAATGTGGTATTTATTATGTATTTTGATGTGCTGAATTCAAATATGACAATTAAAACAACTGATTGGCTACTGTTTCTAAGATATTTAAGTTTTTACATTTTATGTCTATGTAAATTGTGGTAGATAGTAGAGTTTTTAATTCCATAAATTTGTAAACCCTAGGGCTTTTCATGTGTTGTATGGTTGCTGTTACCATGATAAGTATTTCACTATTGTGTTTATGTACACTTTAAAAATCAGCAAAAGGCGTTACTATAAATAAAATTTAATTATGATACAAAAGGCAAAAAAACTATTTATGTACATAGTTATCATTTCAGTGTCTACTCGGCACTTCTTGGCTGTCCTCTTGTATTCATTAAATGGTAGATCTCTTTTCACTGTTCCAGCAATAGTCTGCAAGCATTGATGGGCTCATTTGGCCCTGATCAGCGTTTCTCAATTGTTGCAATGTCCTGTGAAATCGCTCACCATGCTCGTTTCGCTCACTGCTCGCAGTTCCATGGAAAAAATCTAACCAAGAGTGCACAAAATGTATCTTTAGTGACATAGGTTGCACCAAGGCTTTTGTATGCCTTGGAGGAGGTTTTCCACCAAAACCTGTAGTTATCTGCCTGTTGTTTCCACAGAAAATTATTGCCACCTAACTGGAAGGCTTTCATGCCGTCTTTTCCTTGCATGCAGTGCATGGTCAAATGCATCATCTTGAGAAGTTCACGAATCTGAGGACCAAAAAAAGACACCTTCCTTTATCTTAGCTTCATTGAACCTTGAAATTCTTCCACGGACGTACATGAAAGCTGCTTGGTTTGTCAATGGCCTTGACAAAGTTCTTCATCAGACCCAGCTTGATGTGTAAAGTGGTAACAAAATCTTCCTTGATTCAACAAGTGGTGGATGCTGAACACTTTTCCTCCCAGGCTCTAATGACTGTCGGACGTGGCCAATCTTTCTTGATGTAGTGGGAATCTCTTGGACGACTTTCCCATTCGCAGAGAAACAGCAGTACTTTGTGTATCCAGTCTGCAGACCAAGCAAGAGAGCAACAACCTTCAAATTGCCCAAAGCTGCCACTGATGTTGGTCATAGTTTATGCACCTCAAAGTTGTTTCATGTTGTCATAGAGTTTCTTCATATGGACTGCATGACCAACTGGAATTGATGACAAAACCTTGCCTTTTTGCAGCAAAACAGCTTTTAAGACTCATCTTCGATGAATCACATGAACAGTCTCCACTCATCTGGATCGTGAAAGATGTTGAATGACTGCCATCACACCATCGATGTTGTTGCAGGCTACAAGATCACCTTCCATGAAGAAGAATGGGACAAGAATTTTTTTTGATGGTCCACGAACTGGAACCCTAACATACCTCCCTGCCAGGAGATTCCACTGCTGTAGTCTGGAGCCCACTTATACTAGAGCCAATCAACAATTTTAAGCATCATTTTCGTTCTCAGTGACCCAGAATTAGTAAAGTTTGACTACATTTATTTCAGAAGCATTTTGCCTGTAGAGCAGTGTTATTAAAGGCGGAGAGCAACTTACACCCTGGAGAAAGAGAATAGTTGGCATAATCATGGAAGAGGGGTGTCTGATGTAGCCTGATTGCTAGAGGGGAAGGAAATATACCAGCACCCTTTTCACCCTATTAGGACCATTATCAGCCAATTCTACTGATGTTAAAAAAACAAAAAACAGTTTTTCCATTACTTTGTGTAAAGCCCACTGGTCCTTGATATGTTACAAGTGAAACATCATCCACCATCTTTTTTGCCCCTTCTTATGAATTACAAATGAAGATGTTTTGTTACAAAATCAATAAAATCCAATCATAATGTGCTATCAGTGAGGTAAATGCTGTTTGTAAAAATCTGCAAAGGATATTGTTCCAGTACCATTTCATGGCTGGTACATATAACAAGTTATACTGATTCTTTAAATCTAGAGGAGACCAGAATACCCCACTGCAGGAACACCTGAATAAGCAAAGACTCAGGAAATGGCTAAAACTGGAAGAGTGGAAGGGGGGCCCTGACAGTTGGATGGGAAAAACCCAGGACATTCTTCCTTTAAGGACCCAGGATCAGAAGCCTTGTGCGAAAGGGTTCTATTCTCTCCTAGCCAACTGGGAGAAGTTCTCCTTAGGAGGACAATACCAGGAAAGAAAATGGAGCAAATAATTAAGCAATCAATTTTCAAATATTTAGAAGATAAGTAACAGTAAGCATAGACTTGTAAAGATTTGTCAGTGCTAATAGCTTTCCTTGACAAGGTAACAAGCCTTGTGGATAGCGGGGAGGCAGTAGATGTATATTTTGACATCAGTAAAGCTTTTGATACTGTCTCTTGCATGACCTCCCAATAACAAGCTAAGGAAATACAGCCTAGATGGAGCTACTATAAGGTGGGTGCATAAGTGACTGGAAAACCATTCCTAGAGAGTAGTTATCAGTGGCTCACAGTCAGGCTGGAAGGCCGTATTGAGTGGGGTCCTGCAAGGATCAGTTTTGGATCCAGTTCTGTTCAATATCTTCATCAATGATTTAGATAATGGCACAGAGTGTACACTTACAAATTTTGCAGATGATACCAAGTTAGGAGGGGTTGCAAGTGAATTAGAGGATAGGATTAAAATTCAAAATGATCTGGAAAAACTGGAGAAATGATCTTAAAAAAAAATAGGACAAAATAAGGAAAATGCAAAATACTCCACTTAGGAAGGAACAATCAATTGCACACATATGAAATGGAAAACGACTGCCTAGGAAGGAGTACTGTGGAAAGGGATCTGAGAGTCAGAGTGAATCACAAGCCTAATCTGAGTGAACAGTGTAACGCTATTGCAAAAAAAGCAAACATCATTCTAGATTGTACTAGCAGGAGTGTTGTAAGCAAGACATGAGAAGTAATTATTCTGTTCTACTCAATTCTGATTAGGCCTCAGCTGGAGTACTGTCTCCAGTTCTGGGACCCATATTTGAGGAAAGATGTGAACAAATTGAAGTCCAAAGAAGAGCAACAAAAATAATTAAAAGTCTAGAAAACGACCTATGAGGGAACACTGAAAAATTGGTTTTTTTACTATGGAGAAGAGAAGACTGAGAAGGGATGTGATAACAATTGTCAAGAACATAAAAGGTTATTACAAGGAGGAAGGAGAAAAATTGTTCTCCTTTAAGCTCTGAAGATAGAAGCAGCAGCAATGGGCTTAAATTGTATGAAGGGTATTTTAGGATGGACATTCGGAAAAGCTTCTTAATTGTCAGAGTGGTTAAGCAATGGAATAAATTGCCTAGGGAGTTGTGGAATCTCAGTCATTGGAGATTTTTAAGAGCAGGTTAGACAAACACCTATCAGGGATGGTCTAGATAATCCTTAGTCCTGCCATGAGTGCAGGGGACTGGACTAGAAAACCTCTCAAGGTCCCTTACAGTCCCATGATTCTACTATATAGGCTGTATTCTCCCTCAGAATAGGAGGATGCTGACAGAAGAAGGAAGCCAGAGGACTGAATACTAACTGGAAAGGGATGGAAGTGGGGCTTTGTGGGAAGCAGACTGGGTCAGAAGCAAAGCTCTGTGCATGGGTGGTGGCTGGACCCCCCCCCTTCAGGGAGGCTAGTCCCTGGCTTTGCCCTTTCCACCTGCATACCCCTCCCCCATGCTTGGAGCCTGAGACCCCATGCCCCCTCCCTGTGGACAGAGCCCCGAGTCCTTCTCTCCCTCCGAGCCGGCCAGAGACCTAAGCACCCCTTCCCTGCAGCTGGAGAAGCCTCAGGCTGGCAGGAGACCCCAGCCTACCCCATCCCCACCTATCTGGAGGATCCACGGCCCAGCGGCAACCACTCCTCCCCTCCCGAGGCCCCAAGTCACCTGAGGAAGTGTCTCACTTTTGTGCAAAGACACTTTTGTTATGCCCCATGCAGGTTCTGGGGCAGCTGAGGAGGAGGTATTTGCTACTCAGCTTCTTGGGTTAATCAATAATCTTTCTGGAGTCCAGAGAGATTACTGATAAACCCAGGAAGCTGAATAGCACAGCTCCCTCAGAACTGGCATGGAGCATAATTAAGCAAAAACTTCCTCTTCAAACCCTGCAGCTGGTGGTGCAGTGGCAGTGGCAGCATCAGGTGAGGCTAAGCCTCCCCGGCCTATTATACCAGCCACCCATGGCTCTGTGTGGCAAAAAAGCCAGAGCAGAGTATGAACTTTGTAACCTGAATAGTGTTTGTGAATTTTGGTGTATAGCAATCATTTGTCATTAAATTCAGCTTGCATGTGTGGCATGATAGACTGGAATGCCCAATGTGACTCTATAGTTAAACTGTTAGTGCTTTAGGAGCTCACACGTGTTGCTAGATCAGGGCCTCCCAGAGCAGGGGGCAAGTGGGGCAATTTGCCCCAGGCCCCACAGGGGCCCCCAAGAGAACGGCTGAGGCTCCCGGCCCAACCCTGCCCCTCTTCCAGAGCCTCAGCACATCCAGGAACTTCCCTGAACAGCTGCAGCATGTCTCTGGCGGGGCCTGAGCTCCACCCCTCTCAGACCCGCATGATAACGGGGTGGGGCTGCGAGCTCAGGCCCTGCTGGAGCTCGCAGACCCGCCCCCTTACCACAAGGCTCTGAGAGGGGAGGAGCTCAGGCCCCGCCAGAGCCATGCTGCACTGCTAGTCAGGGACCCTTCTGGATGTGACGCGCTGAGGCTCCGGGTGAAGGGGGGAGCCGGGGGTAAGAGGCTGGGACCGGGGCCAGGGGGGTTGGATAAGGTGCAGGGAGTCCCGGGGACAGTCAGGGGACAGGGAGGGGGCAGAGGTTGGGGGGCAGTTAGGGGACAGGGAATGGGGGGTGTTGGACTGTGGGTGTTCCGGGAGTCTGTCAGGACTCAGCTGTGGGGTGGATAGGTGTCAGGGCAGTCAGGGGACAGGAAGCAGGGGTGGGGTCCTGGGGTGGTGGTGGGGGGTCTCTGGGGGTTGGTGATGGGGCAGGAGCAGGATGGGTCAGGGGATTCTGAGGGGGGTGGGCAGTTTTGGGGGGCAGGAATGGTTGGGATCAGATAGGGGCAGGGTCAGGCTGTTTTGGAAGGCACGCCTTTCCCTACCCTAAAGCTCATTCAGAAGTTTGCAGGCTTGCAGAAGGGCAAGTCTGTTAGCTTTTCCATAGGGCTACCATCCCTTTCACGTCTCAAATGCCAAATTATAGTCTATATTTAATGTTCAGTGCCATAGGGAGATTCATGTCAGGGGGTGGTAGCTTCATTTAAAATTAGCCACTGGGGGAGGATCACATGAGAAGAGTAATTCCTACACGACCTACCTCCTTCCCAACACACCAAGGAGAACTCCCCTCCCCTGCATTCCCTGAGTTCAGAGGCGTTAATTCAGTGGTTCTCAAACTTTTGTCTGGTGACCCCTTTCACATATCAAACTTCTGAGTGCGACACTCCCACCCCCTTTAAACTGAAAACACTTTTTTTATATATTTAACACTATTATAAATGCTGGAGGCAAAGCGGGGTTTGAAGTGGAGCTGACAGGTCGCCCAACTCCCAGTAATAATCTCGTGACCCCCTGAGGGCTCCCAACCTCAGTTTGAGAACCCCTGGGTTAATTTATTTAGCACCCTGTGTCCATTCACTGCATGTGCTATTTTGGCATTTCAATTTTCACAACATAGCTTATCCCAGATTCTGGAACAAGCTCAAATGCTCAGTTCGTGGAGTATGACATAGGCTATACTAAAGACAAAACCCACAGTAACTGTCTCCAGTTTGTGAGGGATCCATGGAGCCAGTCTCTAGGAACAGACAAATGCATGGAGGTTAAGTCCGTTAATGGCTTTTAGCCAGAATGGGTAAGGAGGTGTCCCTAGCCTTTATTTGTCAGAGGGTGGAGACGGATGGCAGGAGAGGATCACTTGATCATTACCTGTTAGGTTACTTCCTCTGGGGCACTTGGCATTTGCCATTGTTGGTAGACAGGATACTGGGCTGGATGGACTTTGGTTTGGCCCAGTAGGCTGTTCTTATGTTCCAAGCTAACATGAACCCAAAGTTATGGAGACAGATATGAGTCAAGGAAGCCCAGAGTATCAGAACCTGGAAAATCTCTGACTGGATGAGTTCAGGCGTCCTTGTCACAGACTGAGGTGGTTCAAAAGTTTTGGATTTTTTTTAAGCAGAATTTTTTATTGTTTCTTTAAACAATCTAACACAGCAAGCAGCAAATATTTGGCCACACGCTTCTGAAACCCCAAACCATATTCAGGTTTTGGCAGACTAATTTCAGCTTTTCAATTTAAAAAAAACACAACAAATTTTGAAGGAAAGCAGACATTGTCTGTGATTTTTTCTGCTTTTTAAAAACCCCTAGTTTTAAGATCCAAAAAAAGTTGACCGAAAATATTTGTCCAACCCTTTTAATGAGCTTTTGTGCTTTTTAGCATTAGCTGATGCTGAGAACCAGTGATACCTTGTAAAGAAGTTTTCTTAAAACTGGGTTTGTGCCGAGATGCGGAAGGTTTATTTTTCCCAGGGCCACTCGTGGCGGGGGAGCAAGTGGGGCAATTTGCCTGGGCCTGCAGGGGCCCTCACGAGAATACAGTATTGCAATTTTTTTTACGGAAGGGGCCCCCAAAATTGTTTTGCCCCAGGCTCCTTAAATCCTCTGGGCAGTCCTGTGCTAGATTGGTGAACTCCAACTATAGAACATACAACCATTTGGGGTTTCTGCTTTGCTTTTTGACAGCCTGCCCTGTGGTTGGCATTTGTGGTTGTGAGCCACGCTGGACAGCATGACACAAGAAGATTGTTTTGAAGCGTCTATTAACCCAGCCCTGGATGGGGGTGCTTTTAGAGGAACAGGCAAGGTGCTGCAAAAGCATCTCTGGATACAAGGTGGGATGCTCAGAAGGCAGCTGCCCTGTTAGGTGCTGGAACTGGAGGTGCTGCCACACCCCCTGGCTTGAAGTGGATTCTTTTATATACAGGGTTTACAGTTTGGTGCAATGGCTCTCAGCCACCACTATACAAATTGTTCCAGTGCCCCTGGATTGGATCAGGGATCTATGCGTCCAATCCTTTACAGCTGGAGTTATCAGGGCCGGCTCCAGGGTTTTTGCCGCCCCAAAAGCTGGAAAAAAAAAAAAAAGCTGCGATCGGCGGCAGCTCCACCGTGCTGCTTTCTTCTTTGGCATCAATTTGGCGGCAGGTCATTCCCTCCGAGAAGGACCAAGGGACCCGCCACCGAATTGCCACCGAAGAGACAGACATGCGGCCCCTTTCCCTTGGCCACCTCAAGCACATGCTTGCCGAGCTGGTGCCTGGAGCCAGCCCTGGGACTTATGGAGCCAAGCTGTGTATCTGGGAGCTATAACACACTCACATCTTCTGTATAACAGGCACAGAGGGGGACATACCCACTGATCAGTGGCATACATACTTCTTCTGAGTGGAGGAAGTTCATCCTAAGCACATGGATGCCCACAGCAGTTTGTATCTCAGCAAGTCCCCATTTATATTATGAAGAATTCATATATTGCATAAAAGAATAGTATTAGTATAGTACTTGGGATTTTAGAAGGCTGCAAAGGTCTCTGAGCTGTTTGTACACAACCTTCCTTTGCTGGAGAGGTGGGTTGTGGCCACAACAGTTAAAGTTCTTTAAGAGTCTTCATTACAACCATGTTAAAGGTGCTTAGTACATTTTTTTCTACTTTCACTTCCTATCTTTAATATTTGGGGTCTGGACTCAGACCCAAAAAGAAAGTGTTTTGGAAAATTTGAAGAAAAACAGTTCAACTAGTTTTGAGAGGAGAGAGAAGGGAAAAATCATAACAAAATTACTGCACATTCATTTTGAACAGGTCTAATGCTCTAAATGAAGGGGACAGAAATTTGAAATTTGACAAGGAAATAGCCTTCCTTAATGGCAAATACCTTTGAATGTTCCAGAGAAAACTGCTTTGGATTTGCCTGAGTTATAAGAAGAGGGGGACATGGCATTCTCACCTCCCTGCACTACACAGCTCTGACAGTCCATCCCCAACCCTGCACTCCCAGTGCACCTCCACCATTTAGTGTAGGTACATCTAACACATTATCTGCACCTCAAGCACATGCAGATAAGTCCCACTGGCTACTGGCAGCTCAGAAGGCGCTATGGGCAACCTCCCCCTTCCTCTTTTCATCCTTTAATAATGATAGATGGAATCCTGTGGATGAGAGTGAATGGGTTGTAAAAGGAGGTGAACAGCTTGCATGTTTCAGCAAGTGTTGAGTTGGCAGAGTACAAGCTTGCATGGGCAACCTTAACTCTGCATTTTCTGGTTTTCAAAAGTTTGTGGGTTTTTTTGTTTTATTGTTGTTGTTGTTGTTTTGCTCAACTCAGTGTTCTGCAAGGGAACAATCTACCACCAAGCAACCTTAACCCTGCAGTAATGTAGCTTTTTGGGTATTAGGACAGTTGTTTTAGTGACATCCTCCAAGAAACTGATTTAGCCTTATGGGACTGAAAAATAATCAATGTGGTTTAATTTACCTAATGCCAAGTAGTATAGTGATGATTAACTCTAGAGAATAAAGATTGAGAGAGATTCAGTATTCAGAAGACTAGGATCAAAGACGGCTGGGTTCCAGTGACTTCAGTTATGAGACCAAGTTCTGGTGCCCTCAGTCAAGGATTGCGATAGTTAATAGGTGCTTACCCCCACGGATCTTGATTTTTGGAATGGATTTTTATTTTCTTCTCTACACCTTTTTTACAAGAAATTCTACACAAAGTACTATACTAAAATAACATTAAGGTGGCACTGTTAAGTATTCAAACATCAGGAAATACTGCTGCCTAGGGGACTTTAATTCTGCCCCCATTAGATTGCGTATATTAGAATACAGCCTTTAGTTATTTGATGTCATGTTTCTCACATATTACAATATCATGCCAGCTTTCTACAAATATAAATATTTGTGTAGAACTTGAAATATTTTTCCATATTTGTGCTAGTTCCATTGTCACAGTGCTCTCATATCTTCACTGACATAGGACTGAATCCTGAAACCTGCTAAGCACCTATTGTCCAGGTGAAGTCCCACTGGTTTCAACAGAAGCTCAGTGCCTCTCAAGTGCCCTCTCACATTTTGCTTATTACTTGTATTTCCTGTCACCATCCTCCTATCCAAGTTCTGCAGAATTTAAGCCACATGAGATTAAATTCCTTTGGGCATAGGATCCCAGGGCTAAATTCAGAGATGAGTAAGTAAACACTTGTTCAGTAGGTGTGAGCCTAAGAAACTGTGTTTCAGATAGTCTAACAAACTAATTTGATTAGCTTACATACTGAGATGGCCAAAAGATTAAGTTCCACCCATAAAGACTTTCTTAGACAAACTTCAACTCACCTCTAAATTTAGCCCTCAGACCAGGGGTTGGCAACCTTTCAGAAGTGGTGTGCCGAGTCTTCATTTATTCACTCTAATTTAAGACTTCGGGCCCGTCGTACATTTTAACATTTTTAGAAGCTCTCTTTCTATAAGTCTATAATATAGAAAGAATATAATATAGAAAGAAACTATTGTTGTATGTAAAGTAAATAAATTTTAAAATGTTTAAGAAACTTCATTTAAAATTAAATTAAAATGCAGAGTGCCACTGAAAATCAGCTTGCATGCTGCCTTCAGCACATGTGCCATAAGTTGCCTATTCCTGCCTTAGACTTTAAAGGCCAAGTTCCCAAAGCAGCCTTTAATTCTTGTAATTAACAATGTGGAAGAATGACAACTTGTATGTGGACCCTCTCACTCCCCAATTTGCATATGAAAATAAGAAAGTGCATGATCAAAATAGGCAAACACATATTCAAATGCCCGCAGCAATTGACCTTCTAAATACAAATAAAGAGTTTTTTTCCATATCGAAACCCCTCTACTTGCAATTTTTAAAGTATAAATTAGGACTTTCCCTTTGAAACAGTGCCCCATCTGCAAATTTTCAGCAGATAATGGATTGCTGTTTTAAATCTGATCACTTTAGGTCTATACTTTTCTAAGTTTTAAATTACAATTTAATGTTATGAGATCTTATACTCAAGGATACTTAAATCAGTACTATGTTAGTATGTAAACATGCCAACTCATTGACAAATATTGTTTGCCTTGTGTCTATCTAAAAATATTGAACTAGAATACCAAATTAATCATTTCCACTGTTTGCTTTTTGTAAAATAATTTACCTGCCTCTTCATGTTCCTTGCTGAGAGCACAATATTTATTTTACTCCTAATTTGCACAGCTCCATCTCATGTTACTAATATGTGGTACATTAAGAATGATCCTGGTTTATCAAATTAAAAGAAATGTCACAAGAAAAAAATATTCCATTTCTGTAGATAATGGAAAAAATAGAAAACATTGCTGGCTAGAGTCTGCTCTGAATTAAATGAGTTTTACGCCAGTGTACTTCCAATTTCAAAACAGACATTTTAAGGACCTAGCTCAATATCTGAGAAAAATTGGTTTAATTTTAATTTACAATAATGCCTCAGTGCAATTTAACACTGCCATGCAGTTCCAAGGTAATATAGCATACTGCAAACAGAAATGCCCTCTTTTGATGGAATTGATTAGACTGAGGTGTTTAATGCATCAGTTAAATTGAACTCAAAAATACTAGATGAGAATGAGAACCAACCTGAAAATGTATGACTAAAAATGAACTCTAGATGTAAAAAAATTAGGACAGCAGAAAGGAAAGCTAAGATGATGCTTCAGTTTAATACGAGTGATTTTAACGGAGTTAGATTGTAAATTGGACTGATATGAGTTTCTCTCATCTTAGTAAATACCCTCTGAATAGAATTTGGCATATAAAGCCTTTAATATCAGAGATGTTAGAATATTTTTATTAATCTTACATTTACATAGAATTTTTCATACTGATTACTCCCAGAGGTCTTTATAAATTATGCACAGTGATTATTGTGGTGGATTCTCCATCACCAATAATTTTTAAACCAAGATTGGATGTTCTTCTAATAAAGATATGCTCTAGCTCAAACAGAATTAATTCAGATTTGGCCTGCATTATCTAGGACGTCAGACTAGATGATAAGTGAATCCTTCTGGTCTTGAAATCTACAAATCTATTGAGCTACGTCTGAAATTCAGTCATCTCAGGGGTAAAACACAGCAGATATTTGGCAACACACAGCAACACCAATCAACAATTTTAGGGTAAAAAGTAAAGAACACCTTAGGCAACTCACACTGCAGGTACGTTTAATGTTCAACAATCAATGCATAGCTGCTATCACAACATCCACTAACTGCTTCACAGAATGAGATTTCAGCACTTAAGAAGCAGCCCTAATATCTTCTTTAAGAAAAAGACTTTAAGGAGACAGTATTTCTAAAAATGGTCACAAGGACTATTGTATCACCCCCAGGTAGAGCGCAGAAGGACATTGACTAGAATCTGCTGACACTAGGTCTTCACTGGTCAGACTAGTAGCTTTATTAAGATGTCTTTGCATGCCTTCCTTGCTTTCCATTTAATGAAAGATACTAGACACGCTATTGGGAAAAAAGATCAGATCTAATTTACCAGTTGCTGATAACCTGCTGAAATCTGATAACAATGAAACCAGAAGATGAAAGAAAATCAGAAGTGGAAGCAGAAATATTATTTTGACAAAAGAGTCTGTGATTTCCCATCTCTAAACCCAGCTGATAGAATGTGCCTGAGAAATCACAACTCTAATACTTGGGGCTAAAGAGGTACCATTAAAGAACAGCTGCATCCAAGGTCTTATGAAGTCCAGACAGAACATGGGGGACATATTTTGACATAATTGAAGGGATGTACAAGTAATACCAGAAAGTTCCAACACACTGACAGCCGATGTGGATCCTGGCATTTTCCATCTGACTGATCTGTTATCACTGACACACAAAGGAGAAACTGTCAAGGAACAAGAGAACAACTCAGACTCTAATAAAAGGCTGATACCGAGAACATCAGAGTGACCAGAGACTTGCTAACCTGCCTGGAGAAGGGTTATTTGAGGAAGGTGAGTGGTAAAGACTCACTCCAGAGTATTGTGCCGGTAACCACTCTTCTTCAGGTAGTTAATACATTGGCTTTATAGAAATGTACTGGATGGATTGCGGATTTAATGTATGTGTTATTGGATAATTATTAACTGTTTATAGATATGTATATAAGAGTTTGTTTTTCTTTAAGAGGAAAGATGTAGAGATATGTTTATGAAATATTGTGATTTGGAGATGCTTCCTCAGAAGGGAATGTGTTGTGAGTGTGGAAATTTGGAGATGTGCCTGGATGTGCCCTGGAGGCAGGGGTTCGGAACACGGCATGGCTGTATGCAGCAGTTCACCAGAAATATTCTCCAGTTTGTTTTATTACAGTTTTATTCCTTTCTCATTCACTGGTTTGTTATGTAATGAACCCCAAGATTGTTACAGCTTACACCAAAGCCATGCTGTCTCCCCTTGACAGCCTGAAGCTGGTTCCGCAGAGGGCTTGTACAATAAATCCCCCACCTAAATTCAGGCCTCTGGATACACGCAGTTATTAACACTGGCTGAACCCAGCTCAGGTCTCTATCTGAGTCTTTGCTGTGGGTTCTGCCCATTCCAGACCTTCTTATATTTCTCTACCACTACAGAATAAAAGGGAAACAAATGTTCAAAAGCAACCAAGAATAAACTCTTCCCAGGGCCAATTCAAAAGAAAAAAGGCCAGTAGTAGCCCCTTACTGAAGGAGTGCCCACACAGCAGTTTTACCAGAGTCCTTACACAAGGTCACTCAATCCAGCTCTCCCTGGGAGTTTGCTGCACTCCTCATTGATGATGATTAGGCAGGGAGCCACCAGCACGGGAAGTTCTCCCGCTGCTTCCAGCTCTGGAAGTTTGTCTCTCCCCCTTACTGACTGCAGCTTCTTCCTTTTCAGAGTCCTCTTCCCTACTATTCATGATTGGCAGAGGCAAAGGGGTGAGGCTATCTCCATATCCAGAGCCTTTATACCTCCTCCCACAGCATGGAGTTTATGTACCCCATTACAGGGCTTAGATGGGGAGTTAATGCTGGTCCATACAGCGTGAACTCTGGCATGGAAGTTCTTTCCAGAAACCCAAAAGGTCCATGGGGAAGTACACTGCCTACATCCATGCCCAGGCACTCCTACCTCCTATTTATATAAATATATGTATATACAGAGAGAGAGAGAGAGAGAGAGATCCTTTAAATGAGTCCAACTGGAGTTTTAGGTCTTTACTTCTATTTATATCTCATTTTACAGTATTTCTATGCCAAACATATTAGAACTGTTTGTTGATGATTTCAAATGACATTTCCATATATGTGACAAACTGTTCTCTCTGTGTGTTCATTATCTGTGAGGCATTTGCTATTTGTGCAACATTGTTCTTACTAAGAGAGAAATTTCAGTCCACAACACTACTCTTGCTGTGAGGCTAGCTGAGAATTCACTAATCTGCTGGGGAATCCACAACTAGCTGTGGAAGCCATAAACCTACACACACCCTCACCCTAACACACACATGCCCAGCACACATACCCCAACCGCTACACTAACTGATAAATGCAGTGTGGTGCCTAGACCAGCATCAGGCATTATTATTTTTGTAGAATGGCTTCTAAAGGTAACAGTTTACATCCTACGACATCAATATTCAGGAATTCCTGAGCAAGTCCCACAGAAATTATTGGTGCTAGCTAGATCTGACCAATCTATTGGTTATGAGTAATATTCATAAGAAATTTAATCTCTTGTTTAGTTAATGAATAATTCATGAATATATTCTGATCTTGTTCAAATATATTAACTATTCATGAGTAGCCACCCAGTAATTTGGCTGTTTGCAAAACTGCTTCATTTATTTGTTCTTTGTGTTGTTTCTTTGGTTAGTCACTCAAGTCATACAATGTTGTTTTTCCTTCTCTGATGACTGAAGAATTTTAAAAAGAATCGTAAATAATGAACAACATACTTCCAACACACATTTTTCAAGGTATAATGATTCAGACCAAAAAAAAAAACTTCTGAGATTTACAAACAATTTCACACATAAACCTTTCAATGCTCACAAATAATGACTATGATCACATCAATCATAGCAAACCAAATTCAGTGATTTTATTTGTGATTTCTTAACCAGCCAGTTGACGAGCTCCAGTGCTAGCTATGCCAATCTATAGTTATTTTCTAGGAGGGGCTGCTGTTTAAGACTTAATTTCGACTTTGTTTAAAATAATCATCATGCTATGAATGTGTTGGGACTCTAAACAGAGATATCAAGTTTGTGTGTGCACACATATGGATACACCACTGTCAATGAAAATTTCAAAACAAAATACTAGTGTTTAAGCAAGATCTGAACCATGTAATCATTTTTTATCCGGCTGGAGAGCCCAAAGTCTAATAAAGGATGCTGGTTCATAGATGGTATATCATTATTGGTTCATAGTTCTTCAGTTCTTAAAGTGAAGCTGCTTCTATATCATCTATTTACCCAACTCTCTCCTATTCTCCCGCAAATTATGGGTGTTCATTGAACATGGAACCTTAATCTGAACCATCTTTGGGTCTACTATTTAAAAAAAAAAAGAAATCATACTCTTGCCTTTGCCCTCCTCTATTTTAAAACACTTTCAAGAACTACTCCCATCCCAACTCTCGGTTTCATTTTCCATCCCTCCCCTGCCAGACTCCAGCCCCAGTTTTTGCCCATCCCTCCTTTCCAGCTTCCATGCCTGGTCTATTCCCTCTGGCCTTCCATGCATGCCCCACAGGTCCAGATCTTGTATCCTCTGCATTTGACGCAGGCAGCTTTGTACTCTGTGCTGCCTGGGCCCAGTGGTGGGGTTATTGAGGGCACAGGAGAAAGGCTCCTTGCTTTCAGTTCAGGTGCCCAACCCAACACATCCTGCAGCAGCCCAGAGCTTCAGTAGTTGCAGGAAGAGTTCCACTCAGCCCCAGACTAGAGTGTGCCCGATGCAGACAGAATCTTCAGAGAATATAGCTGCTAAAAATCTGAGGAGTCTCTACTAGAGTTAATCTAAAGGTAAACTAAGATTTAAATTAAGTGCAAACAGATTTTTCCCCCTAAAGGCTTATCATTTCACCAAATTTTGGGACATAGGGAGAGAAAGAGGGAAGGGAAAAAGACACATCCCTGACACAAAGGCCACCCACTCTGCCAAATTTCAAGTCACTACAGCAGAGGTTGGGAGTGCTAGATATTTTCAATGAAAAGGTCATCAGCATTAAAAAAAAATAGGCAAGACAGTTCATTTTTTGCTTGCTTTCTTCATGGAAGCCACTGAACCTTTTTTTTTTTTTTTTTTTTTGCTATAGTTATAATAATAATTAAAAGAACACTGAGAGACACACACCTAGTAAGGAAAATTTCAGCCCAAATGGTTAAAATTTTACGAAGTTATAGGCAATTGAAAATCAGATGCTATAATAAGAAGCATTGGGTAAAAAATAGGTCCCATTATAATAATATTAAAGGTGATATGCAAAAGGGAAATTATATATATTTGAGTCCATTTTTGGTTTTGTAATATACAGTTTTATTATATGGTTTTTTAGCTGTTTGCTTTTTACCTTTGAAATTTCAAGAATATTAAGTATTGTATGTTTGCTCTTTTCTAAAGGACTCTTTAGTGTCATGAGTATAGAAATGGGGGGACATAACCATCAACTGTAGAAGCAGAAATGTTGAACATTTCACAAAAAGAGCTATTCTCCCAAGTTCTCCAGTCAAGGATTATTTTCTACGGTTTATTAGATGGCAATTTGTCAGTCTAGTGTTCAAAGTCTCAGAGGACAAGGCTTCCACAACTCAGTAGATCTTGTAGTCAGGAGATTTTCCTATTAATTAGCCTAAGTTTTCAATTTTTTAAGTTTCATCCCATTACTCCTAGCTGTATCCTTTTGTAACATCCTAAGAAGTCCATCCTTAGAAGAGTTATAGACAGTTATCATAATTCCTCTGAGCCATCATTTAGTCAAGTTATATGTATTTGTGTCTAATCTTTTCAGACACTTTAGCTTAATCATTTTTTCACTGCTGTTCTCTGAACTCTGTTCAGTTTGTTTATAACTTTCCAGTAATGAGGTGCCCAGAACTGAATTCAATCTTTTAGTTGTAGTTGAACCAGAACCTGTAATAGTCTCTAATTACCTCTCTACTCTTTGAATTAATGCAATGGCAATTTTTTTTTAACAATAAATCTGGCATCGAGTATATTTTGCTGTTTCTCCTTGCCTGCCCCCACCATCACCCCTAACTTTCTTTAATAAGTACAGTCTGCATGTTTCTCTCTCTCACTGAATATCCACAATTAAAATATTTTTCTTCCAGTGGTTTAAAATATAAAATCAACCAAAACTTTCTCCCCAGGCTTGGCTATATCGTAAGTTTTCTTTGCAGGAACCCCCTACATTCTAGCCCTTAGTTCCTTCGTGTTTTCTTTAAGTTTTAGACAGACTAGATTCTCCTGTTAGCACAAGTCAGCAGTAGGTACATCTTTTCCAGGGTTCTAGTACGTAAATTTAAAATAGCTTTACAGAGTCCTAAATCTTCTCTCATTATTACAAGCCCATGTTAGTTGTTCCTCATTATGATGAGTTGCACTGTCTTCTCTGAGCATCTCCCCAGTGCCGAGGAATGGTGCTGCCATTCTCTTCAGCTCCTAGGATCCCCTGCAGACTCTCAGCCTGTTTCTAGGGGTCTTCTGTGGCTTGGAATTATATAACACTATTTGGGGAAAAGGAGTGATATAAGTAAAGTGGAAACATGCAGTAGTAATTCCAATGCAACAAACAGGCAACCTATCCACAAAAGTGGATGCCAATTGCCCTTACATCCTGCCTGAGTAAAATTATAGAGCGAATAGTGAATGAAAGATTGGTTGCCTATTTAGAAATCAGTGGCATTATAAATAAGGTGCAAAGTGGTTTTAAGAGAGGAAGATGCATCATTGCTCACATTGTTAAATTAAAAATGGAAATACAATGAAGTATGAGACACAAGGATTTAATGATAGCTGTCTTTTTACACATTGAAAAGGCTTGACATACTATGGAGGAAAGGCTTTTTGTACAAAGTAGATGCACTAGAGTTAAGGGGAAGAATCTATGGGTGGATTAGAGAATTTTTGAGTAAAAGGACCATGCTGCTCTAACTTGGGGCTGGGGAGTGGCCCAGCACAGAGCAGCCCTAGGATTTGTGGTGCACAACGATGGCTGCTGGCTTGGCATTGTGTTTCTCTGTCACACCACACCCCATAAGTGCACAGGCCAGGTCCTATAGGGATTGTGGAGGGAAATGGTTGGTCTATTAGCATTCTCAGAAAGATCCCAGCTCTGTATCAGTTGGAGATTCCTCTGTGCCTGGGCAGTCCCTGTTAGGGCAGCTTTGTGATCCCTTTGGTGCCCAGATCAAGAACTTGGTGTGAGGAAAACAGGAAGAAATTAGGGCCTACCACTGTACTGTACTAGAGCTAAATAATCCCCTTTATAATGGACCCATAATATTACTTTTAGTTCAGCTGTTTTCAATGACTGTGTTTAATGCCCTCGAAATTAGCTGTCTTGGGCAACAGGGATGAACATCAAAGGCAAACAAAGGGATTGCCACGCAGGCTGAGAAATGGGAAAGATACATCATGCACGGCTGCATAATCTCTCGCTACACTTGTTTATTTGCATTTCCCCGCCCGCGTTCCCACAGCCCAGCTTCAAGGTAGCACTGTTGGCTAAGTTGTAGATGGATGCTGTAGTTGTGCCTTCTGGCCACTAGAGGCCACTACAGTGGTGGCTGAGCAGCCAGGCAGGTACTTTTCAGTGCTCCCCCTGCTGGGTGCCAGCTAGCAAGCTGCAGCAGCATGTAATGTAGCTGGTGGCTAGAGGGTCAGCAGCAGCAGCATAGGCTGAGGCACCCATATACATGCATATTTTCTTGGAGCTGCAGTTCAGTTTTGTTATTCTATATTTTCACGGTACAGTAAATTATGATTTGTAAATAAAAGATATGAGATCACTAAAAACATCCAGTTTAGTAAAGGTTTAGTTGTTACCAGAAGAAAACTAGAGGGAGATGTTTAAGAATCCCTGCTTCGAAATTAAGCTCGATTTCCCTAAATTAGGGTTTACTATTAGTCACAGTAAAAGAAAACTTAAGCACCTTTAAACATAAAATCAGGCAGGGATTTATTAACAAGGTAGGTAAACAGATATAAAATAGCTTGGTAGTTTTACCAAATTCAATGGGCATGAAGCCCAGACCCATCTAGAATAAATGGGTTGACAAACAAATAGTCTCAGCACTACAGTTGGATGACCACAGGCTGGATGGAATCAGCTTACTTCTGTCTCTGTTGCAGGCAAAGGGAACCAGGACTGGGGAACCTTGAGGACCATACCACCAGAGACCAGGAACCGGGGATATTTGGGACTGGTAACCATTACCATGGAGAATAAGTAGGTGGTTGATATTCTCTCAAAGAACCACGCGACCCAAACGTAGGAACACAGGCTGCCTCCTGAGCGGACAGCAACCCGTCACGCAGTGTCAGTCCCCTATATCATGTTCTGTTACCAGACAGATTACTTACTATCTTGTGACTCCTTCCCACTCTTTAAGTTTGAGTTTTCCCGCCTTTGCTTAGTTGCTGGTCAGGATTACATAAACGTTAACCAATCAAAAGTTAGACACCACAAAAAGGGCACCAAACCAAACATAAAGACAGTGCATCAAAATGGAGGGTGAAAAACAATGACCAAAAAAATGGCTAAAATTCCCAACATAATCATAGTGAAGGTTAGACAAAGTACAGTGGATCAGAGTCAGCTCTTAGTTATACCCATGGACACTTGTTGACTTTAGTAAGATGTGCAGGTGTAAGTGAAAGCAAAGTTCAACTATGTATCTTAGTTATTCTTTACTTTTGAAAGGGTGTGTGAGCGGTCATGGTGTCACTGCATCTTAAGATGAAATAAAATTATAAAGAAATCCTTGTTCAATGTATCAAAACAGTGTACCAACAGTGACATCCTGGCACATTGCTATGAAGCTTTATAAAGACCTACTGAGAAAACTCAGCACTCTTATGTTATTCAATCAAGTTCCCAAATAGCAGTGACTTCTTAAAATATTGAGAGATTTATTACTTATCATGGGAAGGATCTCAAATACATCAACAAGAGAAAGAATTCTGTTTTAATTTAAATGCCTGTCTGTTTACATAAAATCTCCAGAGGAAAGTGGTGATGTTAGAGAAAACTAAAGTGCAAACTCTCCCATGATTTTCATCTGTGCCTTGTTTGCCAGACTGGAAGCTCGGTTTATACCACAGTAGCTTATAAATTTGATGGGCTTGAAGTGATACTCTTGCTATCTGACTTCAGTACATTTGTATTAGGGGATGTCTATAGGTCCTGTGACAAAGTTCCTCCTCCACCTTGGTGGGTCTTGCGCTTATTGGCGGATTTGTTCACCTCAGTGATCTTCCCTTCTTGTGGAACCCACAGTCTGAGTCAGCTCCTCCTGTGTCTGATCAGGAGTTGGGAGGTTTGGGGGGAACCCAGGCCCGCCCTCTACTCCGGGTTCCAGCCCCAGGGCCTGTGGATCGCAGCTGTCTATAGTGCCTCCTGTAAAAGTTGCAGGACAGTTACAACTCCCTGGGCTACTTCCCCATGCCTCCTCCAAACACCTTCTTTATCCTCACCACAGGACCTCCCTCCTGGTGCTGACAATGCTTGTCTCCCCAATCCTCCGCAGTATACTCTCTCACTCTCAGCTCCTTGCCTTCTTGTTCCAGCTCCTCACACACACTCCTTCTCCTCTGGCTCCTCCCTGCTTGACTGGAGTGAGCTCCTTTTTAAAGCCAGGTGCCCTGATTAGCCCTGCCTTGATTGGCGGCAGGGTGTTCTAATTAAAGTAGCATCTCTACTGCCTTCTAGAAAGATCTATGCGCTGCAGGGTGCCTTGATTAACCTGGAGCAACTGCCATTTGGTTACCAGGGTACTAGGGATTTGTTTAGCCTGGGGCTAACATACCTGTTGCTCAGTACTTTACTGTAGCCAGCTGGCCTTGCCCCATCACAGTCCACAGTGACTCAAGATATATTGCGCTAAATTGATACCCAAAATCTAGAATTACTAGTCTTTCAGTGTTAAACAGTGCACAGTGGTCTTTTCTGTTGCCTTCTTGTCTTCCAGTAATCAGCAAACGTGAATATTCAACCTACTTAAAAGATTATCTTTGTTCTCAAAACCCAGTGGAATATTTGATCAGTAGCATGATATGATTATATACTTAATGGAAACTGAATAGGCACTTCCTCTCGTCAAAGATGATGCAATAATTACCGATGAAAACCATTTTGTTATTTGAAATCTGTTTTTTGTTTATGGCTATTTAAAATAGTCATCCACTCTATTAATAGGAATTGTGGAATAAGAATTTCTACATCCCTGCATCACCCCTAACCCAATATGCAACATCTAAATTAATTGTATTAATATTTTAAAAAAAAAATAAACTAGAGATGGGCTCAGTTTTGAAACATCCCAAAGTTTGGGTGTGTTCAGATCCAGAGTTTGGTTTAGTAATTTGAAAAGATAAGGGGCCTTTTCAAAATTCAGATATGAGTCACTACAATGGAGATAACATTCATCTTTACAGTAACGAAAATTGATGATTCATTCTATTATGCAAATTTTTGAAAATGTTTTGCTTGTTGCTGGTAGAATTTATTCCCACAGAGAACCTGTTCAAGGCACCAGATCGTGCATCATGCATTCAAAGATGTCTATTTTACTAATGATTCCCTGTTTAAACAAATGTTCTTTAAGTCTCAACCAAACATTCATTGCAACTTGCTGCCTCTGGGGTAGATGGACAAACAAAGATTCAGTTGTAAAAATTACCACTTTGATTTGTGAAATGTGTAAGTAATTAAAAACAAACATTCAGATAAGATTTGTAAGAACATCAGCATTAGTCTATAATGCTGTATATTTTGTTCAAAGCATTGAAATCCAATACACCACAAGTAGGAGACACATTACCATGTAACCATAAGGACTGTGTCTATATTATCAAATTTAATTTTTTTTATTAAAGCTAATGTTTAAAAAATTATATAATACATAAGTTGAGAGAAGAATATCTACATCTGGGTATAGTGCATAGATTATCCACAAATACAAAGTTTGTTTTTAAAAGTCATATGATACATACGGTACATAATCAGCAATAACCCAAATTTAGATGACTAGATTTAACAATACAGTTTAGATATTAGAATCCGAATATTTAGGTAAATCACTCATGAAAAAGTTGTACAGAGATTTGGTTGTGGAAAGCAGAATATATCAATGAGTGGAGATTGTCCTTCAGTAATTGAGAATTAGATAGGTTGTCCATTTAGAAAATACAATCCATGAGGAAAGTATTTCAGTTACTTTTCATTAGCACTCCAGCTCATCCCTCCTGGTATTGCCGATGTCCGGTGATGTGTTCTCTGTAGATATCCCTTGACCACCTGATGGCGTCCAACACCATGAGTTGCCACATCAGCCGAGCGTAGTGTTGACCGATTCCGCATTCCCACAACGCTCACTCATTACCGGGGTACCATCTGCGCATGGCTCCGACAATCAGTGCATGTGTCTGAACCTGGTAACCCTTAGCTCTCAGGCTTTTGGCCAGAGGGGCATATGTCTCTACCTTTTGAGCTTGGACATGGAAGGCTGGGATCCTGTTATTGCAGTTGTAATTCACTCTTGATATCATTCAACTAGTTGTACCAACAACGTGGAGAAGATTCAGGCTTTTTTTTTTAGAAGGAATTAGATGATATCCTGACTTTTGTAATACTTTTAATACTGTCTTGAATGACCTTCTCATAAAAAAAAACCTAGGGAAATACAACCTAGAGGGTAAGTGGTTGGAAAATAGTTCCTAGGGAGTAGTTATTAGTGGTTCACAGTCAAGCTGGAAGGACATATCAAGTGGGGTCCTGGAGAAGTCAGTTCTGAGTCCAGTTCTGTTCCTTAATTATTTAGATAATGGCACGGAGAGCACATTTATAAATTTTGTGACCAATACCAAGCTGGATGAGGTTGCAAGTGCATTAGAGGATAGGATTAAAATTCAAAATAATCTGGACAAACTGGAGACATGGTCTGAATAAAATAGGATGAAATCCAGTAAGGACAAATACAAAGTACTCCAATCAGTGGCACACATACAAAAGGAGAAATGACTGGCTAGGAAGGAGTACTGCCGAAAGGGATCTGGAAGTCATAGTGGATCACAAGCTAAATATGAGTCAACAGTGTAACACTACTGCAAAAAAAAACCAAACGTTCAGGGATATATTAGCAGGAGTGTTGTAAGTAAGATACAAGAAGTAATTCTTCTGCTCTACTCTCCATTGATTAGACCTCAATTGGAGTATTGTGTCCAGTTCTGGGTGCCACATTTCAAGAAAGATCTGGACAAACTGGAGAAAGTTCAGAGAAGAGCAACAAAAGTTATTAAAGGTCTAGAAAACATGACCTGTGAGGGAAGATTGAAAAAATTGGGTTTGTTTAGTATGGAGAAAAGGGGAACATGATAACAGTTTTTGAGTACATAAAAGGCTGTTACAAAGAGGGAGAAAAATTATTCTCCTTACCTCTGAGGATAGGAGAAGAAGCAATGGGCTTAAATTGCAGTAAAGGTAGTTTAGGTTGAACATTAAGAAAAACTTCCTATCACTGGAATACATTGCCTAGGGAGGTTGTGGAATCTCAGTTACTGGACATTTTAAGAGCAGGTTAGACGGTCACCTGTCAGGGATGATCTGGGTAATGCTTAGTCCTGCCTTGAGTGCAGGGGACTGGACTATATGACCTCTCGAAGTCCCTTCCAGTTCTATTGTTCAATTTACTTTAGTCTTTAGCTTAGAAATTGTGTATTAGGTCTATAATACATGTGCTCCTTTGGCCCACTCAGTTGGCCAAAATTCAGTCTTGAGAAGCTCTTTCTGTTAGGATGAGAAATCGATTATATTAGGTATATCCTTGATGTAATTTTACTTCTGTGCAAAGAACATTACAGGCAGGCCTGTTACCCTGAACAAGAGTAGAAACAAACACTGGATGGTTTCCTTGCTAAGAACTCCCTAAGTCTGTCACTCCAGTGAGTTCTGTGCCCAAGAAACTTTGTCCCTCTGTTTCCTCACAGGGTCACATCCACAACACCTGCTGCTGGCTTTCTTCCTCCAACACTCACAGGCTGTAACCAGTAACCTACCCTGCTGTTGCAGGGTGGGTTGATTTAAATCAAGATAATTTAAATCAGCCATGTAAATCACCAAGTGGAAAGCCTTGAATTAAATCATATACTGTATTTTAATCAACTTATCTACTTGTGCCTCAGTTATTTTCTAGAGAAAGGTGTATTCTCATTGGTTGATATAACCATTAAAACATATTGATTTATAACTAAATAGACCTTTTCCACTAGATTTGGTACATCTTTCTACTACCTAGGAGAGAGCACTGTGACAATACACATTTATTTAAGCAATTATATAGCTTAATATTTTCAGATTCTTATTAATTGTACATTTGTAGTATGTCAGAAAATGATAAATGATATGTTTGCTTATTTACTAGATAATTAACTTTTTGTTCATGATTTGTGTTAAAGTGCATTAGGATAATAAACGGAATTTAATTAAACACACAAAACAGCGTATAAAATTTATTTTTATTAAACTAAAGAAGTCCTTAATACAGTACATATTTATAAAACTAGACCTAGTTAGAATCAGGAGAAAAACAATCTTTCCTTATATATAAAATCAGCCTTCAAAGTTTTTGATAGAGACTCATGGATTCAGCACATTTTTTTTTATTCAAATGTTTTAAGATACTATAATAAGTTCAGACCTTAACATGTTTTAATTGAGATTTCATTTTAAACAAACTTGTTTATAAAGCAACTTCTTATAATTTAAATAACAAAATAAAATCCAATGTACTTATTATAATTTAAATAAAAAAATCAGGTTTCTTTATTTTCAAAATATCATTGATTCTTTTTCACCCTGCAGCATTGACAACTCTCAGGATATTCCTACTGGAGACAGTCTCGCAATGATGGGAAAAGTTCTAACCCTCACAGATTTCTAGTCCTACTCAGGGGAAAGCTTCCTCTCATTGACTATTACCCCCACTTCACAGTCTTCTAGGAATAAGTAGCCAATCAGGGCTGCTGCAGGGGACAAGCAGAAACCTCCCATCAGAAGCCAAGAGCAGTTTTTGGGTAGTAGGGAGAGTAGAAAGAACCCAACAATTCAGGATTCCTCCCTTCCTGTGAAATAACCTCTGTCAGTCTGCTCTCTGCTCCTCTCTCTTCCCCATTCTTGCCAGATTGTCTTTCAGATTCAGCACCTGGGGCTCCTCTTCCCTCCCCCCTCCCCGTCCCCGCCCCAGTTCTGTGCAAACATAGGAATAGGAAGCACGCTGTCAAAGGTTTTCTTATTGGTCTGGCAGCAATTCCTCCTTGGGCCCTTGCTGTGTAGTTGGTGGCCCCTCCCATCATTCTGCCAGGTCCTGATAAGTGGAGCCAATCCTAAAGCTTCTTCTGTAGGCAAAACCTCCACCCACTTTCTATGTCCAGTGTGACACTCCCTGCCATTCTCCCAGAACTCTGTTCTGCGTGGAACAGCATTAAAACCTGTGGGTCACATCCTCAGCTACTGTAAATCAATGTAGCTCCATCTTTGTTGATTTACACCAGCTGAACATCTGGTCCTAGGTCCTCATGTATAATAAATCACCAAAAGAACAGCAAGAAACCTTGGCATGTGTGTATCTTTTCAAAAACTATATCTAATGGGGATTTCAAAGCTGGGAAATTCAATCTCTAACCTGAAAGGTCTGTTGTTCATTATCATGGTTCAGTGAGAGGAATCTCATTGAACACAGTAAAGCTAGCTTATATTACACCACTTTCCCTCTGTTAGGTTAGCCAGGGAAATGCTATGAAAAAACAGTCTCCACATATTGATTGTCTCTGAGTCAGCTGTACATGGCTGTTAAATGTTTGCATTCTGTTGCAGGAGACAGATCTCTGCAAAACTCAAAGCAAAATCAACTGAATTTATTTCATTTTGATTACAGTAGTACAGCCTGGATAACTGCTCTTCTTAAAAAGCCAAACCTGAGTGTCCCGAGCTTAATCTTCTTCCTCCTGTAACTACAGACAATTCATCCAACTTTTTCTCCTGGAACCCCATATCTGAGAACTGTTTAGATTAATTCCCTTGGCACTTTCAAGGATGCTGAGCAGGAAGACTTTGCCTTCCTTCACATGCCTAGTTCAGCCTCTTTGTTTGGATGAAGGAACTTCACACTCCCCACCACCTCTTCCTTTTAGGGTCTTGGAGTGAGTATTTCACTCTATTCCAGTTGAAGGGTTGGATGGGAGCTAATGCTACTCAACTTTTTCTGTTTTCAGTGAATAATGTTCTTCAGCACTTATGGTTTTAAAGTGGCTGTAGGCAGCTTGGTCTATGCCCCTTCACTGGCTGGTAGCTCTACACCTCTTCCATCAGCATTCAGTACAGGAAGCATAGTGGCTTAGTGGTGTATAAGGAAAACAAAGGAGTGGCTGTGGTGTTCCTATACCCTGACTACTCCTAGGGTATGTCCAGACTACCCGCAGTATTGGCAGGTAGCGATCGATTTTTTGGGGATCGATATATTGCGTCTCATCTAGACGCGATATATCGATCCCCGAATGCGCTCCTGTCCACTCGGGAACTCCACTGGAGTGAGAGGCGGTAGCGGAGTCAACACGGGGAGTGGCGGACGTCGATCCCATGCCGTGAAGACCCGAGGTAAATCGATCTAAGATGCTTCGACTTCAGCTATGGTATTCCTGTGGCTGAAGTTGCGTATCTTAGATCGATATCACCCCCTCAGTGTAGACCAGTCCCTAGATGCAGAGAAATTACTTTGAGGGTCGTTGGTAGCCTGGAGCAAGATAGGCAGCCTCTGAGGCTACTTTAGTTTGTGCCTGAGCCAAAGCAGTTCCCAGTTGCCCGTGGCAAAGGAGTAAGACAGAGGTGGCATAAAGCAACCTTCACACACACCCCACCGCAGTCCCTGAACTGATCTCAGGTCAGGCAAAGGGATGAATTTGGCTCTCGGCAGTTGTCAGCTACTATGCTTCTGTTATTATTGATCATCTTACTGGGCTTGGCTTTGCTTTCATTTACCCCACTTTTTCTCTGATGGAAAAACTCCATTGACTTCACTGGAGTTACTCCACATGTACGCCAATGTTAATGAGAGAAGAATTGGGCCCAAAGTGCCTAAAGCCAGAAGGAGTAAGTGCAGCACTCATCAGAGGGACCTGATTCCTCATCTGGGTAAAGGGAGTAACTATGTGTAGTAACGATAGTAACCTACAGGTGGTTTCAAATCACAGATGAAGATATTACTTTAGAACATTCCTTCCATTTTTCCAAGCTAAACTAAGTGCAGCAGCAAGCAGTGCATAAACAGTATAAATGATAAAAAGTAGATTTCTGTAAATTATTCCAGTACTAATCTTTGAAATATTAATGGTAAAACAGCTAAGGAAGTATTGTTTTTCAATGATTTTTTTTGACCTGGCAATCTCCTTTAAAGCACTGGAAAGCCAAATGGCTTCTCTTTTTCTAAGAAAAGCCCACAGAGCACAATTTAATGCTATTTGCTATTTTAGGAATAAAGTTTCTCTTCCTTATAGTGTTCAATAGAAGGGTAAAAACATAAGCTATTAATGAGTACATCTTAGAAATGTAGAAAAATCTACAGGAAACAAACTATTTGCAAGGTTAAAGTTAACATACATCTAAGCTTTTATTTCAAGAAATCACTGTCTCAGCTGTTATTTGGCATTGATCTACACAGCACAGTCATACTTTGTTTCTTCTCCCCAACGGAGATACCAATTGCATCTAGGAACTCTGAAACGGAATTGCCACATTTCAAAGAAAACATTTTCCTGCAGAATTCTGTCAAGAAAAGTTACAGCATCATAAGAAAACCCAAACATCACTTTTCCATGCTAGGAAAAGGGAAAAACAAATTTAAGTGTAATATCTTCAAAATAACCTTTCATCTTAGTATGAGATTATTATGTTACAAAAGCAAGGACAAAATATCTATGAGTAGTTTGTCACCCTTTGGAAAGATGCTGCATAATTGTATTGTATTGTCGTATGCATTCTCTATTCTGTTTTAAGAAGAACTGCTGAGTTTTTCAGAAAAGCTGTCATCTTAGGAGAGAAACTGTTAAAATTTAATATAAGTTCCAACTTCCCACTTTATTGTGCACGTAACCAAATAAGCTACATGGAAGAGAAAAAAGGAGGACGTGCTTTTGGATAAACAGCTATTCACTGCTTTACTGATGTGCGAACTTATTTGGTCAGGTTTCTCTTTCTGTTAAAAGAAAGCAGAAAAATCAAAATTAGTTGTGTTTGTGACCTCCCACTGAAGCTAACCATCTGGACCACATCAATGAACACTGGCGGGATTTAATCTTCTCAAAGTGGATCTGACCTCTGTCTGCTGATAGAGAAAGATCAGCTCGGGAGAAGACATACAAAGTGAAAAACTGTCCCCACAGAAGACAGGAGTTTCACCAAAAATGCACATCATTCAGCCTATTGGAATTCCAGCTGCTTAATGTCAAGTCTTAATATTGCTGCCTATAAAAAAGTAGTTTGAATTTACCCTGTATTCACACCTTGAATGCTATTGTAATAATCTTTGTACAAGGTATGTTTTTTAAGGTATCATTTGAAAATACATAATTTGCTGGTCAAAATCATTCTGATAAAATATGTGTCAATCTTTTATGTAAAGTTATAAAATTTCCCTGTATGATGTTATTAACACATGTCCAAATGCCATAGCCCCGCCCAGACAGAGGTTGGCAAACAGCTCTGCCCTAAACAAAGGAATGTGTGCTCTGCTTAATTTTCATTTAAGCAGTAAACTGAGTCATCAAGCAGGAAGGGAATCAAGGACAACTCAAACAGGTGAGAACAAACCAGCAGGAAACATCCTTCCACATGCACTGTTTGTCTCCTAGTGCCCAGCTGGAAATGATTTTCAAAAGAGGGACTGAAACTATAAAAAGGAGGAACAAACACCACAAGGTGCTCTGGCTCTCTCTCCCTCCCCACCTCATTCACTACACCTGAAGGGACAAAGGAAGCAGTTGTTGGACTCTAGGGGAGGGGTCCTGACTTGAGAGTTTGGTCAATAAGCTGATAGAGCAAGTGTTGAGAAACTTTGCTTGAATCTAATAGCTTAAGTTAGGTATTAGTAAATGTCTTATCTTTGTTTTCTTGTAACCATTACTAACTTTTATGCCTCATTCCTTGAACTCACTTAAAATCTCTTTGTAATTAATGAACTTGTTTGACTGTTTATCTAATCCACTGTGTTTAAACAGAAGTGTCTGAATAACTATTTGAGATGCTCAAATGGCATATAAATTCCATTTAAGGAATAACAGATTTAAAATATTTTGTACTGTCCAGAAGAGGCTTGGACAGTGCAGGACATACATTTCTGGGGGGAAATCTGAGAGTGTAGGGGGAGGTCACTCTGTAGTCTAACCAAGACTGGTGGGCAGGTTGTAGTTACACAGACACTCAGGGTCTGGCTCCCATACTGGAAGTCTCTTTGTGAGTGGCCCAAGTGGGAATTACTTCAGCAAGGCATCCAAGCTTCAGGTCATGAGTGACAGCCCCACACTGAAGTGGACTGTACCCTGGTATGTTACACTGCCTACCTTATAAAATCAGCTTCAATACTTGTGCAAACATTAGCAGGAGCAAACTGCTGACATATACAGCTATGTATATTGAATGTAGTGTCTACTTTAATACACATTATTGGGAACAAATCTCATAGTATTTTGGTCAGTGGTCTGGTAAGAGTGTTACACATTCCTGAATGATTTTTCTGAATCTTTGTCACTAAAGCGAGAACACTTGTAAAAACCAGAAGAGCAATGCTCCCTCACCAACTCTTTTACTTTGTATGAGAAAGGATAAGAGCATCAGGCTGACCTTCTCTAGACCACTGTTTACAAATTAAGTCCCCTTTAATTTGTTTTCTCTCTAGACAAAACAGTTCTTATCTTTTCTCTTTTCACTCTATTCTCATATGGAAGTTTTCCCACTGCACATGTCTGGACTTCCTCTATACCTTCTATATCTTAGTTCTATTGGGATGAAGGGCTCCCCTCAATTTATATAGCGGGAAATATTTTCAGTATTTTTCTTTTCAGTATTTATTTACATACACACAGGCACTTTCTAACACTTTTGTTTGCTTTTTTGGCATGTCAATTTGCATTAGACAGATGTTTTCACTGAGCTATCCACAGAAGTTTTCAGTTTTCTGAATGGTTACAATTAATTTAGAACCCAACCATGTGTCTAAATAGTTCACCTTGTTCTTTCTAATGTGCATTACCTTGTGTTTGAATTTAATATACCACATTGCTGCCCAGTCACCTAGCTTTAAAAGACCCCTCTGGAAATCCATAGTTATCCTTAGCCTTGACTAACTTAAACAATGCGTCATCTGCAAGTTTTGTTTCTTTTACTGCTGTCCATTCCTTATTCCTGAACACTGAGAATATATTAAACAACACCTGACTTAGTAGAGCTCTTTACATAATTCCCATTATTAATTTTTTTGCCGTTTAAGATTGACCATTTATTCCTACTGTTTGGTTTTTGTGCTTCAGTTTCTGATCCATGACAGTAAGCTTTCCTTTTGCTCCCTTACTAAGTGTTTCATTAACAACCCTTAGGAATTTTATTATAGTAATTTCAAAGTCCAAATAAATTAACAACTGGATTTCCTGTGTCTGCTGTTTTGTTAGCATACTCAAAGACCTTTAGTAAATGACAGAAGCACAATGTTTCTATTTACAGGCATGCTGGTTTGTCCCTGTCATACCATGTTCACCTAAGTGAACCTAATTATATTTTAATTGTTTTTCCATCCAAATTTCCTGTTGCTGAATTAACGCTCTCTGGTGTGTAATTCTCAAGATCATCCCTGGTTCCTTTTTTTAAGACAGGTTCACCACTTGCTACCTTCCAGTACATTTGCTGACTTTACCAAAATATTCCATATTTTAGAACAGCTAATTCATTCTCAGGTTCCTTCAGAACTCCTGGATGAATATCATTTATCCCTGGAGGACTTTTAATACATGAAATAACTAAGCTTTACACCATCCCTGGGAAATAGCCAACTATTTACAAGGACATTAGCTTACATGAGTTCTGCTTCTGCAGTTTGAAACCTCAGTTAAATTAGATTTTGGGGGCAATATATAACAGACTGGCTTGATAGCATAGGTCTTCCAGCAGGAAGCTGGGGGACACTGAGGTAACGCAGGGCCACAATCCTGTAACATTACAATTAATAGGATTTTAAAATGGGAGCAAGAGCAAACCCCTTTTGCGGGTGGGGGACAGAGAGCTCTCTCCTGCTGACAAAGAGCGGCTACCCTGTGTGCCTTACAGGGGTACGGCTGTACCAGCACAGCTGTTCCACTGTAAGGTGTGCAGTGTATACATATGTGACCAGTTCGGTCACAAAGATCCCCTGGAGACTATCACCTGATGTGATGAAATGTTCTGCTTCTGAAGTTACCTAATCTCATTTTCAAAGTGTAATTAGGTAGAGAACTTCAAACTGCAACAGATATGTCATAGCCAAACACCAGTCAGTTGATTTATAATGGCAGCCAGGATTTGATATGAATCACCTTTTATGCTTTCTCTATTTCAAAGTGCAAAGGGTTAATAAGATACCTAATATGAATAACTCTAGATGAGACTGTACAGATTTAACTTTGCTTTCAAATTGTCATCTGCTGCATGTTTAATTCATCCCTACTTCTCTCAAGTTATAAAGGAGAAACTGAATTGTATGGTTTACTATATTTTCAAGAAGTTTGCTTGTATGTTTATGCTGAGCATATGGCTTCACTGATTTCCCCTGGGACTCAATGCAAGTATTTTTGTACGTCCCTCATTGTTCAAGTGCATGAGCAGGTGTTCCCAGCAAAATAAGGAGACTGATAATGTGACTTGAAAATGGCAACTTCAATCAAGCCACAATTGACCCAAAAAGTAATTTACATAAACATGTTAAACAGGATTGTGGTTACCACAGTGAATTAACATTATTATGGAAAATGCCCTTATTATTTACATGTTATTTAACATGTGGTTGAATTTCACAGGAGACAGAAATCATATGAAATGGCATTCTTGAGAACGGAAGAAAGGTCTTTTTCTCTCTAGAGAGAGAACTGTTAAAAGCACAAGAGAAAAATATGCTTGTTGAGGAGAACCAACAATTCTCTCATTTGCTAAAGTCTTATTTATATAATCAGTGTAATTATCAAATAAATTCAACATTTTCTGTTTCCCTTTATTATTAATCCATGTAGATACTGACTAAATTTTATATGGGCACAGCCTATTGTTTGTTTCTACATAATTGCTGAAGAAGTTTACCTGGAAAAAATATGATTTAAAAAAACAAAGTTGGTAAGGACACTTCCTAATTCCTATGTAGATCTCAATTTCATTCAGCAGCTTTTTGACAAAATTTTCTCCTGCTATTTTGGAAAGGTTATAAGAAATATAGCAATGACCCACAAGGAGGTTATTTCCTCCATTACTCTTGAGTTGGCAGTGAGTTGAAGGAGAGATGGTGAAATAACTCCTAAAAAATACAGACTAACCTGAACACTCACCCATAACTTGAATCACACTAGTTGATTAACTTGCCTTTCAATTTCACATGCCTCTGCCAGTCAGTGGGGTTGCACAGATATAACTGAGGGCAGGAATTTGACCCCATATGTATTAAAAGAGATGGTAAAACTGTGTTGTCTCAAGAGGATATTTACATTGAGCTGCCCACAATGATGTCAATCTCTGACCTCTTGTTTTCCTCCATAATGCACACGTTTAGTTTTGCAAATATTAGTGAAAAAATCAAAACTGTACCAGCAAAAAATCATAAATAAACTCTTTGCTACTTTGTTTGTATTGCTCTAACCAAAGGACAGGTCCAAATTATGCACCAGAGAATGGGTGTTCTTTTCTGAATAGGAACACTTTGCACCTGCTGGTCCCTTTACAGACAAGGTGCAGCAGGTGCAATGTGTTCTTGTGCAGAAAAGAACACCCATTCCCTTGTACATAATTGGAGTACATCTGTAGCTCTCTGTGGAAGTTGGAGTTAAACTGAGGTTTAACAAGAAAAACCACACAAGCTTACAGAGAAGCCAAGAATCAGTCTCTTAGCTTTTCTAACTTAGTAATGGTTCCAGGGACAAGCTAAAATGCTAGATTGATGTTCATTAATCATGCTGCTGTGCCTGACACTTTGTCTACCCAGCAGAATGCTGCTGATAAAAGTTATGCCAACTGTGACGTTATTGACATGAACTGTAACCATATAGATCAGTGTTGCAACCAAGGTCAAATAGTGGCACCAAATTTTGTACAAAGGATGTTAAGTAAGGTGTCTATGACAAGACTATGATTTGCTGCTTATGATTATCCTAGCTGTATGTGTATCATTTTTGAAGTTGAAGTTATGAATATTGGCTATGTACTTCTATCTCAATGTGTTTGATTCTAAGTAGCATTAGTGAAGCATTTGGTCAGCATCTTGAGAAAGGAATTTGTAAATTAAGTGCCCAATCAAGAAACTTAATTGATAATGGACCTTGGGAGACTCCAATTCACGTGAGAAGTCTTCCTGGGGACGTTCAAGGTAGCATGTGAGCAATGACTGCTGCCTGAAAACTGAATTATGTGTGGGCATGTGACTTGCCCAGGTAGCTACAAACTCCATCTTGTTGCTGTGATTTTGCACAGGAGAACAAAGGGGTTTCTGCTCATAGGAGACAGAATGTAAAAGGCCCTGGAAACCCCTCCATTTTGTCTACAATCTTGCTTCTTACCTCTGGAGGAACTTTGCTACACTGAAGCTCTGAAGAAAGAAGTGAAAGACCCATCCCAGCTGTGGATGTACTCCAGAGACTTGATTTGAGCCTACATTATATTCCATCACTGGTACAAGCCTGAACCAAAAACTTTGTCATTACTGTATGCAATTGATTCCATTTAACCAGTTTTGGCTTTCATCCATATTTCTTTCGAATGAGAAACTCGAATGAGAGAGAAGGAAGCCTTAGGCCAGCTGGAGAAGGAAGCTGCTAAAAGAGAGGAAAGGGCTCATAGGGAGCGTATTGAACTGCTAATTGCTGAGGAGAGGGTTTGCCAGATGCAACAAGAAACTGCCAGACTTCAGCTCCAAGTCAAAAAAGCAATGTAAGAACAGCAGAAACTGTATCATCTTAAAAGTCCAGCTTATAACAGTGGTGGTTTGCTATATTACTTTGAGTAGTTTTCTGTGTTAAACCAGTTCTGCTATGGCCAGGGAGAGGGGGATTCTAACCTGGTGCAAAATAGCTGTTTGTCTGTGAATGAAGTTTCTGAATGTCTGTCTAATGTCTCAAAAGTGAATCTGGAATTAGATCGAGAGCAGAAAGATCTCATTGGTCAGGAAAATGTTTCTCAGGAGCAGATTAAAGTGGATGGTCAAGTTAAAGCTCTAACTGAGGAAGGAAAGGGTAGATTTTTGATGGGTGATGAATTGTTGGCTAGTACAGCTTATAAAAGTGAACCTGAGTAACTGTGGTTTACTGGAAGTAGCTCAGGGTATGTCTACACTACCCACCAGTTCCGCAGGCAGTGATCGATCCAGCAGGGGTCAATTTATCACGTCTAGTCTAGACACGATAAATTGATCCCCGAGTGCTCTCCCAATGACCCCTGTACTCCACCGCTGCGAGAGGTGCAGGCAGAGTCGACGAGGGAGTGGCAGCAGTCAACTCACTGCAGTGAAGACACCACGGTAAGTCAATCTAAGTATGTCAACTTCCGCTATGTTATTCACTTAGCTGAAGTTGCATAACTTAGATTGATATCTCCACCCCTCCCACCTCCCATTGTAGACCAGGCCTCACTGTAGTGAGAAAAGCAGCAGTTTCTGTTGGGAGTGGAAATGTTCTTGCATCCCGTTAGTATCATGGCAAAATCCCAAAGACCAAACAATTCCAGTGCTTTTATTTGCCTGTTGCTAATGTGTTGCTGGGAAAGGGTGTAGCAACTTTGTCTGATCAAGATGATACCATAGCTGGGGCACAAGGAAAGCATGAAGGTGATTTGATTGTGTTACCCACTGATGGCGTGGAAACTTGCAACAAGGAGGAAATGATTTCTAAATTTGTGTGTGTTGAGCCTGACAACTTGCATGTTGCCAGTGACTGTGAGGAAAGTTGCAGAGGGAAAAAGAGTCCCTCTAATCTGAACCTAGTGAGTCTGAATTTGCCTGAAAGGGGATTGCGTAGGACTCTGCCTGGTGCGCCAAAGGTGATTTTGGATGTAAGTAAGACCCAGAAAAAGTCTGTTGTTGCTCAGGAAAGTGTTACTTTTAGAGCAAGCCCTAAGTGAAGAGGGTAAGGGCAGAATTTCTGTGAGGGTGCATTATTGCTTAGAGAAGCTCCTAGGGAAAGGAATCCTCATGGTAATCTGTGCAAGGGTGTGGAATCGATTTGATCAAGGAAGTTTCAGTTCCTAACAGCCAGAAATTTTCTGTTGTGAATGGATCCACTGACTTTCCTTTTGAAAGATCCAGTGTAGATCGCTTTGAGAAGGTCTCAAATGAAGTAAAAGCTGTTGAGAAAGTTGAACAGCCCTATGACCAAGTAGCTGGTTTTGGCAAGCTTGTTAGGAAGACAATGGTGTTGGAACAGGAATGTCTCCATGATGATTCTTTAAGTGAGCAGTCTGTGCTCCAGGGTCTAAGGACAGATTTGGTTACTTGTGTTTCAGAGCAGAACAGTTGTATGGCTGAATGCTTAAGGATGTAGGGGAAAGCAAGCAAACTCTCACCCTCAGACTCTTTGGATTTGTGTGGTATCTCTGTAAAACAGAGTCCAGTCTTGGAATTAGTAGCACCAAAAAATCTAAAAGCTAGTGTCTGTGTTAATGCAAATGAACTGACTGGCAGAGAGAAGAAAGACTTGCTAATAGCTGTTAGCAAAGATAGCAAACCCAACCAGCCAATGGATTCCTGTTAAGCAAAAATAAATCAGGATTTGATCCTACAGGACAAAGAGAAAAAAAATTTTGCAAAGGGAAGCCACAGGGTAACCCTAAAAAGCCAAAACTCCAATGCTATTGAGCCAAAGGTGTGACATGACAAAAAAGATTGTAGATGTACACTTGCAATCAATTTGTTATTGCTAATGGTGATTTTTGTAACTAATGTGTTGCTATTACCAACAACTGTAAAAATGTACAATGTGCCTAATCTTTTGGAAAATCCACTGAATATTTTAAAAGTGATACATAAGAACACACTCTTATGTTAAAAGGCCTTGTAATGCTGATATTTCACAGTTAGTGCCTGTAAACAGTCTTGGAACTTTTCACAGGAAAAAAGACATTCCAAACCTAATGTGCTGTATGAAAAGGGACACTAAGGCACACTACTGTATTGCTTTCAAGAGTCCTATACTCTGAACAACACCAATATCTACATTGTCTTGATATTAATTGGGTTCCAAACATTTGCTAGAGCTTGTATGGATAAAGTAGCTATGTTCTTTAGCTCTTGGCAAGATCACATAAAACATACAGAACCAATGCTCCAAGAGCAAATACAATCCACTATTGTTCTAACCAAGTTTTACCTTGAGTTTGTAAAGATATTCAATCATGTTATTGAACATGACTTTGATAAACCATTTTTATTATACATTGGTACGGCATCTAGCCTAATACTAGCTGTAGTAAGACAGAACCAAGAAAGGAGGCTTCTTCGGATGCAGTCAGCAATGTTTGTATCATCCCTTCCTGCGTAAATTTTGCATTGGGAGAGTGATGCTATTGACATGAACTGTAACCGTCTAGATCATTGTTTCAACCAAGGTCAGATAGTGGCACCAAATCTTGTACAAAGGAGGTTAAGTAAGGTATCTATGACAAAGTTATGATTATGCTATCTATATGGGTGTATCATTTTTGTAGTTGAAGTTATAAATGTTGGCTAGTACTTGTATCTCAATGTGTTTGATTCTAAGTAACATTAGTGAAGCATTTGGTCAGCTTCTTGAGAAAGGAATTTGCAGATTAAGTGCCCAGTCAAGAAACATTTAATTGACAATGCACTCTTTAGCACAGTCCTGTCCAGGGCACATTGCAGGAAATCTCCATCACTTACTCCATGGAGTGCTCTAATAAGTAACTTATTCATTCTCTTCACCCCACTGTGGGACCAAACACTCCTTCTTAGGACAGGTAATGGGGCAAAGGTTCCACATTAAATTCTAGGCTTTGGAGAAAAGGGTGGGGCTTAATTTAATGGCTTTTGTGGGGTTCTCAGACTCTCTTGAATCACTTCTGCTTTATCATTTTCCAGGGCACTACCTGTTGTAGCAACTAATTAAAAAAAAAACAACCAAGTTGAATAACTACTACTTGTATCAATAAAAGAGGCTACACCTGCCTTGAAGATATCCTTGTTATTTCATCTGAAGGAAATCTTTCAGCATTGGAGATGCTTCTGTGTTCTTTGTAGCCATGTTAGGACCCTGGGGCCCCAGTCCCAAAATTAATTATGCTCACTGAGGCCCATGTGAAGCTCCCATTGAAAGCAATGGTGCACTACATGAAGCACAGTGGTCTGCCAGCATTATACCTGTTACAGAATCTTATTTTAGTATGATCCCCATCAGCTAGAATAATCTGTACTTCTGAATTTTGACCAATGGCACCAGTAAATTGTGTGTTGTTAAAATATTAAAATATCTATTCCCTCCCCATCACAACCAGTACAGTCAAATATTTTCTGCTCTTAGTATGACATTTAAAGTGTGTAGACAAACAATTGCAATAAACTAGGCAGGAAACAGACAAATATTTGTCAGTATTGTGGTTAATATGCTATGAGGCAAATGTACTGCCATTGCTGGTAACTTATTTACTGATGCTGTAAAGCAGCGTAATGACATATTAATAATGATAAATACTGTGGAAGAGTAAATAAAAGGAACCAGGGCACAAATTATGTAGCCACCCACACAGAATAGGAGTGGATATATTAGAATAGGTCACAGTTACAACCATCGTGAAATAAATAATCTTTTTCTCTTTTTTGTCTCACTCATATTTGTAGTATGTTTGTATTATCCACTGAGGAGTATGTGTTACTTTCCATATACGTGCAAATATACATGTATATGTAATATGGAGGAGATAGTCATGTGAAAAAATAACAGCATTATTCCGTGATGTACACACCACGGACTGTTACAGATGGATGAATAATGCCAAAAAATTTCCTCTAATATGAATTAGGATTTTTTTAAAATAAATTTACAACAGCCAAATAGTACCACCTGCTTGGTCACTTTTTTATGAAAATTCAAGATATTAAGTTCTTCTGGCTAAAATAGAAGCAGCAAAAAAATTGTCAACAAGCAAGAAAAGAGGCTAAATTAACTGAATACATGCTAGTTTCTCATGTGGTCAGTATGCACCATGACAGTTCCTAACACATTGGTTTTAAGATGTAGTCAAAACAGTTTACAGTATTCTAGACTGTGTCTGAGGAGGGCTGGTGTTGAACTGCTAGTGGTTGAATATGGAGTTGCAGTATGAAAGAATGAAAAACTCCTGCTTCAAGCTGAGACTACATAAAATTAGACCATAAATAGGAGCCTAGGAGAGGGCACTGTATTGTTGCACCTATCATAAGAACATAAACATAAGAATGGCCATTCTGGGTCAGACCAATGACCCATCTAGCCCAATATCCTGTCTTCCAGCAGTGGCCAATTCAGGTGCTTCAGAGAGAATGAACAGAATAGGCAACCATCATGTGATCCATCCCTTGTTGTCCATCTTCTAGGGACACCCAGAGCAGGAAGTTGAACCCTGACCATCTTGGCTAACAGCCACACACTCACTCATTCACTCATGCCCGTCACCCCAATCGGGGTATGGGCCGCCAACCACAGATCTCCAGAGTCCTCTATCCTGGGCCATTCGCTCTAGCTGGTTCCAGGCATAGCCCATTTTTTTGCTATCAGCCTGAAGGTCGCGTCGCCAGGTGTTTCTTGGATGGCCTCTTTTCTATCCTTCATTAACTTTTCTAATTATTTTTACCCTGCTATAGTTTTGGCCTTCACAACATGCCCTGTCAACAAGTTCCACAAGTTGAATATGCACTGTGTGAAGAAATACTTCCTTTTTTTTTTTAAACTGATTGCCTGCTGCTTGTATAGAAGGAAGAATGGGCTCCAAGGGACTTGAACACTGACCCAGAAGGCTTAAATATTACAACTGGATGGGAAGATGTAAAGTTACTATACATTTTTAAAAGGAACTTCCTTTATGAACTAATGAAATATTGAGCTTCCCCTGAGACCTCTCACTTGGGTCTTCAAGAATTCGGTTCGACTTTAGTATTATAAAATATGTTTCTTTATTTGGCATACAGCAGTGCTAAAGTGAATTGATCAGGATCAAGCATAAAGGATGGGTATACGACGTATCACACATCCGCAGTTATACAGCAAACTTCTTCCTTTATATACATTTGCACATTACATTGCATATATTATACATTGCATCAATCATTGGGATTGGCTTGGTTACTTTGTGGGAACCACTGCCTGTATAGCATGCTTTGTCCACACACTGTCCATGTTTGACTCTCATCTTTAAGTTCTCAACTTCTTATCCATTGTTCCCTTTATCTTAGCTAGTACAGACATTCTGTGTCCAGCTTGCTGATTTATTTGCCTCTATCATTGTGTCTTTCATGTCAAGCCAGCCTTAAATTCCACTGCTTTTGTTCCCTTTTCTATATTAGCATTTTCTTTGCATTATATTTGTTGTGAATTTTTTTTTAAGTGTATTACCCAGCAACATATTCCCGAGACTACAGTATTTGTAATCATTTAAATACTAGGCTCAGTGTACAAACTGGGGCTGCAAGCTTACCTTCTATAACTCATCAGGGTGTAATTTCACATTATTAACTTGCTCTGCCTTTAAAGCATACTTCTGTAATTTTAACTTTGTTTTTATTTTAATTACATTATTAAAACTGTACAAAATATTTTTTCTATTGATCAATAGAGAAAATTTAGGTGTGAAACAGAACATAAGTTAATTAGAATAACATCCCGGGCTCCATATCAGAAATAGTCCTTTTCAGCCACCACACAATGCTTATTACCAGCATAGGCAATTTTTACTTTATTAGTGTTCAGGACCAGTGCTTCCATTTAGGTGACTAGGGTGCCAAGATTTTGGAGGGCGGCATTTTGCTGCCCTCGGCAGCAATTCTGCAGCAGGGGGTCCTTCCGCACTCTGGGTCGTCGTCGACAATTCTGCGGCGGGTCCTTCACTCGCTCCAGGACCTGCCGCCGAAGTGTCCCAAAGACCGGGAGCGCGGAAGGACCCCCCTGCTGCAGAATTGCCGCCAATGACCGGGAGCACGGAAGGACCCCCGCCTAGGGCGCCAAAAACCCTGGCACTGCTTCTGATAGCGTCCCATCATCTCAACAGTACTGTGCAATTTGGGGACTGTTCCCCTCACATGAACGCACAGGCCGACAACTCTGTCTGTAAAATATTACATGTGCATATGTAAGCCTCCCCCAGGTGCAAACAGCAGTACAAGTCTGGGGCTTTCCATACTTTGCATTGTCTTGCAACAGTATTTGACGAGGGAAAACAAACTTCTTCCACACTGTATGGGTTGCAATGGTTTTATATTTAACTTCATGGTACTGGAGCCTTGCTAATTTTCTTATCCTTCACCAATTCTTGTTTCAAATGTTTAACTTTTTTGTGGAGATAGAAGAGTGCAAGTTTTCTTACTTCATATCACTTAAAGCCACTTTTTCTTTGTACAATATGTATCCCCCAAATACTAAAAAAGGATAGTGGTAGTAGTTGTCACCACCTGATTTTCTCAATTTGTTTAGTTACAAAGGATTTCACCAGATATGACTCCACTAAGTTATATTGCCATAGCTGGTTTTCATTATTAAACCAAGCATTCCTTTTTTTATATAAACACTTTAACATCGTTTTTAACACTTTATTACTTCCATTGCCCTGGACTATTTAGTTCCCTTCAAGCTCTGAAGTATTAATTTGTGGGAAAGCTCCTTTTAACTGCACATACCTTTCTTTAAAATCACTCACTTCAGTTTTTCTTTAACAAGGCACTTCCCAAGACCTCACTAGCCACTAAATTCTGGGATCATAACTCTTCTATCTTATCTACCAGAAGAACATTTCTCAGACAACTTTTCTTTGGGAGCAGCTAAGCTTATCTTTTACATTTTTTCCACTTATTTCTTAATTTAGTACACTTTGCCTGAAAAGCTTTACTCACTAATACAGTCATTGAAGGTTGACAGCCTTTTGCTTTGGATTCATGCAAACAGGCAACAGACATGTTCACCCTGACCTTTCAAGAATCTTTTGCATTTAGTGTGTTCCCTCTTCCACAACTCTGATTTGTTCTTTATGCTTTTAGCCTTCATCCCTCAAGATAGCACATTTTATTATGTTTTAGTCACCAGAAGTAATCCTTGTAAAACTGCTTCTTCGATCTGGGCTTTCTTTGCCTTAGGATAAAAAAACCTAGATATTTTTTCTCTGTTTGCCAACGGGTCCTATTTTTGGAAAATATCAGTGGCATTCAACAGACCTTTGCTATGTTCTGCTAATAACTTATTTTTTTTGGTATTTAATGGACTTTTGCTGGGCTCTGCCAAGCATTCTTTTCTTTTTATCCAATACTACTTTCTGAAGTTTCTTTTTCAGCCAGTCCCAGTACATAGGGTCCCCACTTTATTTAACACTCTTCTCCAGCATGGTACTAACTTCCTGATATTTAAACTGTTAAACCCTTCTGTAATGGGATCCAACCCACCTCTCATGAGTGCCCTCCCTTGGTCAATGGATTCTTCAGCATATCTTCACTGACTCAGCCCTCCGGCCAAATCACACACACTCTCTGTAGGTGGAACAGAACTAATCCCTTCTGGGGTATACAGGCTTTACCTTCTTCCAGTCCTTATTCAGTCCCAGCAGCCAGCCAGGAGCTCCTTCTTAGCTCCCCAGTCCCTTCCTGAACTGAGCTGTCCATGGTCTTGCTGCTTTTTCAGCCAGCTAGGAGCATGGTCCTCCCTCTTCTAGCTCCAGGCAGCAGTTGACTGACTCTGTCTCTGCTGCTTCTTTTTATATGGCCCTCCTGGCCCCCAATTGACCATTTCCTGAAGCCACTCTGATTGCCTGCTTCCCCTGCAGCCATTCTAGGCCACTTGGAGGACTTCTCTTCTGCTCCTCTCCAGGATAGTATATGGCAACACCCTGAGGCTTCCAACAGGGGGCCTTGGGCCTATTCCACCCCATCACACCTTCCAAGCCATTTCACATAATGCTAGGTTGAAAACCTCACACCAAGGAGTGTATACGTTTCCTGCTCCAGACAAGCAGATCCAACTCATGGTACTATGTTGGGGTTTTCCTAAGACCTATTCCAGTTGGTTCCCCAACAACTCAGTTCAATTCTAGGTTCCTTTATCTGGCATACAACAAAGCTCCTCTGAATTGATCAGACACAAAGATGGGGAGTGGATATAGGGAACACTACATGTCCAAAGTTACACAGCAAACCTCCTCCTTTATATACATTTATATGTTATGTTGCATTTACTATATATTGCATCAAACTTTTTGGGATTGGCTTGGTTACTTTGTAGGAACCAATCCCTGTGTAGCATGCTCTGTCCACAGAGGCCATGTATGATTTACTCTTTACCTCATCTTTACTTTCCCAAATTATCTTATTCATTGTTATCAGTTCCATTGTAAATGGTTCCCTGTGTGTCCCCTCACTTACCTTAGCTGGTACAGACTTTCTGTTTTTAGCCTACTGTTCCATTTACCTCCCTAATCCTATCTCCCAAGAAATGAGGCTTCACCTATGTTCAATTACAGATGTCATCAGGTCTAGGCTAAGAAATATTGCAAGAGCTCTTATGCTATCACAGAATTCTAGAATATCACAGCTTTTCATTCAAAGGCATACTATGACCCCCATAATAATGCTGGGCTCAGCAAAAGCAGTAAACACATTATGGACAAGTTTTAGCCTAAGTAGATTTCCTTAATTACAATTGGAAATCTCTAAAAGTTTAAGATAAATAGAAAACTTCCCAGCATAAAACAGAGTTGGAAAAATTAAGGTAAATCAACACCTAGTCTTGGGCTGCTTCTCATCAGAACTCAGAAGCTAAGCGAGGTAGGTTAAGATAAAATACAGATTCTGTATGAAGTGCTGTCACTGGGTTATGAGGATGGTTGCTTTTCCTCTTTATCAGTACTCAATCCTGAACCAAAGTCTTGGTTCAGCCTTTTTTGGAGAGTTGAATTTCATCTATGTATTTGTTTCTTATAGGTGTAAGGCTTATGATGACCTTGTTTTTAAGTGCTTGGGTTTAGTATATGATGTGATAAGTGTATTATTGTTACTTAGCCACTTTAGTTTCTTTTGTATATGATTTCTGTTTGCTTGGGAATTTGTGGCAACATCTTCTACACTGTTATTCTTTTTCGCTATTATTTTAGGGAGATTGTACTTTTTTAATAAAACGTATGAATAGAAATTAATTTCAAACCTAATGAACATTTTTCCCTGTTAATTTTACATCCTTCATTCTGCATGCATTTTGCATCCTTCATTCTGCATTATTGGCACTGTCACCATATGCTTTCCTATACAGGTCCAGGAGTTAACTGGCTGAGCATACTCAGATTTTACTGAGTCTCTACTTTTACAAAACAACCATATTTTAAAATGAGATCCAAATTCTTCATTCTGTATTCAAACAAAATTCCCATTGATGTTAATCAGTTAAAGAATTTGACCCTGGTCTTTAGGATTTTGCTTACAAATTTTATTCTGTGCACAAATGTGATACATCAGCTAGAAAGAAATAATATATATAATAAAGTAATTTTTTAAAAACCCAATGGTCACATAAAATCTAAGACTGAGCTTTTATGCATCTTTTCATGGAATAATAAAATAAGATATGCAATAGTGACTATCAGCAATACATTATAATCCAAATAGTTATATATGGGTGTGACGTTCCTCTCTGGTCTTATCTGGACCTGTGATCTGCTAGGTCACTCCAGTCCTTGACTCTGGGAGCCAGCCTTCCCCTGCTCTGCTGTGAGAACCCCCACTCCTAGACTGTTCATGCGCAGCCTCTGGCATATAAGCTGCTCCTTGGATTGTGCAACTGAATGACACTAGCCAATATCTCTGGTCCAAGACAAAACCCTAGGAACCTCTGTCTTGTAGTGTCCAGTTATGCCCGCTGGACGCTGCAAGCTTATATGAGTTCGTCAATTTAACAAAGAAATTGATATGTACCAGGCTTGTTATCCCAAGGGGAGTCTCTGACACACTTCAAACCAAATACATTGCTTCAGATAGAATAAATAAAAAGATTTATTAACTACAAAGATAAATGTTAAGTGATTATAAGTCTAAGCATAACAAGTCAGATTTGGTCAAATGAAATAAAAGTAAAATGCATTCTACGCTGATCTTAACACTTTCAGTGCCCTTACAAACTTAGATGCTTCTCACCACAGGCTGGCTGGTTGCTCTTCAGCTAGGTTCTCTCCTTTGATCAGTGCTTCAGTTGCTTGGTGTGGTGTCTGTAGATGTAGGTAAAATAGAGAGGAAGAGCACAGCAAACGTCTCTCCCTTTTATCATGTCCTTTCTTCCCTCTTGGCTTTGCTCCCCCCACCCCGGCACTTCAGAGTCAGGTGAGCATTACATCATCGCAGTCCCAAACTGATCAAAGGAAGGGGGGTGACACACTTGATAGTCCCACAGATCCTTTGTTGGTGCCTAGGCCGGTGTCCTTTGTTCCTGTGAGGCTGGGCTGGGTTTGACCCATACGTGCCCTGATGAGGTGTGAACTGCCTTTCTGCTCTTGGAGAGTTTTTTTCCTGGCCTTGCATTAAGCCATGATGTCACATTTTCAGCCTCATAACTATATACATGAAATTACAACCTATAACATTACTCTAGCAACAATTACTATAACATCACTATAACAACAATGCTCAGTGCATCATGAGCCTTCCAAAGACACCCGACATGACAAACTTTGCATTGGATACCACGCAATCATTTTACAAGGATGAACATGGGGGGTTTGGCTGTTTCCCCAAGGTACAGAGCGTCACTTTGGGTTCAGTGATGGGCAACCTGCGGCCCACAGGCCACACGTGGCCCATCAGGGTAATCCATGGTCGGGCCGTGAGACAGTGTTTACATTGACTGTCCGCAGCTCCCAGTGGCCATGGTTCGCCATTCCTGGTCACTGGGAGCTGCAGGAAGCAGCATGGTCCATAGGGACATGCTAGCCGCCGCTTCCCTCAGCTCCCATTGGCTGGAAATGGCAAACCCTGGCCACTGGGAGCTGAGGGCAGCTATGCCTGCAGACAGTCAATGTAAACACTGTCTTGTGGACCGCCCGTGGATTTCCTGATGGGCCGGGTGCTGCCCTCAGTCCACAGGTTGCCCACCACAGTTAGATCAATATGTGAGTCACAAATTTTCCCCAGGCTACACTGTATTTTGATTTTTCATTGTGTGCGTTTAAAAAAACTGTCAAAAGAGGAAAACTTCAGCAAAGTCAGCATATCAATCTTTCATATTTTAAATATAAGTAGTTAAATTATACAAACATAAGAAAGTAAATAAAATATATACATTCTTTAACATTTGTTTATTTGTAATGGGACAAACTGTTAATCAAAAATATGCATTAAAAATTGATATTTTGTTTGTGAAAAGGCCCAATCATGCAACTGTTATATGCATACAATTATAATTGATTTCAGCGGCAGTTGGCATACACCAAGACTGCAGAGTTATATAGCATTAAGGAAAACAAAGAGGGAAGACTGTTAGGGAAATACTGATCATGACATTTAGAAAAGCCATGTGATTAGTGCCGCTATATTACTGGGATTCCTATAACTGCTATTCTTGAGAAAATTTAAGGATTTTGATTAGAGGTCTTTTAAAACTCACTATTCCCTTTGTACTGTGTATATTTATACTTGTGTAAATATAAATATAATGCACACAGGTTAGGAATCAGTAATATTAGGTGTAGCAAAAAATGGATTACTTTGATAATGGACAAAAACAGTTCCTAAAACAAATCCCTGTACATGAATCTAGATTCTGCTTAGTGGAATCCTGGATACTTTGTATCATAACAATGCCTCAATCACAACTTGTTTGACCAGAAACAAAAATGTGTGTGATTCATCATGCTGCTTTATCCTTTCAAAAAAATGAAAAAGAAGCAATCTTTCCCCCCATCTAAACGTTTACTAATTGTTTCCATAAATTCTAATCACACAGGTGTTTATATTTAAGACCTATTGCCACACTTCGAAATTCTCAAATTGTTTCCTGTTGCTGCCCAAAGACAAGAAATCATTCACTACGTTTGAGATTTTTAGAGGATTAAAATGAATTAGATACCCAAATTCCATTGCTTTTCAATGGGATTTGGGCACTTAACTTTGTTAGGTTAATTTTAAAATCCTAGCCTATTTTCTTTCCTAGGGGAAGCTTTGCATGCGCTGACCAAACATTTTCAAATTAACTATGCAATATGTACAGTAGTATGTGTATTTAGTTAGTAAGATCACAGAAAGATCCAGTACTGTAACGGCAGCAAGCACTTTTTCTTCAGAAAATTCAGTGAATTATTTCAGTTTTTTGTGTAACTTCTTATTCTGAATTTCTTTCCAAAATATAAATACCAGCGAGGGACAAAGATGATCGAAGTTTCACCCTTTTTTTCTAACAAAAAATCTATATTGATGTCTCCACCAGACAAAAAAAATTCTCTTTCAGGATATTGTTGTCATCATGAACTAAGTTCAAAAGCATTTGAACACTGTCACAGATAACTCTGGGGTTCTTGAAAGTGCTTAGTGAAACTGATCAAGATTAAGCAATGCAGTAGTGGCACAGAGCTAGTTCTGCTTAAAGAAGTCTTCATTCGAAAAGACAATAAAATTAACTGAATAACAAGGTATATTCACCCCACATTTCTGTTGTTTGTATCATTAAATCAATGAGACTTATATATTTGCTTTGCTGAACAGGGATAGATTTAAGCATGTTCTTAAATTAAGGATGTACTTTGCCAAATTGGTCTGAACTGAACTAAATTAGAATAAATGAACCAGAGTAAGAAGCAGCTCCAAAAAGTTGTGCAATTGTGTTGCTTGTCAAGTCCCATGTATTTCAGATTCTCTTTGCTACACCTAATATTATCATTCTGAAAAATTACTTCTGAAAAATTATCTTCCCAGAACTAAATCAATGTAGAAATATTTACAAAGGTATTTAATGATGATAGGAACTTTCAAACATTTCAGTTATTTGAGGATAAAGAGAACAGGGACTCAGGATTAGATTCTTCCTATCTTTAAACCATATTATTTAAATAAGATTAATGTTTCTGATGAAGGATTAGGTTTTCAGATTTTTATGTCAGTGATAAAACAGACTAGCTCAAGAACTTTCTATAAATATTTCTCATGGCTTAATGAAAAGAGGTAAAGATTGGCTTCAATTTTGACCGTCCAGTTTTTTTTAAAAAAGTGAATTTTATGGTTCAGTAAATCAGTAATAGGATACATAGACTTTCACTTCTTGTCACCACTGGTTCGAAACCTGCCCAGACTGGCAGCTAATGAAAAGTTCAAACGTCTGAGAGTTGTTTGGCATCCCACATGGTGCTTTTATCCCAGTCCCTAGTGGACAGATGCCTTCTGCACATAAAAACACCATGAGCTGTAATTTGCATGCATGTCAGGATCATTAGTGATGTCAAAAATTTAAGTGAAATCTTGGGAAACTCCCATTAACTTCAGTGCTGCTAGGATGTCACCCTTGACTGGGCCTGGAGGCAGACCGTGTCAGTGCAAGCTTCTTTGTCACTATGTCATACTGATATCTGTCCTGTGAATAATGAGAGGACTTCAGTTGAGAAGATTTTTAGTCTGCCCCACCAACCAGAACTAAATTGATGGAAATAAAAGCATCAGACCCATGGGAACTGCCTACTTAAAATTTCTTATCAGGCAGTTATGTGCCCAGGATGAGATAAGGCTCCTCAGTACAATACTACAATTCAATGAGGATTTATACATTTGTCCTCAGGGACCAAAGGGTTAAAAAATAGGTTGTTCAAACAATTTTTCTCCTAATGGGTTTTATCATTGTTGTTTTACCTAGATTTCTTTATATAATGTTTTAGTTATCATTCCAGCAAAGATCTTGACACAAGACATAGTTCTAATTATGCTGATAAGACCCATACAGTTAGGCTATGTCTACATGACACAGCTTTCAGTGACATGACTGTGTTGCTACAGCCATGCCACTAAAAGTCATGCAGTGCAGCCGCTATTTGTCAGCTCTCCGGCCGACAAAAAACTTCCACCAGCAATGAAAGGCATTTGCATTGTCCAGGGGCGGCTTTATGTTTTTTGCCGCCCCAAGCATGGCAGTCAGGGAGTCTTCGGCGGCGTTTCTGCGGGAGGTCCGCTGGTCACGCAGATTCGGCAGTGGTTCTGCGGGTGATCTAACGGTCCCGCGCGTTCGGCGTACCCACCACTGAATTGCTGCCAAAGCCGCAGGAACGGTGGACCTCCTACAGAAACATCACCAAAGGCTCCCTGACTGCCACCCTCATGACGACCAGCTCACTGCCCCCTCCGGCTTGCCGCCCCAGGCATGCGCTTGCTGCGCTGGTGCCTGGAGCTGCCCCTGGCATTGTCAGCAGGAGATATTGTCCTGCCAACAACACGCTGTTCACACGGGCACTTGTCATGGCAACACTTTTGTCTTTTGGGGATGGGGAGGAGAGTGCTTAACGCCTCTGAAAGACAAAAATTTTGTCGTTCAATTGCCAGTGTAGACATAGCCTTAGAAACAGAGTTCCATTACACCAAGAAACGCATTCTGTCTACATCATATTTTTTATATTGTTTATGATACAGAATGCAATTGATGGTCTCTTCACTGAAGTTTGGATCAAGGATCTGATGGAGTCTCTTGATAAAACACTGCAGCAAACCTGAGATTTTTTAAAGCTTTTTTCCCCTTGTATGTATAAAAAACTAAACTGAATTAACTGTTGAGGGGGGAGATGAGGAGCGTGCAGTAAGTACTTGCAGAGCTCTGGGGCTAGATTCTGCTCTCAGCTACTTTGGCTTGATACTGGTTACTCTGGATTTACACTGGTGTAAGTGGAAGCAGAATCTAATCCAGGAATTGTAATTTCCTGTTTAACTTTTAATGTACAGTCCTGGTGCTTGGAGATAAGTAGGAGAAGAGGATGGAATGCTAATTATTTTTATTTTTTTACTGTAAATGACGCTTTCATCTCCTAAAGTTTCAAAGCCTTTATTTTATACTGGGAAGAATAAGCAGTGGTAGGAGGTCAGGTAGAGAAGTGGGTTAAAAAAAGTGATTTAACTTAAATTTAACAAAAGCTGAAAAAAGACTAGTGCAGAAGACAAAAGAATAAAACAGGATAATAGAGTAGAGAGAGGATGGGATAATTAGATAATGGAGTGAACTATTTTAACGCATTTGCATATTGAAAAGGTTCCATTCAAATTACTCTGTTGCTTTATCTGCATGGCAGCAACTAGAAACCACTTCTGAGAGAGATACCACTGAACAGTTGCAATAGTACTGAAAGAGGTAGCACTCCTAACTGATACACCAAGAGGGGAAGCTGAAAGGATATACTGTGTATAATTAATGTCCACTGTAAAAAAAGCAATGAACTGACATCAACCTGAAAAGTTTAGATCCAGATCCCAAACTCAAAAAGTTGCAGAGTGTTGGGATCTGAGCTTTCTCTAGACCCCTCTCCAATAAGGACTAGTGACTAACAGTAATATCTAGCTCTTATATAGTGCTTTTCACGAGTAGATCACAAGACACTTTACAAAGGAGGTTAAGCATTATTATCCTAATTTTACAGATGGGAAAACTGATGAGCTGATACATAACAGTATAAAGCCATTTTTAGCCACCTTTTTCTTTTACCTTGCTATTATACTGCAGGCGTGGAGCCAAATCCCACTCATTTATGGAACTAATAGCATGAACAAAAAGTCAGTGAGAATGAAGAAAGATGAATAGGATTTTGTCCCTATTCATTTACAGTATAACAGCAAAGTGATAATGTCAGCAGTATATGATATAACTGGGTGAGTGAAGTTGGAGATGAGGTGTTGGGATAAAATGATGCATTAACTGAAATTTAGTTCCTATAAAATATGTATTTAGATTTACTGAATGAATTAATACCAAGGCCATGGGGGCCTTCATTCTATATTAAAATGACTAATGCTAGGACAAATAAAAGTAAACTCATCAGCCCTCTAAAGCTGCTAAAGGGAAAAAAAAATAAACCCATTCCAATTTCTAATAGGAGCTGTCAGCAAACAGAACCCAGCTCTCAGCACAACCAGCCTGTGAAAGAGATGGGATTTGCAGCACATCCCAAAGGTCCAGCGATCTGAGCTATTTTCATCAGGGAAGAGAGTGAACTAAATGTAAGGTCTATCGAAGAGAATGCCCTGCCTTGCTTTTAAACCAAGGAGTTTCCAATTCCAGAGCCTCTGCTGATCAGAATTGCAGTAGTATCACAGAGACTGGACAGGGGAATGGGTACCTTCACGGAATGCAGTCTCAAACAGGGTAGGCTTTACAGGTCAAAGACAATAAAAATTAAAAGTGAGTGTTTCTCCCCCTTCCCCCTCCCCCGCAAATCAAATGTTTTCATAGAAAAGATGAAAAATTCACTGAATTTTTAACAAAACAATGTTCTTTTTTTTTCATTAAATATATTTACTTTTTTTGACCTCCCCTATAAATAACTTGTTTCCTTTTTCAATTTTCTGAAAGAAGGAAATATTTGTCCTTTGTATCAGGGCTAATAGCTGGAGAAATACTTTTCCAGTCCTGGGTTGTTTTTGTTATTTAAGTGAAAAACTACTTAGTTTTAGAATGAAAAATGTACTAGTTTTCACTGCATAAGGATTACTATGCCCAGTAGATATATTAAAAATTTAAGAAACAGAATGACTAGTCTAAGAAAATGAATACTGTCTTTATATTCACAGCACATTTAATTATAATTGTTAATAATTACACTTAACAATGTAAAATTTCCACAGTACAGGGTCATTCAATCCAGAGACAAATTGTAGATCCACTTAACATTTCCATACTGTTGATTTGTAAATATCTAGTCTAAAAAAGAACTAATCAAAGACTATAACTCATGTAACACTGAACATGTTTAAATTTTATATAGTTATAGGAGCTAAAACTATTATCGCAACAAAAGTTGGAAAGAGCAAATGTCTACGAACGGATATTTTTTGTTACACTGTATGAAAGGTTGCGCTAATTTTAACAGATAAAACCTCCGATCTGTCCTTCCTGAGAATGCTTTAGCCTCTTACAGCTTCTAATGCTGACCAAACTGCACAGCCAACCTTAACTATGGCATTTTCTACCTTTGTCCCAAGGTCATTAATGAAGATGTTAAATAAGACTGATCCTAAAACCAATCCCTGAGGAACTCTACTAGTCACTTCACTATGGCCTGAGAGTTCACCACTCAGTATGACCCATTGTAGTTTCCCCTTTAACCAGTTCCTTACCCACTTTTCAATCCTCATATTAATTCCCATCGTCTCCAATTTCACTAATAGTTTCCTATGTAGAACTGGATCAAATGCTTTACTAAAATCCAATTAGATTAGATTTACTGTATTTCCTTTGTTTAAAAACTCAGTTATCTTCTCAAAGAAAGAGATCAGGTTGGTCTGGCATGGCCTATCTTTTGTAAAACCAGGTTGTATTTTATCCCCCTGTGCCTTAATTATGCTTTCCCTATGCTTTCTCTTTCACAATTTGTTCCGAGACCTTGTATACAATTGAGTTCAAACTAACAGGCCTGTAGTTTCTTGGATCACTTTTTTCTCCTTTCTTAAAAATAGGTACTGTATTAGAAATTCTCCAGTCATAGGATATGACCCAAACTTTACAGATTTATTAGAAATCCTTGGTATTTCATGTGCCAAATCCTTAAATATTTTTGGATGGAGATTATTCATGGCCCCCAATCTAGTCCCATTAAGATGAAGGAGTTTGACGTCCATCTTAGATGTGGTAATTTCTACTTCCATATCCTCTTTTCCATTAACCCTGCCAGTACCCCTAATCTCCTCATTATGCTTATTAAAAACTGAAGCAAAGTATTCATTTAGGTCTTGGGCCATGCCTAGATAATCTTTAATCTCCACCCTGTTTTCAGTCTTTAGCAGTCCCACTTCTTCTTTCCTTGTTTTCTTTTATTTATATGGCTATAGAACTTTTTACTACTGGTTTTAATTTTATTTGCAGCTCAACTTGGCTTTTGGCAGTGCTCACTGCTTTCCAGCACCTTCTGACCTCCAAGAAGTAGCTTTCCTTGCTTATCCATCCCACCTTCCATTCCTTGAAGGCTTTCTGCTTTCCCTTAACCACTTGTCTGAGATGCTTGCTCATCCAGTTTGGTCTGCAACCTTTCCCTACAATTTATTTCCCCTTGCTTGGGATGCAGGCTTCAGATAGCGTCTTCGACTTTGTAACTCCAGCCTCCTCCACATAAATAGTATAGCTCTGGTAACATGGGCAGTGGCAGCACGACTAAGGCTACATAGCCACTATTTAAAGGGTATTTGTACTTGGCATAGCTCAGCTATACTGCTGCTCCCCTTGCTACCATGATTACACTGCTACTTTTACTCTCATCGAGCTCCCTGAAGTATGTGAACATGAACTGGTGAATCACACCCCTAACTCATAGTTGCTGATAGCAGAGGAATGGCAAAACTCAGGTATATTGGATTCCATTTCAGTGTCTGTAGGGGAGTGTGCTCTAATGAATACAGACTCCTCTGCCCATTTCCCAGAAAGTTTGATGACTTCTGCCCTGTCCTGTCTCTTTCCCACCCGCTTGGCTCCTTTTCCCATTCTCCTGGTCCTCACAGTCCCAGTCTCCTTGCCCAACCAGTTCTCCTTTCCTTGCTCATTGTCCAGTCTATCTCTCCCCACACTGACTCTCAATCCTAGTCTCCTTCCCTGGGCTCCTCATCCAATCTCAGTCTCCCCTGACCTGCTTCCTCATTCCTTGTCCCAGCCTTTCTGGCCAGTCAGACCCTGCATGCCAGATGGGTCTCCACTCCCCCATCCTATCCCCCCACAGGTTCCTAGTCCTAGTCACCTTTTCAATCTAGTCCCAGTTCACCAGCAGCTCATCTTATCTCAATGTTTTCCACTAGCCAACTGGCTCTCAGTCTCTTTTTCTCTTTGGCACAAGCACATGCAACACACACACACACACACTTCCCTCACTGGATCTCATTCCCAGCCTTCCTTCTGCCCACCTCCAGTTCCCAATTACAGTCTCTCTGCCCAGCCAGTTCCTCCAAATTTCTTCCCGAACCCTTCCTCCACTCTGTCACCAGAGACCTTGTCCCAGTCTATTCTTTTGTCTCTCACCAGCCCAGATTTTGTCCCTTCTGTATTTGAACTGAATGGTTTTCTCTTCCACTCTGCCTGGGTGCCAGCAGTGAAGTCTTAAACACAGGAGAGACAGACTCCCTGCTCTCACTTCTGGTGCTCAACCCCATGAAGGCCTGGAGCAGCCATTACAGAAAAAGTCCAGCTTTGCCCCAGTAGCTGTTTTGGAGCACAGTAACTCTGTGGGAATGGAGCATGACACTTTGGTCAGCAGTAGGAGCTGTGAAATGATAAAGCATACTCTGTGGGGATGGTGCATGTGCAGTCCTGTCACACAGAGGTGCTGAGTAAATCAGCTGACAAACCCTCCATGCTGAGTTGAAACATGCGTGAAGCTGGACCAACAACATACATTGAGGTTGCCGGTGATGACAGTGCCAGATTCACTGAGCTGGTGCTCATGGAATTCAGCTCGCAGGTTGGATCATCAGCTTCCCTGACTACTGGCACGTGGCACAACGAGAACACTGATACACTGCCCCCAATGACCTTTTTAAACCAACGACCTTTTTAAACCACCAGCTGTACGTTTGCCATCACGTCTCCCTTTATGGTCCATCCACCATGCCAGAATGTTAGGATGGAAACACTCTGGTGAGAGGAATGGATATCTGTTATAATCCCCAACCAGTCCCTCATCGCTGACCCCACAATTTGCCCACCTGGATTTGACCTGCCCCGTTGCCAATGATCCCTGTTGAATAGGTTCCGGATTGGGCAAGGTCTCTGTGCAGCCAATCAGTATCACTGGGGCCTTTGTGACAGCCCTTTGTGCAGCTGCGGTGCAACACAGGTGATGACACGCATAGTCGATGAATGCCTGCTGACTAGGTTCTGCAGTGGCCTAGAAGAACTGCATCACGCCCCTGAAGATGCCATTGCTTGGCTATATGCTAAATAAATAGAGGTGCTATGAGGAAATGGAGCATTTGCTTAGGGGGCGGAGGGGTGGTAGTGAATGCACAGTCTGGTCAGCACTAGGAGAGATGAGATTCTTGAGCGTGCTCAGTGAGGAAGGAATTTTCAGATATTTTAGCTACTAACAAAAGAGACTCTATATTGTGCATGCGTAAACTGAGATTTTTCAAAAGGCTTGTTGGCTAAATCTGGGCAGGTTTTCACTGAGATAGCAAAATGGATGCTCCTGACACAAAGACCAGCCCCTCCCAGATTTCAGGTCCCTGCTACAATACAGGGCCACCCAGAGGATTCAGGGGGCCTGGGGCAAAGCGGGGGAGTTGCGGCACTTGTACTCACCTGGCAGTGGTCCGGGTCTTCAGCGGTATGTCAGGGTGGGGGGCCCTTCAGTCGCTCCATGTCTTCGACAGCACTGAAGGGCCCCCCCGCCACCAAAATGCCACTGACAACCTGGACCGCCACCAGGCCAGGGCTTCCAGGGCCCCTGTGGGGCCCGGGGCCTGGGGCAAATTGCCCCACTTGCCCCTCCCCTCTGGGCAGCCTTGCTACGATACATGGAGGCTCTACAGCTATTCTAAGAAAAGATGGCCAGAATTTTTTAACATGCTCTATACAATATATTTTTCCCTATCCTCATTCTCTGAAATGGCTGAATCATTTTGGCTGACATTTAAAAAAAATAAATAAATTCAGTCTGAGGCAGATACGCAGCATGCACAGTTCCAGTCTGAACAGTTAACATTTGGCCAAGTTGTAAGCAACTGAAAACAGGGTCTTATAATGGGATGTGTCAGGAACCCGAATAATAAGTGGCACTACCAGTCCATCCTACAATAGTGCTAATACAGAGCTCTGTTTTTAATCATGCTTGAGAGGACAATGGAAATAAGGAAAGGATCCAATTTTCAAATCAACCAATTTTCTCATCCCAAGTTCAAAGCAAAATTATTCTCAGCAGAGGAAATGAATGTTTACCAATGGCACAAAGACACTTTGTACAACCTTGATAATGCATGAATATGAATAACAACTTGGGATCTTAATGTACAGTTTAATCTTCAAGCATCTACGTAGACACTTGCAGTGCCAAAGAGGATAATGATGACAGCTCTTTGATCCATACAGTATGCATGAATGTTTTTTCTTTGTCAAAGAGATGCCCAGTTGTCTTCAGTACTAAGAAAACATTCATATCATGTAGGTTTAATTTAATTCCCATTAGCAATTTACTGATTCATCCCCTTAAGCTTTCTCTTATTATTCTTTGACATATTTTTGGTCTACCAGTCTTGTTTATGGAAACCAGAACACTAATACATATTGACTATGCCAAAGATATGATCCTATTTGGTATACCAGAGCACAAACTGAACATGATCCTCAATTTTTGAATAGTTTGAAACGTATATTTTATGGGATAAATGAAATTTAGAGGGGGGAACATTTCTGGTAAGCCACTCATATTGGAACATACTGAATCAGATCATTCTAAGCCAGTATAAAGTCCATTGTACAGCCTCCAGAAGTTCCTCATACTTCAATCAAGATTGTGCCACCCCAAGCATGGCAGGCAGACTGCCTTTGGCAGCTTGCCTGAAGGAGGTCCCTGGTCCCACAATTCAGCGGCATGGCTGCAAGGAGGTCCGCCAGTCCCGCAGCTTCAGCATACCCACCGCCAAATTGCCGCCGAATCTGCGGGACTGGCGGATTCCTGCAGGCAAGCCACCAAAGGTAGCCTGACTGCCACCCTCGCAGGGACCGGCAGGCCACCCCCCGCAGCTTACTGCCCCCGGCACGCGCTTGGAGCGCTGGTGCCTGGAGCCGCCGCTTATGGCTATGCAACTTATTTTGTTCTGTATTCTAATTTTAAACATCTAAATCTCCTGGCTACACTGATGGCTGCCATTATGTGAAGCCAAGTGATGCAATATGTTCCAGAGGGGACACATTTTTAATTACTCTAATGATTTTTGTTTCCTAGACCTTTTTGGAAATCCATATTATTCCTTTTAGAAACACAGACAGTGTGTTTCCTTTATTATGTTAGTTTTTCTTATATTTTAAATACAATCACCAGTGGTGTGCTACTAACATTTTATTAGAAGTATGAACTTCCTTTATTCAGCCCCTCAGTTTTTGCTTTTTTTTTTACGTTATCATCAGTAGTAATGATGATATTGCAACAATACCTCAAGACTCATCTATTTATTTTTTCTCTTCTCTGATGAACAGATTCTTTTATCACTTTTTGTTGCATATTTCTTAATATGTTTTTAATCCATAGCAGCACTTAAAAAAAGTAAACTTGTCATCTTTACCTAGTAAAGTATTAACTTTTTCAAAAGACTAAGTTTAAATGCACAAATTTCCTTTACAAAAAGAAATCCTATTGATGTGACCTTATCAGGTTTTACTTAACCAACTGTCTAATCCTTAATTAGACAATTAAGGCTCTAATTAGTTTCTTATTATTAAAATGAGGATGCTTGGGCTGTAATTCTCTCATTCTGTCTGGGTTCATCAACACCCACTGTGTTTCTTATCCCAAGGTAGCACAAGAAAGCCATCAATGCAACACACTGTGACTGAAGCAGTAGTCATTAGCAAGTAAGTAGTCTGCATATGCAAATTGATCAGTTTTAATAATAGCAGCTCTTCCTCATTAACTGATAAAACATCCTAAACAGATTTTATAGCCAACTTGTCTATTGTTTCAAAGCTATTAATCATCAGGATGGATTTGATTTAAATCAAAGTGATTTAAAATCACCAATTTTAATAATGATTTAAATCAGCAAGCAAGAAAACCTGATTTAAATCATCAATTTTAATCATGTTTTGTACTTGTACTTTTTAGATATTTTCCTAAAGAAAGTTTGATTCTAATTGCTTGATAACCATTAAAACGTGCATTTGCAACTAAACATAGCCTTCATGCTATATCTAGTGCTTCTTTTTGCTAACCAGGAAGATACACTATATCTATACACATTTATTTAAGGAGTTATAATGTCAATTTACATCTATTCAGATTCTTAATTTTTACACTTTTATTATGTTAGAAAATGATGAACAAAACATTTCTTACTAGATTAATTTTTTACATAAGATTTCTGTCAAGCTCTACTTGCATGGGAATACAGAAAACTACCATTTTAGAGGTTTGGTGGGGGTTTTTAGATTGAAGAGAAAACCAAGTTTTTAAACTTTGAATAAACTAATTATTGAACTGAACTAATTACATAAACTGAAAGAGAGAAAATATTCTCTCTGGTCCTGCCTAACAGGCTACTTTTGTCAAATGCTCTTAACACTTCCATAAATCCTGGTTCTTAGCTAATGGCTAGCAGCTTCCACCAGTCTGACTTTCTTTAAAACTTTGGCAGCAAACATACACTGCTTAATTTTTTATTTAAATGATTTAATAGATTAAAGTAAGTTCAGGTCTTAACATAGGTTGTTATTTTCAAATTTTATTTTAAATAAGCTTATTTTAAAATATAAACCTGTAATTTAAATTAAAAAATCCTATTTAAATCAAAAATCTGATTTTTTTTAAATTATTGATTTTTAGACATCCTGTTAATCATCTACATTAAGTGTGCAAAGTAATAATTAATATATACAATAATCATTGCACTGTTCCTGCACATGCTTTTATGATACGTGGGCTGGATCCCTAAGACCAACTGTTTGGTGCCCCCTTACAGCTTGCAGAGAGGGAAGAGCTGGCCATCTGCCACTAGTCTGATCTGAAGGAGCAAATCAGAATTGATCTAAGCCCTCATCCACACACAAAGTTGTACTGGTTTAATGAAAGGTGTGATTTTTGTAGTTATTCGATTAACTTTTTGAGTGGACACAAGCCTTTGGATACCTAGGACGAGCCAGGATAAAGCTAATGTCACACAATACTCAGTAAAGCATGTACACACCTTGATGGAACCATTAATAGCATGGGTGGCTGGGCACTTAGAACTGCACAGAATCCCTTGGAAATCTACGGGACTGTGGTGAGGGTCAGATTCTGCTCTCATGAATCCCTTTACAGGCTCATGTCCTTAGGGGTTTTTTTTGTTGTTGTTGTTTTTTCATTTGCTTCTCAGTAGATGGGGGAAGTGAAGTGGGTTTTGTTTTGTTTTTTAGAGGGATTTTAAACATTTCTAAATTTGGTTGAAGACAAAATGGGTTACTAACACATTTGTGCAGCCAGTGTGGATGGGGCAATAGTATATTAGGAGAGCCATGATACAGCCTAGCCCACAGGCCAAATCATATTAGAAACCCCATTTGGCTACAACTAGCATTCAATCATTTTAAAACATGTCTACATGGTTAAATAAATAGGATTGGCTGGGCTTAGAAGTTGTTAGTTCATTGAGGTGAACAGGGGATAGCAAAATCAATTCACACCTTTTGCCTCTCTTTGTATAGCTGGAGGCAAAAATCTAATTAAAGTTTGATTAAGACATATCATTAGGGAAAAAACATTCACAGTTGTTTTTATATGAATGTTTTTAAGCCACTATTTGAAAGTGTAAGGACTGAAGATCAAAGACCGGTGTACATGTAAATAATCATTGAAAGGAAAGATATTTTAATAAAGAATAGAATTGAAATGTAGTAATACCAGATCTTAGATAAATAATCCTTCCTAGCTAAATTTAAAATCTCCAAATGTAAATGTCACATTCTCAGTGATTCTTATGCCCTTGACATTAAATTTCTGTTGTAAAGGTCACTTTATTGAAATGTTATGTCTGAAAAATCTATACATATCTACTCATGCTAGGTCTCAGAAATGGCAAAACTGAGGAAATGACCTTCCAGACACCAATATTTAATTATCTTAAGGTCCCATGCTATCCAATTGTTATGATAAATACCAGTTTATAAATCCAAGTGACTGGGAAATATATTTATATTTAATGTATTTTACATGTGCAAGATAGATCTAATGCAAATGCTCAGAGAATGTAGCATACAGAAGCACTATTTAGTGACATATTCAAATACACAGTAAATGTAGCATAATAAAGCACTACTTAGTGACATAACAAATTGACCAATATGAAATAAATTAACTATCCCTCAAAACAGAAAGCAACCAGCCATTCCACCTAAGGAATATGCCTGTGTAAAATCTTAAGCTGAGCCTTGCAGATTTGCTATGCAGGAAGGAAAGTGAGGGTGAAGATGACTTTACATCACCTCTATCTTGACTGGACTGAGGTTCAGCAAACCTACTCTCAACTGTACCCACTTTCAGCCAGGCAGTAGGAAAGAACAGACTTCCTCATTTAGCTGTGGTGGAAGAAAGCCATATAGCTCAGAATCACTAGTTCAATGAAAAGCAGCTGAGGGCACCTCACTGTCTTTCCTCGTGGTCCAGCATGCATGCTGTACAGCAGGACTAATAGAAGAAAGCCTGAAGAACCACTTAGGGCTCTTGAGCAATTTCCCAAGGTAATCCTCTCTAACTTCTTTAAGAGGAAAAAAGTGGAGTTACTGATGTGTGACTCTACCCAGCCAAAATCTTCAAATAAGTTAAAAGAACAAGATATTTTTCTTTGAGGGCCTCTGTGCATCCCCACTTGTGGAAGATAGTGCCCAGAGCTGAGCTGCAGAACTAGCTGTACATAGGAGGTTTTTCCTAAGGCTACTAGGCCTGATGGCCTCATTGACTCATCTCATGCCTTTAACTTGTCTGAACGCAAGACCCTTGCACTGGATGGTGGGTCACTAAAATAATGAATGTGTATAGCCTTTACAGAAGACTGACCATTACTCCTTGAGTGCCCGAACAGCTTCATATGATTGGAGAACAGAGAAAAATTCTTTCATGGCCCCTATTCTCTACCATCACAATCACCACCAATGCCTCCACTCTAGGCTGGGGTCCACATTACTAAGACTTCCTGGTGTATAGTCTGTGGAACACCTGGGAATCCAGATTCCCTATGAACTCAAGGCCTTTTGCCCATCACTGCAGCATCATGTAGTACAGGTACTTGCAGACAATACTATGGCCATATACTACACCAGGGGTCTCAAACTCAAATGACCACAAGGGCCACATGAGGGCTAGTTCATTGGCCTGAGGGCCGCATCACTGGCACACGCACTCTCGCTGCCCCCGGCTCTGCCTCCACTCCACCCCTTCCATGAGGCCCTGCCTCTTCCCACCCCTTCCCTGTCCCCATTTCAACCCCTTTCCTGAAGTCCCCACCCCAACTCCGCCCCCTCCCTGCCCCCAGAGAGTGCATGAGAGGTGTGGCAGGGGATCACAGCAGGGAGCTGAGGTGCAGCAGGGGGTGCAGGCAGGGGTCTCAGGGTGCAGAAGGGATGTGGGATGCAGCAGGGGGCTTAGGGCAGGGGGGTGGGGTGCAGCAGGGAATTGAGGTTCAGGCAGGCAGACTTGCTCAACAGGACGTCTCAGGATCAAAGTGAGTGGTTCTTTAAACTTGTGGTGGCCCAATGCACTGCTTCACAGATGGAGTCACCCGGAGATAGACCACTGCATCTAAACAAAACACAACATGCAAAGAGAATTGCACAAGAGCACAGAAACAAAAACTTTCTCTTGGCTGTGTCTCTACTGGACTGGAGCCAACATCTTCTTACCCCTTCCTTTCCATTCCCCTTATGCCCAGGGTCCTAAGGAAGATCAGATTGGCCAGAGCAAAACTTGCATTAATAGCACCAATGTAGTCTCATCAGCACAAGTATCCATATCTCATGCAGCTACCCAAAGAACCATAGACTGTCCCCAGACCCCTTGTCTTAATAGCAAATGGAGGATTCTGCATCCCAAAATGGGCATTCCAAGTTGCAGCATATAGGATAACCTGTTTCCAAGACATCTTCTCACAGTTAAAGAAGGGCTCCATCCTGAAATGCTATAAATAAAAATGGAAACTGTTTACTATTTGGGTCACTGGTAAAGGACTCACTCCATCTCATGCTGGGGGGCCCCTGTAGTCACAGAGTACATTCTATACTTTAAGTCTAAAGGCTGACCCTTACTCTTCCTTTGACAGCACATTAAAGTCACATAAATCTCTTAACCCTGCAGTCTCTAGGTTCCTTAAAAGCCTGGTAAATTCATTTCCCCTCAGCAGGCAGACCCACCTTCAGGGGATGAGACCTAAATATTGTTCTAACAAAGCTGATGGGTGCTCCTTATGAGCCTCTCTGCAAGCATCTGTCAAACATTTAGAGACTAAAACAGTCTTCCTCATAGCAATTAAATCTGTGAGGTGGGTGACCTTAATGTTTTGATGTTCCTCTAGATTAGTGGTTCTCACACTAGGGCTGCTGCTTGTGCAGGGAAAGCCCCTGGCGGGCTGGGTTGGTTTGTTTACCTGCGGCATCCACAGGTTCGCCCGATCACGGCTCCCACTGGCCACGGTTCGCTGCTCCAGGCCAATGGAGGCTGCAGGTAACGATGCGGGCCAAGGGACATGCTGGCCTCCCTTCCTGCTCTAGATTATAATGAGGTCCACAACAACAAAATCACCATGTGGCCCCATCCCAGCTTCCCATGTATAGTGAACTCAGATTTCCACCTGTCTCATTGTATTTCCCTCCCTAGGAAAATACACCTCCATATCCTAGTGTGAAGGGACAGCCCCTCACTCTGGTGGAGAGCAGACTAATGAGCTCTTCTGGGCCTGTTTAGCTCTAACAAGGTGCATCTGTAAGGCTTGTTCTGCCTGGAAAGTGAAGCTTAAAAAGAGAAATCCTGCCACAAGAAAGGGTGGTGGATAGGAGGAGGGCTGTTCTACGCCCTCCTCCACTGCTGCTGATAACAGACAGGTCAGCTGAGACAGAGACAATTGCAAGCCTCATTGCTCCCAAAGCTGCATAGAGTAGTTGCAAAGCAGTATGCCCGAAAAGAGGGGCTGGAAACTAATAGACTCTGGCAAACCAAACTTATAGAGTTGACTCCGGAAAGTGCCTGAGAGATGGGCCACCTTTCCCTTTTTTGTTGTTTTTTGTTTGTTTTCACTCAGATTCCTTTCTCTTATAAGGGAAAGAGATCAGAGAGGACTTTTCTTTTGTCTGTTTGTTTGACTCAAAGAATCCCCTCATGTGCTATGAACTGGGGGCAAGAGCAGCATAATGACTGGCAGAAGGGGTTTGGGAGAGTTCTTGCCCCCCCTCCCAGATATAAAGATTGGTCTTTTTTTTTAATCTGGTAAAGATGAAGCCATTAAGAAAAGCCAATAGATTATTTGTAGCATATGAGGAAAGTTGTCAAGGAAAACCCATTACCAAACAGACTTTCACACTGGATTGAGTGATGTCTAGATGCTGTTATATCTTAACTAGCAAATCAGTACCCCTGATTTAAAGATCATTTTACGAGATCCACTGTGGCACAAGTGCTGTGCCTTAAATGGGTTCCCCTGGTGGAGATATGTGACTTTAAATCTCTGTGCACACTTCATCAGACACTACTCCTTCGACTTAGCATTATGCTCCAATGCCCATTTTGGGTGAGTGGTGCTACATTCCATATTTATCTAAAAACTCCTCGATCAATGCCCTGGTGGTAAAGCAGCGCTTACTCCCCAAAGTGGCAATACACAGAGGGCCTTGAAAAAAAGAAGAGCCAATACTTACCAGTAACTCTTGTTATAGATCAGAGGGGTAGCCATTAGTCTGGATCTGTAAAAAGCAACAAAGAATCCTATGGCACGTTATAGACTAACAGATGTATTGGAGCATAAGCTTTCGTGGGTGAATACCCACTTCGTCAGACGCATGTCTTATAGACCTTATAGACTAACAGATGCGTCTGACGAAGTGGGTATTCACCCACGAAAGCTTATGCTCCAATACATCCGTTAGTCTATAACGTGCCACAGGACTCTTTGTTGCTTCTTGTTCTAGAGTCACCTTAATGTATTCATGCTACCTGCCCATCTTCTTCTCTACCTCCATGTTCTATATAATGGCAGGACCCTGCAACAGTAGCAAAGGAACAGACGTTGTGAACTTCTGTACACAGAGTAGGACAATGACGTCGCTCTTCTGTGAAATATTTCATGTGCCCTGCAATGGACATGGCTTTTTAAGACACTCCCACAGTTCAATGCCAGGGGTACCATATCCCACATGTTTGAATGCACAGTAGTTAATCTCAAAGAAAAACAATTACTGGAAAACAAAAAGCAACCTCTCCTTTTGCATAAAGTGAAACAAGATTTTATTTAGATTTAATATTGCCTCATATTCAAGACATGACAAATAGATCATATGATACTGCCACATCTGCACTGTGGACATTCCGATACTGAGCTATATTTCTGCATTTAAGGAGTTGACAAATTTTGAGCTAGCTAAAAGTCCCCTGGTATATTCCAGTCCTCCAAAATGGATGGATTTTCAGATACTTTTGAACCTGTAGTGTTTGGGTTGGTAGAACTTATACCAAACATCTGCCAGTAATGGGCATGTAACTTCCATTAAATTTCACTCATATAACCAAGACTCTGCCTACCAGCTACATTATGCCAACAATAAATAGTTGAGTCTGAAGAAAATCTTTTGAACATAATTTATCTACACCTCAATAATCACAAGGGTATTGTCTGATGCTGTGTGTTTGTGTGTGTGTTTTTCATTGATATAAGCTAAGTCTGAAATTTAAATGCAAAATGCATCACTTGGAAACATTGTGGATTTTTCACACTCCAGGGAGGATGCTGTGTCTGTAAACCAAGGGAGGGGTTTAGAAGGAGATATAAATGTAATTTTTAAAATCTGTAACAAGTCTGTTTTTTTTCCCCTGTGTTGTTCATATAATGGAAGATATTAACCGTTTCCCTCAGACTAGGAACTAGAAAAGAAATACCCCTGTACATCAATAAACTGAGAAATATGTATGAAAATTAATTTGGCAACTTCTTTTAAAACTGTATAGAACTGATTCTTAATTACCCCAATTTTATACTAGTGTTACTCCATTGGAATCAAGAGTTACACAGGCATAAAACTGTCATAACAGTGATGAATGGGTCCTTTATCAGCATAAAAAGAGTGAAGCTGCTATCCTTCTTTTTCCCCCTAAGGTTTGAGCAAACCACCCATGTATCAGATGCTAAAATGCTGTGAAGAAATGCAGAATTATGTCTCCTGATATTGACTCACTGGAAGTCAGACTGGAAGTCCTATTAATTCCAGTCGAGAAAGTGAAAAATGAATTGTTGAAATGTTTTTCTGAGACCAAGAAAACTAGGGTAAAGGACAAATAACTCTGGTGGGGGGGAAATCCTCAGAGTAACCAAGCTCAGAAGAAAGCTTAAGCTGAGATTTGTGTTTCTTTTGACTTAAGTTAACAAAAACTGATTAAAGGCAAACCTCAAGAGGACCATATCCAATATGAGTGTGTACTATGGTAGTAGAACTGTGGAAAACAACTTACTTGCACACCGAAATAGAAATTATTTACCAATATTTTTAGCCTGTTATAAATAGAGCTGGTCAGAAAACCCAAGATTTTACTGAAAGAAATTTCAAACAAAATCTTCATTTGAAATTTTTCAACTGAAAGATTTTGTTTTAAATTGTAATTTCAATTTATGTCATTTCATTTCATTCTTTTAAACTGAAAAACTAAAATAAAATTATTTTTAATTGAAATGAAGATCATAATTGCTTTTCAAAATGTAAATTTTTTTTTAATTTTCCACGGGAAAGGATGAAAGATTTTTTCCTTGGAATTGGCATTTTCCCACCCAGAAAATCAATTTCAGTGAAAGAGGGGGTTTAGGACAGGAAAATTTTCTGCACTAAAAGTTTCAACCATCTCTAGCTGTAAGTGGTATCAGAAGTTATTCTGTTTCTTCATATGTAAAATAGAAATAATACCTATTTACCTCCCTGTGTGTTGTGAGATGACATTAATTCTGTTTGTAGAGCAAACTGAGATCAGAGAGAAGGCACCATGTAAAGTATAAAGATTTTATTATTACCACATTGACATCTATAGAAGAAACCACTGTCCAATCAATTATCTGAGAAAACCTGGCTAGCCAACATCCTGCATTAAATTTGTACCTAAATGCTCCAGTTACAATTTTACTCCATCTTTATTTTAAATCCCACCTCCAAAGAATGGCCCATTTTCGCCCATCCCTTGACTGGTCACTTAAGATACGGTAAGTTTTGCATTATTATTGTTATTGAGACAGAACTTTAGTAGTAGGAGATAATTAATGGTACAAGAAAAATATGAATGACTTATTCCTTAGGGTTGATTTCTTTTTTTCCCCATATATAGGATAACTAAGGCTAAGTGCTCTTGGGAGGTAGAATGTTTAGTGCTGAAAGAGAAGTTACACTTCATATCGCTCTTGATGAGTGATGCCTTCCTTTTAGCCCACTGAAGAAGATAGTACAGAAAAACACCAAACATCTAGCCCTCTTCATCTGAAGATCACGTTGCTTTGTACAGAGCTACCGCTGGCAGAGAAACTAAAAAGAGATGGAATCTCAAAGTATTACTCTCTTTGTTATTATTAAATGTTATTTTGTGATCCAAGTTTTCTTTCACTGCTTAATAAGCCAAATGGATACGTTTGTTCTTCCAAACAGCTAAAGGATGTGCTAAACATCTGATAAAAGAAATACACATCTCAGACTATTAAATCTCTTTTCCTCCCTCCTCTTTTTATTTAGTCTTGTCTACTTATTCACTGTTTATATATTGCCCACCACAATGGGATCCCAATCTCAGCTGTGGCCCCTAGGTGCTACTGGAATACTAATAATAATTAGAATGTAGCAAAAAGGTAGGCAGTGGTAAAAAGTGAGAGATTGCTGTCAGGGGCTGCTATGATGGGGAAATAGTTCAAGACCCCTCACAAAAATTTTAAGTTACCTCTGTCACTACTCTCAGTGGTGCAGAGGAGATGCAACCTAGCAAAAGCCTCTACCAGCTGCTTTGTGCCAAAATCCCAGACCACCTTCTGAGGTTCCAAGCACCCAGTTGTCTGAACCTCAAGATAAATCTCCAGCTTCCTCCATGTCAATTTATATAATGTATTGTCAGTACAAAAGGTTTGCAACATATTGAAAAGCAAGCCTTTTAGTGCCAGTATAAAACAAATTGCATTTCAAATCAATGTAAATAACACAAGAGATATGTTCTAACTCCATTATTCATTTTTCATATTTAATTCTCTAAAACCTCCACTTGTTAAAAACGTTATCTGAAACTACCTTAGAATTTCCAATTTGCCATAGAAATTAGTAGGCCTGGTCATAAAAATTTAGGCCCAGCATACCACAGTCTATTCCAGGCCTATAGACTAACTTCCTGTGTAATCTGATCTAGAAATTCTCCCTGGAAAACATGTTGGTTCAGGTTACAGATCACCAAGAGAAGGATCTCTCCCTTCGAAATAGACCTGGCTAACAGTCCTTGAAAGAAAAGAACAAAGTGAATGTCATTAACTGCATGTATTTCAGACATACAGGAATTATCCTTGCTTTACTGAGCAAGAGGGGCTTCCCTTGAATTGGATGTTGAGCTATATCCTAATGAAGAAAAGGAGATAGTTATTCCAGAGAGATAAAGTGGAATGTCAGCATTTTGTGCTTCAGCTGTTCTCAACTTAGCTAGGTCTCTCTCAGTGCTGCTGTACAGTCACGTTTGGGCCAAATATTGATATGTCAATACAGAGTGTTGTGTAGACAATTCTTTGGGTCGAGGGGGAAAAAATTGGGTGTAAACAAAGATTTCTAAAACAGGTGGGTGACAGCACTTGACTAATTTTATAAGCATGAAAGCAATAAAGTAGATATACAAAATAAACCTAAGTTTCTCAAGATGTAGTGCAGCTGGACACAAAGTGACAAGTGGATAGAGTTAGAATTTCTATTTTTAAACTAGAGGTGCATTGTTATTACAGTTCCTGTGAGGTTGTCTGGTTGTAAGGTTTCCAGAAATGAGTGCTTTATTGTTGGGTTTTTTCCGTGGTGGGTGACATGAAGTCAAGTTGAGCTTTATCCGGCTGTAGAAAACTATTTGATATGCACAGCAGTGTTCTGACTGAAATTGATGGACAAGTTCAACAGTGAGAAACGCTAACAAATTATCTTTGTTGAAGTTAATCTTTCTGAGCAACATTTTCTCCCGTGCACATTCAGATCACCTCTGTAAGAAATGTCAGAAATAATCCAGCATTAGTTTCTTAAAGAGAAATTGTAGCATTGTGCAGAAAATGGGATTCTGTGTAAAGATGTATGAAAAATCAAGAGCTTGATTGTGCCATTCAAGTAAACCTCTGCATTGCTGCTGATGTAGAGGAATGTTGTCCCAGAGGTAGCACCTGGAGGTAGTCTGCCTCAGGCAGCCAGAATGTCTTTTTGTGTGCAGGAGGACAACTACATTCTGCTATGCTTCTTTATGGGGTGAAGTTTACTATGCTTCCCCCTTATGCCTGGGAACCTCTGTGGCACAGTGCAGAGGCTGGATAGAACCATGGTGCCTCCCAGCACCTCCACATTCTCTCTGTGGCAATGTAGATAACTGGGGAGTATGGAGAGAGCAGTCTTTGTACGGTCCCAAGTGCAGTGTCTGGATTTCTCTTTGGCCCTTATGCAAGTGGGTCAATGTGTTTGCAACCCTAAATTTTGGAAACATTATCCATACTATATAAAGCAGGAAAGAAGGTTGGAACAAATGTTCTCTCTACTTTAGAAGCCATTATTACATTCTCTTTTAGGAAGGGTCTTATCTGGCTCCCATTGAAGTCAATGGCAAAACTCCCACTGATTTGAATGTGAAAGGATAATAATCAACTACTATGTTCTAAACATTTCGAAAATGTGTTTAAACTCAGTATTTTTCCATTATATCACAATATTAACGTTGACCTTGCAGACAGCAAAATCTTCCCGTTGCTTTGAGTTTTATAAATGAGTCATACCTAGAGTTGGGTTTACTCTATAAAAAGTGTTCCACATTCACTCAATTTTAAATGACTTTTGATTGCATGCTTTATATATTGCCGTCCAGGAACAACTCAGGGTACACACTTTGTTGACGTGATTTTTTGTGAAAAGTGAATTTCAATCTCATATACTAGTGTTTGTAACAACCAAATTTCAATTTCATGTACGTATTTATATTGAGAATACTTGTGCTCATCCAGCCAGAGAATTGAAAAAAAAATGCATGTGACCTAGGTGACCATTCACAACTAACCAACCAGAGCAGGAGTAATTAATAGACTCATAGATTTTAAGGTCAGAAGGGACCATTATGATCATCTGGTCTGACCTCCTGCACAATGCAGGCCACAGAATCTCACTCACCCACTCCTGTATATAAAGTATCAAACACTAACCAATTGGTCATTATCAATCCATGAATTTAACCCCCCCCAAAAAAAATAATTTAATAAATTCAACTACAGTGACATTCACCCTTATGCAGGGGCCCAGCACAAGACCTGTGAATAAAGGTGAATTTTGCCTGTAAGAAACTTTCATGGAAATCGCAATCTGTTCGTGGAAGTTCTTTGTTCAGAAAAAGAGCCTAAATTCATCAAACAAATTATTCAATACTATTATATATTATTATAAATTAATTTCTCAGCTCTAGTTTCACCATATTTACTTTGCCAGTTTGGGATGTCAATATGAAACTTAGATTTTCAAAAACCTGAAAGATAAGATTTATAAAATTCATGTGAGAGGCTAAAAAAAACCCCAAAACAACCCTCAACAAATTACAGAGCGGCAAAACACTAGTGCCCCTTAACTCTCCTGACCTACAGTTTTAATTGTGAGATTCCCTATTAAAATAGCCAGCTGTATCAATAACAGAAAAGTTAATCACAATGGAATGCCAATAGAAAAATTCCACTCTGGATGAAGCAAACTAATCAATCATTTTATATTCAAGCATTGAACAAATCCCCAAGAAAATAAAATCTAATCCCATAAAAACATAAAAATATTAACCAAAATAGAAAGTACAAAATTCCTTCTGGTGTTTCTTTCAGAAAAATGCCTCATTTTCCAGTTTATACGAAGCGGAGGAGGAAATATGTTTATAAATGTAAGGACTTGTAATGTAATGATACCTGTTAGTGGTTTATAGAGGCACAGGAGAGCATATGTGAATTTAATAAAATATTTGCTCATCCCTTTTGAATACCTTATTAGAAAACAAACAGATAAACAAAACCATGATTGGCCACATATTAAAAACATTGCTTTTAATAGGAGATTTGCAAACAGACTTGAATTCATCTGGCAATCAAATGCTGAGAAATGAGACTTTCTCTAAATAAATCCGGCCACTAAATAGTGTCAGTAGACAAAAGATATGATTATATCAGTGAAACAGCAAATGCAAGCAGTCAGCACAGAGCAGGATTCTTCACTAATAATTCTTTTAAAGACAGACTACACCCAATATTTTACAACTCACAGAAGTTTATTTCTCTACATACCTATAATATTTTACATATGATCATTCCAGATATTTGTAAAAAAAATCTCCACCTGTTTTTCCTTTACAAGTGGAGATGCCTCAGATTATCCAGCATGAGAAACCTATAAAACAACAGAGAAAATATTACAATTAATTTTTTTTCCATTAGATGCCTACTCAGGAATATACTTAGATACAGAATTTATAGGTATCAATTGGAACTTTTTTATGTAGTAATTATTAAAGTGAAATACACTTTAAATAGTAATAATGCAGATGATTCTTTACAGGCTGCAATATTCATTGGTTGAGCTTGAAATGATAGGGAAAAACTCTGGTTCTTAACATTATGTCTTTCTCACTGGATTGCTTCTGTGTACAGATACCTTGCACAGCAGTATTGTTACCTTTACTAAAAAATGTATTAAAAAGTGATAGTGTTCAACTCTCAGCACTATTATTAAGATTGTGTCAGTGCTTTCATTATAAAGCCCTAAGTTTACAGGGTTTTGCACGGCTGGGTGGTGAAAGTGTCATCTATACCAAGCTTGTTTGAAGAAGTAAAAAGTCACAGAGCAATGCACAAAGAAGATGATTTAGGTCCTGGACCAAAGCCCATCTAAGTCAACGGGAGGCTTTCTATTGACCTCAGTGGGCTTTGGATCAAACCCTACAGGGATCTGTCTGTTGCCTGAATTTCTTTTGTCTTGTTTGGACATTTAAGAGAAACTAAAACTACCTGTTGATTAGACTATTTTTAGACACTGATATAGCTCAACAAAACCTATAAATACTTAGTGCCAAGCCCACCACTCTGTGCCAAGTCAAGTTCTTGGGAGATGTGTGGGAATCAAAGGGAGAGGAGTTTTCCCCATGGGGTAGAGGAACCACTCCACAGAAATAATCAAGCTATCCTGTAGTGACTCAAGAGCAGGAGTACGACTGACAGGGCAGACTGTTGCGAACCAGGGCACAAACCCCAAATTGGCTGAGTTATATACTTAGATTTCATCAAGCAATTATCAACTGTAAACTCCTCATACACTATAACAGCCTAAACATGGAGTCACATACAGGCCCTGTAGATACTCCGGTCTGTTTTGTCACTCAGGCAAGCCTACCTTTGTGATAGATGGCCCATTACATCATGAATCACACCAATATTCAGTTTACTTCCAGTCCAAAAGCATGAGTCACTCACACAGGTCAATTGCACCTTAGATCGCATACCAAAGACAATGCTTGTAGCCAATCTTATAATACAATATTTACAGATTTATTAATAGCAAAAGAAAATAAGAGTTATTTACAAGGTTAAAGCTAAACATACACACACAAATGAGTTACAATCTTAAATTTCAAAAGGTAATAGAAACTTCTACAATCAGCAAGCTTCATATGTCCTTTAGGGTTACCCCATGCTAAGCATCTGGAGATCCCTATGTCTGAAACCTTGTCCCCAGAGTCCAAGCAGCAATGAGATACAGTTCATCCTTGTTAGGAGGTTTTATTCCCACCCTCCCCTTACACACCCTCCTTTGAGCTGCAAACTCAGCTGATGGGAGGATTCACTTGCAAGACTCATCTTCATGGGGTTGGGGGAAAGTAAACAACAAAGCCTTTTACTCTTTTTCAGTAATCCACTCTAGTCCAACTGATGTGAATGGGCCTTCCTTGACAGCCAAGATTTAATACCTCTGCTGGAGATCAGTACTTTATTCTAGTTAATGTCTCTCTCTGGTCTGGTGATTCACAGTTACAGAGGCTCACAATACGAACACTCAAATATTACTTTATAATTCAGGTCCTACTTCTTTCAAGATATTGTGGAAATTGCAGATTCTGCAATAGTAGGCTTCCACTACAATTTTGTTTTAAATTAGCTTACTTTGCACAGTCCACAACTTTGCATACATTTTGAGGTTTGCAACACACACTTTTTCCCCCATTAGTACATGGAATGACACTGGAGAGTTTTGGCATTCACCTGCAATTCTACAGCATTTTCCAGAGTTATCTGAGGGTACGTCTACACTATGGGATTATTCCGATTTTACATAAACCGGTTTTATAAAACAGATTGTATAAAGTCGAGTGCACGCGGCCACACTAAGCACATTAATTCGGCGGTGTGCGTCCATGATCCGAAGCTAGCGTCGATTTCCAGAGCGTTGCACTATGGGTACTATTCCATAGCTACCCCATATTCCCGAAGTCTCCCCTGCCCCTTAGAATTCTGGGTTGAGAGCCTAGTGGCTGATGGGGCAAAATCATTGTCGCGGGTGGTTCTGGGTAAATGTCGTCAGTCATGCCTTCCTCCGTGAAAGCAACGGCAGACATCATTTCGTGCCCTTTTTCCTTGGATTGCCCTGGCAGACACCATAGCACAGCAACCATGGAGCCCGTTCAGCTTTTTTTTTTACAGTGACCTTATGTGTACTGGATGCCGCAGACAGAGCCGATACTCCAGTGCTACACAGTAGCATTCATTTGCTTTTGCATGATAGCAGAGACGTTATCAGTCGTTCTGTACCGTCGTGCGGGTAAATTGCAATGAGATGACAGTTATCTGTCCCCTGTACTGTCTGCTGCTATCATGGGTGCCCCTGGCTGAGATCAGCCGGGGGCGGAAAAGCAAAACTGGGAATGACTCCCCGAGTCCATCCCTCCTTTATGGTTTCAAAATAGAGTCAGTCCTGCCTAGAATATGGGCAAGTGACTAGAGAACCAGTGTATCAGAGAGCACAGGTTGCTCTGGTCAGACCCACAGAAATGATGAGCTACATGCCATTCACGGGGGGTGCCCCTGCAACAACCCCACCCGTTGCTTCCCTCCTCCCCAACCTTCCTGGGCTACCGTGGCAGTGTGCCCCCCATTTGTGTCATGAATTATAAAGAATGCAGGCATAAAGAAACACTGAGTTTTAGTGACATAAAATGAGGGGGAGGCAGCCTCCAGGTGCTATGATAGTCCAAGTAGGACATTAAGCTGTGGGGGAGAGGCAGGGCCGGCGCCTAGGATTTCTGATGTCCTAGGCACCGGACATTTCGCCGCCCCGTGCGGGTCTTGCGGCGTGCGGAGCTGCCGCAGGCATGCCTGCGGCAGGTCCACCGGAGCCATGGCTCCCTGACCCCAGGAGCGCCGGCGCCCCGGGCTGCCGGACCGCCGCCGGCTCCCTGACCCCGGGAGCGCCCGCGCCGCGGGCTGCCGGACCGCCGCGGCGGCTCCCTGACCCGGGAGCGCCCACCCCGGGCTGCCGGACCGCCGCGGCGGTCCCTGACCCGGGAGCGCCCGGGCTGCCGGACCGCCGGCGGCTCCCTGACCCGGGGACGCCCTGGGTTGCGGGCCGCTGCAGCGGCTTCCTGACCCGAGGACACCGGGCTGCCGCAGCTGCGCGCTGACCCCGGGTGCCCTAAGCTGCCAGGCTGCATGGCTGCGCGCTGACCCCAGGGCGACCTAAGCTGCCCGGCTGCAGGCAGCTGCTGCCGCCGGCAGCTCAGACTACGCAGCGGCCGCTGCAACCATTTAAAAAATTGGGGGGGGCGCCGCTTTTTGGCGCCCCAATCTTGGCGCCCTAGGCAACCGCCTAGTTCACCTAAATGGTTGCACTGGCCTGGGAGAGGAGCCCAGCATCCCACTGCTATGATAGTCCAGGCAGTACAGAATCTTTTCTTTACACATGAAAGGGAGGGGGCTGATTGAAGCTCAGCCCCCAGTTGCATTGATGAGGACGGTTACCAGCCGTTCTGTACCATCTACTGGGAATGACCAGGAATCATTCCATTTTTACTCGCGCCCCCCCGGCCGGCCTCACCTCAGGCCAGCCAGGGGTATTCAGCAGTTACAAGCATAGGAGCTCACGGGTTGATAAGGATGGTTACCAGTCCTACTGCACCATCTGCCACTAGGGAGGGGAGAGGAGTGGATACTGCGCTTCACTGCCGCAGCATCGTGTCTACCAGCAGCATTCAGTAACATAGGGTGACATTGAAAGAAGTCAAGAAACGATTCTTTCCCTTTTCTTCACGTGGTGGGGGGAGTAAATTGATGAGCTATTCCCTGAACCATGCGGACAATGTGTTTGAACCTATAGGCATTGGGACTCAGCCAAGAATGCAAATACTTTTCGGAGACTGCTGTGGACTGTGGGATAGCTGGTGTCCTCAGTACCCCCTGTCTCCATGAGCGTCCATTTGGGTCTCTGGGTTCCCGTACGCTTGTCAGCAGCACTGTGTAGCCTGTAGATTTTTTTTTCAAACGCTTTGGCATTTCGTCTTCTGTAACGGAGCTTTGATAGAACAGATTTTTTTCCCCATACAGCGATCAGATTCAGTATCTCCTGTATGGTCCATGTTGGCGCTCCTTTTGGATTTTGGACTGCATTGCCACTAGTGCTGATCAGAGCTCCAAGTTGGGCAAACAGGAAATGAAAATCAAAATTTTGCGGGGCTTTTTCTGTTTACCTGGCCACAGCATCCAAGTTCAGGTTGCTGTCCAGAGCAGTCACAGTTGTGCACTGTGGGATACCACCCGGAGGCCAATACCATCGATTTGCGGCCACACTAACCCTAATCCGATATGGTAATAACGATTTTAGCGCTACTCCTCTTGTTGAGGAGGAGTACAGAAACCGATTTAAAGAGCCCTTTATATCGATATAAAGAGTGTTGTAGTGTGGACGGGTGCAGTGTTAAATCAGTTTAACACTGCTAAAATCGGTTTAAACACATAGTGTAGAGCAGGCCTGAAACAGCAAAGTGATCACTATTGATCTTACCTAATTTTGTGGAGGCTGAGCGTGCTGTATCTTGGTACAGACAAGTTTTCACAAAACAAACCCTGGCCATGAAGGAGACCACTGTAGTGGGGTACGCTGCACTAACATTCAATGCCCGTAAAATGTATATGGCTAAAGTGACTGGACTGGATTTCTACAACAGTTTTGTTAAGACTTTTAAGCTTCTGAATTTTATACTGTACAGTCACTTTTTTTTTAATGAATTTTCTGGTTATCAAATAAATTCAGACATAACATATAAGGTGAGTGTTTATATCATTCCAGCAAATTTTTCTTAAACGAATAGGTCTATTGTGGCTTTTCCAAATTACCCCTATTAATTTACGGCAATTTTCCATGTCTTGTCCGCAACTCAGCAGCAATTATTTGAAGAATGTCCCACAATTCAGGTAGGGTCTTACCTATAATATGGGTTACGGAGATTATCAGTGAGATTAATGCATGCAGCAATTTACAAGCATTCCATAAAATCTAAACATTAAACACATTCTTATAAACTAAATACCTATGTTAACAATACTAACACACAGGTGAGTCACACTAATTTCAGCTCTATATTGTCAGTACTTAGCTGAGGCATGGGGACCTTGGTCTGAGCTGGCATCTGGTCTTTCAGCATCCCAAAAACTACTCTGGCATAATGACTGATTGCGTGTGTGTGTGTGTTGTCATAAGTAGATAGATAAGGTAAGGGTTAAGTTTCTTTTACCTGGAAAGGGTAACCAAACACCTGACCAGAGGACCAATCAGAGAACTGGATTGTTTAAAGTCAGGGGCGGGAATTTGTATACTCGGGGTCTTTTTTGTTTTCTCGGCTGTGAGTAAACAAGGTTTCCTCCTAACTCCTTCTTATCTCAAATATTATACCAAAAGTCTGTGAGTACAAAGGAACCCAAAGCAATTCGGCTGTGAGGAGCTTTGGGTTGTATTTACAGATGTGGATTGCTGGGTCTTTGTTGTTCCTCGGCTGTGAGGAACAAGCTACCTTACTGATTCCAATCTTCTTCTCATTCTACTAAGGGGCAGTGAGTACAAACCGGGAACAAAGTAAAATCGGCTATGATATGCTTTGCTTTGTACTTACTGTGTGTGATTGCTGGTCTATTTAAATTGGCTATTTTTTAAATCAGACTGGGGTATTCAGATTTTCTTAAGTAGGAGCCTGTATAAATGTTTATGCAAGTTATTAGTCTGTATTGTCTCTTTTTCTATATAAAGCTTTCTTTTTTTCAAAACTTGTGGAAGTTTCTTTTTCTAGTAAGGCAGAGAAAGTGAAACCTCTGTATCAGGTACCTGTCTCCCTCACGGGAAGGCAGGCACGGGGAAAGGCAAAGCCAAGCTGTTGGTATTTTGCATCTCAATTGTCCTGAGGGCAGAGAACGCTTATCTCTTGGGAAGCAGAGAAACCGGTTTCTTGATACTTGCAGGCTAGACCAAGAGGCAAGCCTGGGAAGGAGGGGGGAAGGGGTTTTCTCCCCTGCTTTTAGCATCCAAGGGATTTGGAATCTGGGTGTCCCACCAAGGGAGGGTTGGGGACACCAGAGAGAGGAAAGGGGGGATCAGGCCCTAGCAATTCCTGATCTGGTGGCAGCCTATCAGATCTAAGCTGGAGATTAAGCTTAGAGAACTTCATGCTAGTACTTCATATTTGAACTCTAATGTTCAAATTGAGGATTAATACTATGACATGTGTATATGCAGATATATAGCTATATATAGATATATGGAGATATATACAGATTTTGATGGAAAGGCCTGGATCCCACCTCCAGCTCTGCAGGCTGTAACTTCCTTATTTTTTGCCCAGATAAATTTACTTATTGGTGCCTCCACTCACCTTGCTTCCTCCTGGCAGGATCACCAGTGGTTGCCAGGTGTCCAGTTTTCAACCAGAAAGTCCCGTCGAAAAGGGAATCTGGCGGTGTCTGGTTACCCACAGTAACCAACCTCCACCACTGTGGTCAGGAAGCGCAACAGCTGTGGGTGAAGCCTGGAGGAGCTGCTCTCTGCTCAGATGTTCGTGGAGAGAAGTGGCTGGATGGCTCTCAGCCAGCTCCAGCTTCTCCGTCAAAGAGGTTTGTTTGTGTGTGGTGGGAGGGGAAATCCCCATAATGCCTTGATTTCTCGACCCCAGCCCCTTGCTTCATGGACCAGCTGCCCCTGATTAGGCAGGCAGGCTCCATGTCAGCTCCTCCCAGCCCAGCTCTGCAGATGGCAGATGAGTGCCAGGTCATGGGGGAGTGAGCAACAAGGGAGAGGATCATCAAGTGGGGTGGGGCCTGGGGAAGAGGCGGGACCAGAGGGTGGCTCAAGTTAATTGCCATATAATTGGAGGCTCCCAAGGAATAACAAAAACAAACACAATATATTCAGTAAAGTAACCGTATTAAACAGGAAATAAATATGACACAACATGGTAAAACAATACTCCTGGTCACTCATGCTCTCCACATGCTGATAATACCCATAAATTTCTCCAAAAATACCAATCACATGAACTGATGTAATAGGAATAAAATGCAGTGTCAACCATGTATTGTTGGTACATGTACTTCATGTGGGAACTTACTGACCAATTAAAACAATATCTTCTAAAGTAGCAAGAAGCAGTTTAGCTGACTTGATGCAGTACAGCCCAAAAGAGTCTCACTTGGCAGAAGATAGTAAGGGCCTCCATAGGTATAATAGACAGTAGGTAATAAAATCGCCAAACCTTACCTCATGGTTTGAGGACACAGTCTGGGGAACAGGGGATCTCCCAAGCAATTTCCCTGGCTATCTAACTAAATGATGCTGTACTCACAGCTCCACGAATGAACCTCAGGTTCACATCTGAACCGACTCTTCAGCAACTGCAGAGTGGCTAATAATTCCAGTTGGCAACATTCCCTTCATGTAGGGCTCAGGCTGCTTCTGTTCCCAATATTACCCCTCAGGATAAAGAGTTGCAGGGATTTTAATAACTACCCTAAAAAAACCTGACTCTTAGGCTATATCTACGCTGGCAACTGAATGACAAAACTTTTGTCTTTCAGAGCTGTTAAACCCTCCTCTCCCCCGAAAGACAAAAGCTTTTCCTGTTCTTGGCAGGAGTGCTCTCTGAGACAATCTCAGCAGATTGGCAACCCTGAACTAGCAGCAGGAGTAGTACTTGCCCTGTCGTAAATGGTTTATCTAGGGAGCTGAAGGACTAACTCTGCCTGAGTGGGTGGGGAGTTTTACCAACAAAAATCTATAAACCAGGAGTCATAAGTTCACCAAGAGCAAGTCCCACCCTTCCCGTGACTGGCTCCAGATTCTCCCAGTGTAGTTTCTCTCCTCTCACAGTGCTCCTGTGGGCAAGCACCTCAGGACCTTTCCTATTATGATGTTAGCTCTACTTTTTGGCTTTTTCCTGTCAATTATTTGAATTCTAGACATGTTCCTCCTCTGAGAGGCAAGACCCTGCTAGCCAACCAGGTGCACCTGTTGTGTCTCCCCTGAGTCACCTGGGGCCCCATCAAAATGGTGTCTCTTCTCTCTCCTTCTCAGTTGCCCTGAGCCACTCTGCCTCCCAGGAACAGCATGCCTCTCCATGAGATGCTAACACAGAGACACCCAGCAACTAAGGTAAGCTCCAGTCTGAACTGATATGGGGAAATCCTGTAAATAGAAGAAAGAAAGGAGATAATTGACTAAAGCAAGCAAAAGGTCTATAAGGCAAACAAAAATTTGATTACTATTGATATTTTATCAAAGTGAGACCATGCTATTTCTATATTTTTCACAGCTAAATGAGGGAACATTTATAGGCATCACACTGTACATCTGTCAACATCTCAAAATCTGTGTAGATCTGGGCTGTGCTTCACATGTGTTTTTTTTCCCACTGACCTCCCCTCTGGATTTTTCCCCCAAGAAACATTTAAAGGCATTTTCTTTTCTAAAATCTGTGCTTGAAAAGTATTGATTGGTCTTACATTTGTGGATGCCTTCTTTTCCAAGAATCAGACTCATGCTTTTTTGCACTGGCAGGTAATTTTGAAAGTACTGTGATTTACAATTGCTTTGATATTTATTCTGGAGGATTTGTGCTCCTGAATAAAATTTTGTAATTTATTTACCCCTAGTTATTTTTGAAGCTCAGAGAAAGTCAAAGCATGATCATTATGAGGGATTGGCATTGAGTATTCAGTAATTATATTAAGAATCCCTGTGCTTATTTTACTGCTTCCATTACTGCTTCAGCACTTCAGGTATCCTGGCATTTCAAGTTAAAATGACCTTTAATTTTAAAAAACCCTAGTGACTTAATTATATGTATTTAATACATGTGTAATGAGCTTATATCTATTTATTCAATACATTTATAATGTATCTCTAGTCCTTTATTCAATACATGTATAATGTGCCTGAATTATTAGTTAGCATCAGGAAACCATATGATACAATCAAGGCAAATGCTAGAATAAAAAATATTCATCTAACCAGCCCAAACAGAATATCACATGGAGCCAAAGGGAAGACCTTCAAGGAAAGCCACCCCAAAAAACAAAAAAGAAACCATTCCCAGATAACACATAAAACAATGAAGCAGTTAGGTTGGGAAAATGAGAACAAAGGAGGAGACTCAAAAAAGGGATCAAAATGGCATTTTTTCTAGGAGCCCATTGCAACTAAGCACTTAAGCATGTGTTTAACATTAAGATAATAGTGGCACTAGTTACATGGTTAATGTCAAGCATGTGCCAAAGTGCTTTTCTTGACTGGCGTGTAAAAACAGTCAAAATAGGCCACTCTGCAGCTCTTCTGGGCTAGACTTTCACAACCAAAGAATCTGACTCCAGCCTGGACTAAGCTGATCCTAGGCAACCAGAGATGTATGCTTAACAGTTCTGTGGTGACAAACTTTGGTACATAAGCTTGGTTTGGGTAGCTCTCTGCTCACTTCATCCATTTTAGGAAAAGGCAAAGAAAATAAAGATTCAAAGTTACTATTTCACAACTGTGCTCTTTCCTTATCCCTTGTTCTTAATTCCCATATACTTGAATAATGGTTTTCTGTGTCTTTTGGCTAATGAGTGTTTGAGTGAGGAAGGAGAAGCCTTTTAGTTGAATGAGCTCTTCATGGAACAATAACTATTTCTTATTCTTTGAGCAGCTGTCACTATGTGTTGTGCACTTCAGGATGTGCATGTGCCCAGGACTGAAGATTTATCCCTAGCAATGTCTGTCTGGTTCACAGATGTGCCTCGCTCTCTTCATTCACTACAGCAAGGCCATGAAGGGGGTGCTGGACTGCTGCCATCTTAGTGTCTAGAAGGAAACCAGGCAGCAAGAAAGCAGTGTGCTGCATTTAGAGACAACACCTCTCAAAGAACTCAAGTTACTACAAGGTGAGTAAATAATTATTTCTGCTCTTCTGGTTGTTTTTTTACAACTTTCTACACATCTTGGTTACCTCCTAATCTTCCATTTCAGTTTGTTTGTTTCTTTGTTTGTTTTTAAAAAGTTAAAATTGTAAATGTTAACATACTTATCATGCCTGTCTTCATTTCTCCAGCTATGTTAATCATTGGTTTCTGTTACACATGTATTGATTTTAGCATCGTAAAACAATGAATGAAATATCCCTTTGTACTTCATTCTAGGCTCCTTTGTGTAAAGAGAAGATCCTGCTGCTGACTCTGGCTTTAGGGCTGGACCCCAGACTTCCATAAGCAGGTTAGCTGGAACTACCCTTTCTTCTCAAGATGTGATGGTTGTAGTTCTTCTCTTTGCCACACTTTCCTGGTTGTCACAATCTGGGAAATGTCTACCCATGACAACCATATTAATAGTCTTAGTTTCGGCAAGGCATGATGACAAACAATGGGAGTTATATAAACAATACCCTTTCCTCCAGATGGAGAAAAAAAACCAGAGGGAGCCAGATCATTCTGATGATCTTTCCTGTGAGATGTGGACAAGTAAACACACATTTGTTTATTTTATTTGTTGTTTTGTAATGGAACTATGAAATTGACACTTCTGAAGAGCATCTGAAACAATCTGAGACTGCAGGTAAATTTTGCTGTGATGTTATGATTTTGGCCTGTGCAAAGATCCAAGTGAAATGTGAATTTGTAAGGGAAAGAAAATTACTAACATGGTCTTTGTATGGTGTGACAAAGATGCTGAATAATCCTGGTGCACTCTACTGAAAGACATTGTGAAAAGCAAGTTAAACTTTCTTGGAGAATTAGTTACGCATAGCAAACATCTTCAGGATGACTGTATCAACAGTATGCTCTGTAGTTAATATAATGAACTTATCTTTCAAAAAAACCCAACAACTCTGCATCTATTAAAGCTAAGCCTTCTCTTAGGCCGGCAATTCAGTCCAGAAGTAACTCAGCAGTGAGGTCACTTTGTTGTACAAAGCACAATTGGATACCAGGCAACAAGGAACGAAGATTAAAGAGTTCGCTCACAGAAGAATAAATAATGAGGAACATGCAAGATCTCTGCTATTAGAAAACAAACCACCCACTCAAAGAGACCATCTGGAATCAACTGTGACTAAGCTGGAAAATCAAGAAAGAAATGTATGTTATTGCTTCCTTTTCCTCATATTTCTTCCTGAAAATTAGAAACAAAATTTGTTGCCAGACTTTTTAGCTCCTGATCTGGAAACTGGATGCTAAGGGCACTTGTACTTATGGAATGGGATTGGTTGGATGGACTCCTTCGTTTTAGAAGAAGATTTAAGGATTCCAGAGTGGAAGAAAGACAATTCACCGTGAGAACTGAGAGGAAGAATTTGGAGAAAGAAGGCAGGGAAGAAAAGGACCTGGAACTTTGGTGGAACAGGGCCAATTTTTAGCCTTAATCCACACCCTACCTTTCATCAAATTTTAAGGATGTACTAGTGAACAAATCTAACAAATCTTTAAAGTCAACAGCAGTTTTGTGTGAGTAAAGACTTTGGTCATAGTTACCTAAAAGGGAAGGGAGAGCATATATGGGTCCATAAAAAGGCAGAGAATATAGAAATAATTACCTAAGTTATTTGAAGAAATTAGTATCTTAACATTTCTTAAATGTACATACAAAGCTATCTGTTTTTTTACAAATAAGAATTTGGACTGTGACCTTTTTTACTTGTTTTGCTGATTTTGTTTTTTAAAGATTAGAAAAACCATGAGTGTCATGTATGTTCTTTCCTGGTGTTGCTGAAAGATTCTTTGGAAGTCTCATAGATGTGTAATGTGACTCTTATAATTGAACTGAAGGAATCAAGGGGTTAGCAAGCTTTTTCCCAAGTGTTCATCAGCAATAAAGTTAAAAAGTTGAAAACATGTACAAATAACAATCCAGAAGGCTTGATTCTCCATTGTCCTGCCTCTGGTGTAGTCATTTACAAAGCACAAGCAGTATCGTCTACCCCAAAATTATGAATCAGGATGCAAAAAATCATGACCTGGGCCAAGGAATCATGATGTAAATAAATATGGTCTTTTGTCTGTCTTCTGATTTTTGAACTCTCTCTATCCACCCCAAATGTGTGACAATTAATCTTGCAGATTCTCCCAGACTTTTAGTGAATACGGTATTGACAACCTCAAGTGTTTTGAAATCACAAGCAATACACTCCCTCCCATCCCTCCAAAAATCAGGACATTTGGCTTATAAATCAATTATAAATAATAATTAATTAATTAATTAAAAAATACCAGGTAAATAAAAAGAAATCAAATATAATTTGATTTCTTTTTATTTACCTGGTATTTTTTTAACCTTTATGGTACACTCAGATGGCATTTTGAAGCTCTCATCCACAATCATGAGGGTTAGAAACTTTAATTTTTTTAAAAAGAATGAGAGTTAAGGTTCTCACATGACTCCAGGAGCTTAGGCTTTAAGAAAAACATCAAATATCATGAGAATCATGATAAAATCATGAAAGTTGGACTCTGTGGAAATAAAATGCTATCATTCTCAACTGGTCGTGTTTTACCCCTACTTTTGAACTAGTGTAAATGACTGCAAAAGGTTCAAAGCAATGTAGAATCAGGTCCAGAGTTTTAAGCAACCTAACTAAATAAGCAGATTCTGTCAAATACTTAACTTTCAGTCTCTTGCATGGTCATAATTTCAACACTTGTCCAGTTAAAATTTTCCACATCAGGTAGCCTTGATTTTTTTGTATGGTTTCTTTTCATATTTAATTTTTTTCTTTTGTATACTTACAATAATATACAGTACCCCAAGTATATCATTCCAGATGCAGTAGAGATACGTGAGACAAGATATAAATGTGCAAAGGGACAGAAACTTGGAACAGTGACATTAAAAAGGCTTTTTCTGTAGTAGTTGAAAGTACATATTTAAATTAGTATTTTAGATAGCTATTATAGACATTAGCAACCCAAAACTATGACCCACGCAGCAAAAAATTAAACCATAAGTATAGCAACATAGTGGCTTAATAGAGCTCTAGCCTGCTAATGTTCTGGTGTATTTGTCACCTAAACTGATAAAACTTGGGTCATCTATGTCCCTTGCACATTAGTCTTAATTAACTTTTATTATTTCCTATGTCCCTGTTAGAACCAGAAGAAAAGCAGTTGCAGAATGATTAGGCAAATGCTTTCCTTAGTAACATGCCCCTGGGCAGATCTAATGAGTATTTTTTATCTAGTCTGGTATATTTCACAAAAACAGTGTTCTCTCTACAGAACACTTGGCATTTACAGAGGACACAACAAATATTTACTCTCTTTTACTATATATCATAGTCTTTTACTGTATCTGTATAAATTGCTAGGATGAGAAATCCTTTCTGCCATAAAGCATCCATTTTTATAAAATTGTTTCTTCTAAGCCCCTGACAATTAATATTTAGACATTTCATATGCAGGGCTGGTGCAAGCATGTTTTGCGCCCTAGGCAAAACTTCCACCTTGTGCCCCCCCCATGCTCCCTCCTTGAGGTGCCTCCCCCATGGCAGCTACCCCCCTCCACCCTGAGGCACCCCCCCACCCCAGCTCACCCCTGCTCCGGAGAGTTCCCCTGCGTGCCGCCCCGCCCTTACTTGCTGAGGTGGCTTCCCCGCCTCCCCTGCCCCAGCTCCTCCGCCTAAATGTCGGCGGCAAACCGTGGCGCCGAAAGATCCGGCACTGCAGTCGCTGCCAAAGAAAATGGTGCCCACCAAATCCCCAGCGCCTAGGTGACCAGCTAGATCGCTAAATGGTTGAACGCCCTGTTGATATGGAAAAATATGAAGTGCCTAACTTAAAACAGCTGACATTCACAGCAGCTATCCCTGTCACCACAATGCAGACAGGATTTTGGTAAGCTCAGAGGCTGATAGTAAGGTCCCATGGGAATCAAGACTGAGGAGAAAAACAACTGAGGAGAGTTGGCAGTTCTTCAAAGGGACACTATTAAGGGCCCAAAAGCAAGCTATTCCAATGGTAGAAAGATAGAAAATGTGCAAAGACCACCTTTGGCTTAACTACGAGATCTTGCATGACTACAAATAAAAAGGAATCACATAAAAAATGGAAACTAGGTCAGATACAAAGATGAATATAGGCAAACAACACAGGAATACAGGGCAAGATTAGAAAGGCAAAGGACAAAATGAGCTCAAATAGCTACAGGAATAAAGGAAACAGAAGACTTTTATCAATACATTAGAAGCAAGAGGAAGACCAAGGACAGGGTAGGCCCACTGCTCAGTGGGGAGGGAGCAACAGTACAGAAACTTGGAAATGGCAGAGATGCTTAATGACTTCTTTGTTCGGTCTTCACTGAGAAGTCTGAAGAATGTCTAACATAGTGAATGCTTATAGGAAGGGTAGGTTAGAAGATAAATGAAAAAAAAGCAAGTTAAAATCACTTAGAAAAGTTAGATGCCTGCAATCACCAGGCCTGATGAAATGCATCCTAGAATACTCAGGAGTTAATAGAGGAGGTATCTAAGCCTCTAGCTATTATCTTTGGAAAGTCATGGAAGAAGGGAGAGATTCCAGAAGACTGGAAAAGGGCAAATATATGCCCATCCTACAAAAAGGAAATAAAACAACCAGGAAACTACAGACTAGTAGTTTAACTTCTTGTGCCAGGAAGATAATGGAGCAAGAATTAAAGAAATCATCTGCAAACACTTGAAGGTGTAGGTGATAGGGATAGCCAGCATGGATTGTAAAGAACAATCATGTCAACAATCTGATAGCTTTCTTTGATAGGAAACGAGTCTGTGAATAAGGGAGAAGCGGTGGATGTGGTATACTAACTTAGTAAGGCATTTGATATGGTCTCGCATGATATCCTTATCGATAAAACTAGGCAAAACAATTTAGATGGGGTACTATAACGTGAGTGCATAACTGGCTGGATAACCGTACTCAGAGAGTTTATTAATGGCTCCCAATCCTGCTGGAAAGGATAACAAGTGGGGTTCCGCGGGGGTCTGTTTTGGGACCGGCTCTGTTCAATATCTTCATCAACGACTTAGATGTTGGCATAGAAAGTACATTATTTAAGTTTGCGGATGATACCAACTCGGAGGGATTGCAGCTGCTTTGGAGGACAGGGTCAAAATTCAAATGATCTGGACAAACTGGAGAAATGGTCTGAGATAAACCGGATGAAGTTCAATGAAGACAAATGCAAGTGCTCACTTAGGAAGGAACAATCAGTTTCACACGTACAGAAGGGAAGACTGTCTAGGAAGGAGTATGGCAGAAAGAATCTAGGGTCATAGTGGACCACAAGCTAAATATGAGTCAACAGTGTGATACTGTGCAAAAAAAGCAAACGTGATTCTGGGAGGCATTAACAGATGTGTTGTAAACAAGACACGAGAAGTCATCCTTCCGCTCTACTCTGCGCTGGTTAGGCTCAACTAAGTATTGTGTCAGTTCTGAGCACCACATTTCAGAAAGATGTGGAAATTGGAGAGGGTCAGGGAAGAGCAACAAGAATGATTAAAGGTCTTGAGAACATGACCTATGAAGGAAGGCTGAAAGAATTGGGTTTATTTAGTTTGGAAAAGAGAAGACTGAGAGGCGGACATGATAGCAGTTTCAGGTATCTAAAAGGTGTCATCAGAGAAGGAGAAACTTGTTCACCTAGCCTAATGATAGAACAAGAAGCAATGGGCTTAAACTGCAGCAAGGGAGATTTAGGTTGACATAGGAAAAAGTCCTAATGGCAGAGTAGTTAACACTGGATAAATTGCCTAGGAGGTTGGGAATCTCCATCTCTGAAGATATTTAAGAGTAGGTTAGATAAGATGTCTATCAGGATGTCTAGACGTGATTTGGTCCTGCCATGAGGCAGGGGCCGGACTCGATGACCTCTCGAGGTCCTTCCAGTCCTAGAGTCTATGAATCTATGAATCCCCCCCCCCTATGTGGTGCAGAAATTGCAACGAGTAACTTCATTCAATTTATAGTCCTTTAAATTAAATGCAATCAGTTCAATTTTCTCAGGGCCCATCTAATCATCATTACTTGGCAGCAAGTGGGTGTGAATCTACTATCATTGTAGAGCCTGCTGATATGCACTAACAGTCACTACGGTGCTTTTAGCTACTCTCTGTTTCAAGGCAGGGGCATTAGGTATTCATCCACGTGAATAATTATAGGAGCCATGCTATGCATGTGAACAGATACAACAGTTTAGCATCTTTTTTTCTACACTAATGATGATTTTTTTAAGTAAGGTATGTCTCACTACCAGGATTATTCCGATTTACAGAAACCATTTTTAAAAACAGATTGTATAAAGTCGAGTGCACGCAGCCACACTAAGCACATTAATTTGCGGTGTAATCCAAGTACCGAAGCTAGTGTCGATTTCCAGAGCGTTGCCTGTGGGTAGCTATCCCATAGCTATCCATATTCCTGCAGTTTCCCTTCCCCTTGAAATTCTGGTTGAGATCCCAGTGCCTGATGGGCAAAACATTGTCTTGAGTGTTCTGGGTACAGCCTCACCCCTCTCCGTGAAAGCAGCAGACAACCGTTTCATGCCTTTTTTCCTGGTGAACTGTGCAAACGCCATACACAGCTAGCATGAGCCCTGCTCAGATCAAGACCACAATCGGGACATTGTAAATACCTCGTGCGTTATCGTGCAGTCTTGCGGAACAGGACCTGCAACCAGGCGAGGAGAAGGCGGCTACGGCAGTGGGGCGACGAGAGTGATGAGGACGTGGACACGGAATTCTCTCAACCCGCGGCCCCTGCGCTTTGGAGATCCTGATGATAATGGGCAGGTTCTAGCATTGACGCCCTTTTGGCCCGGGAAACAAGCACAGACTGGTGGGACCGCATAGTTTTGCATTTGGACGATTCCAGTGGCTGTGAAACTTTGACTGCATAAGGGCACTTTCATGAAACTTTGTGACTTGCTTTCCCCTGCCTGAAACGCCAGAATACCAGGATGAGAGCAGCCCTCACAGTTGAGAAGTGAGTGCAATAGCCCGCTGGAAGCTTGCAACGCCAGACAGCTACCGTCAGTGGGTATCAATTTGGAGTGGGAAATTTACTGTGGGGCTGCTCTCATCTTCCAAGTAGCCAAAGAATCATTAAGCTGCTGCTACAAAGGTAGTGACTCTGGAAATGTGCAGGTCATAGTGGGTGGCTTTGCTGCAATGGATCCCTAACTGTGTGGGGCATAGATAGAACCATATCCTATCTTGGCTCTGGAGCACGAGGGCACCCAGTACATACGCAAGGGGTACTTTTCATGATGCGCAAGCACTAGTGATCACAAGGGACGTTTCACCAACATCCACGTGGGATGGCGGAAGGGTTCATGACGCTCGCGTCCTCAGGAACAGTACTCTGTTTAAACGGCTGCAGCAAAGGAATTACTTCCAGACAGAAAATAACAGTTGGGGATGTTGAAATGCCTGTAGTTATCCTGGGGGACCCAGCTACCCCTGATGCATGCCTCATGAAGCCATACACAGGCAGCCTGGACAGTAGTCACGAGTTGTTCAACTACAGGCTGGAGCAAATGCAGAATGGTGGTGGTAGAAGTCATTTGCCCTTTTAAAGCGTGCTGGCGCACATTACTGACTCACTCAGACCTAGCCAACCAATGTCCCTTTGTTATTGCTCCTTGCTGTGTGCTCCACAACTCTTGTGAGAGTAAGGGAGAGATCTTTATGGTGGGGTGGGAGCTGAGGCAATCACCTGGCGCTGATTATGCGCAGCCAGCACCAGGGCGATTAGAAGAGCACAGCAGAAGCAGTGCACATCAGAGAAGCTTTGAAAATGATTTCATCACGGACCAGGATACAGTCTGACTGCTGTGTTTGTTTCCTTTGATCCCTCCCCCCCGTGATTGACTCATCCCTGTAAGAAACCCACTTCCCGCTTCGATTACAGCTTGCTTAAGGAATAAAGTCACTCTCATTTAAAAGTCATATTTCTTATAATTCTTATAAAAAGAGGAAGAGCTGAAAGTAGCCTGGGTGTGGTTTGGAGGAGGATAGGAAGAGGAGAAAGGCCACTAAAAAAATTTTCAAAGTAATGACAGCCTTTTCTTGGGCTGTCCACAGGAGTGAAGTGGGCAGGTCATGAGCCTCCCCATGCGTTCTACATGTCTGAGTGAGGAGATATGGAACATGGTGAGGGTGGTTACACAGGGCTGCAGCGGCATCTGTGGTCCTGCTGCTGTTCCTGAAGCTCACCAGACATCGAGCATGGCAGTTTGATCACGCAGCAGCCCCAGCGTTGCATCCCACCACCGCATATCCCTGCCTACACTCTGATCTTCCTGCCACCACCTCTCATCTCGAGCACCCTCCTGTCTCATGTTGGTCTCTTCTGTCTTCACGTTCATGGCATCTTTCCTGTAATTTGATCGCACGTCCTCCACTCATTCAGATGACTCTTTCATTGCAGGTCACTTCCATGATTTCTGAGAACATTTGTCTCACGTCTTTTTTTCGCCACCTTATCTGAGATAGCCTTCGGATGAGTAGGGGCTAAAAATTGCAGCTGCATGAGGGAGGGGAAAAGGGAGAGAAGTATTTAAAAAGATACATTTTACAGAACATGCTTATACTCTTTCACGGTGAATAACACATTGACTACATAGCACATGTGATTTCACTACAAGGTTGCATTTTGCATCTTAATATTGAGTACCTGCAGCTCTGATGTTAGAGATTCACAGACGCAGGTCCGGGCAGCAGAATTCAGCTTGCATGCGGCCATGGTAAGCCATGTCTTTCAGCTTCTGCAGCCTTCATATACACAGTGCCCTCCTTCCCCAATACCAAGCAAATCCCATTCAGTGCTGCTCTTTCCTGTTAACATGCACAGCAGAAACATCCCGCATCTAATCTCTGGGATGATCGCTTTACCCTCCCCCACCGCGGTGGCTGGTATCATGGAAGATCACTGCTAGCACAAACGCAAAAAGCTCGTGCAATCACCCTCCCTCCCCTGCTTGGCTACCTGCAAGGAAGGATTTCTTTTAAGCACAGGCAAACAGTCCACTAGAATGGCCATCTCTGTCCCTTAATTAAATTCCTGAATTTCAACTGGTTACATGAATGAATATCACTGTCCTGAGATAACACAGCGAGATAAAGAACGGATGTTGCTTGAATGCCAGCAATCACCAGACGATACGCAGCTAGGCTTTGTCATGCAATGATACCAGATTACTTGCTACACGCATGGTGTGTTCAAGTGTCCTACCATGGAGACGGAATAAGCTGCCCTGCCCAGAAACCTTCTGCAAAGGCTTTTGGACTACCTCCGGAGAGCTATGGAGATGTCCCTGGAGATTTCCGCTCCATCCCAAACATGTTAACAGACTTTTCCAATAACGCTACTGGCCGCGAATGCATCTCAAGTCCTCAGGGCAAATCAGTCATTAGAAACGCTTGCTTTTAAACCATGTTTTTATATTTACAAAGGTTACATCACCAGAGGTCGCTTCATGGCTTCATTGTGTGGATAGTGCTTGGGAGGCTGGAGGGTAATTCGTCAGGGTGAGAAAAAAGCTCCTGCTGTTGGGAGAACGGAGTGCTGTGTGCTCCTGCAACCTCATCCTCCTCTTCCTCCTCCTCATCTTCCTGTCCGCAGAATCTTCAGCCATGGCTTGAGATTACCACCGCCCACCTCGAATCATGGACAGGGGTGGGTATGGGGCGAACCCCCTAGAACTGCATGCAGCTCAGCATAGAAGCGGCATGTTTTTGGCCCTGCCCCAGACCTTCGTTTGCTTCTTTGGTTTTCTTGTAGGCTTGTCTGAGCTCCTTAACTTTCACTCTGCACTGTACTGAGTCCTGGTGTGGCCTCTCTGCATCATGCCGTGGAAATTTTTTCAAATGTTTTTTCATTTCTCTTTTGGAACTGAATTCGTTAGCACAGAAGCCTTTCCTCAAACAGCGATCAGATCCAGTACCTCAGTAGGTCCATGCTGGACCTCTTTTTCGATTCTCAGGAGACTCGTTGTTACCTGTGCTGATGAGCTCTGCGTGGTCACCTGTGCTGGTGAAGCTCTCATGCTGGCAAACAGGGGCCAAACAGGAAATTTAAATGAAATTCAAAAGTTCGCGGGGCTTTTCCTGTCTACCTGGCCAGTGCATCCGAATTCAGATGGCTTTCCAGAGCGGTCACAATGGTGCACTGTGGGATACCTCCCGGAGGCCAATACCATCGATTTGAGGTCACACCAATGCTAATCCGACATGGCAATACCGATTTCAGAACTACTCCTCTCGTCGGGGAGGAGTACAGAAACCGGTTTAAAGAACCCTTTATATCGATATAAAGGGCTTCGTTATGTGGACGGGTGCAGGGTTTAAACTGCTAAATTCAGTTTAAACGTGTAGTGTAGACCAGGCCTAAGAGTCCAAGCCTATACAACAGTGGATCCATGCTGTAATGTCTTTGTGCATACATTTAAGCTGTGTCAAGAAGCAGGGGTATGTAACAGCCTCACTTCAGAATTAGAGGTGGCGGAGGATGACAATTCTTTTTCACTACAACTTTTAAAGTTCCAAAATTTGTATTTGTTTCCCACTGAAACAAAACCAAAACCTTTCAAACTTTTTCATGAAGCAAATTTGGATCAAAACATCCATTTTCAGATCAGAAAGATCAGGCTTTCAATGTAGGTCTCTCTCTCTCTGACTACATCGTGCACCCTAGACCTCAGAAAACCTTCTGTCAAAAACTTTGCCAAAGCAATATGTCTCCAGGAAACATGCTGACCAGCTCTAACAGTTCCTTTCTTTGTTCAATTTTAGAATCTCAGCCTTAACATTAATGTTAGACCTTTTTGTGGATTTAATTAGTTTCAACAGCTATCATAGTTAGGACCACAGAAGAAAAATCAGAAAAACAAGGAAAACACCCAAAGACCTTTAACAAGGGAACAGAGAACAGCAGAAGATTCCACTGAGTTCATTAAGGATCTGGTTTTGTCATTTTAATTAAAATGAGAAGTTCTCAGATGCTACAGTTATGAATGGTATATATCAATTTATCATCACCTCAGTGCAGTCTTTTCTGTGTGATAATGCTTTAAGGCACTCTCTGAGGAAGATTTTATTTGAAAATTAGCCTTTTTTTTTCAGATGACAAACTGACACAGGAGCAAAGTATTAAGATTTTCCTGATCATAACATTGCAAGATTTCATCTTTAAAACTTTTCAGTTACAACCTAGAACCCTTAGTTAGGGGGAAGCAGTGATTAGAAGCTTACAGTAATGTTTTCCATTTAAAGCAAAATGTCCGATCTTGGTGATTGAAATAAAATGCATCGGACCTCAAGATTACTTGTTTCTTGATAACAAGAAACTGAATTTGAATAACAAGAAAATGAATTTGAATATTTATTGTCAAGCTGTCATCTCTTATTTTAGAGTAAATGTAATTAGGGATATCTGAGCACTTGAATGATTACATTTTTTTAAATGGAAAGATTAAAAGTATTCTGTGCAAATGAAGATACATCATATTTTAGATTTAAAAGGCAAGGGATCTGGTTAGCACGTTGTTTAACAGAATGCAAATTTCACATAAACACACCAACCGATCACGAAATATCCTCAACATTTTGAGACATAGAATTCCAAGAAGACCATGGTTATTGTCTCCACACCAAGTTGACCTTTTCAGGAGAAAAGCCAGTCTTCCATGCAGTGCACAAAGCCCCTCTCATCCAGGCATGATGGGAAGATGAGGTGCTTCATACCCACTCTGCTTTGGAAGTCCTTATGATGAACATATACTTCTTCTGTCTCCTGAAGCTGCACAACCTACCGCCCTGGGGGGTGCACACAAGTTTTAAGAATTGTAAAGATTACCTTTGAATAATCTATAAAACAGAGGGGGTATATGAGAGAGAGAGAGAAAGAACACATTTTTCCTATATCTCAGTCACTGGGGGTGGGGGGATCACCATTGTAGAAAGAGTCTCCTTGATCACTGAAGAATATCAAGCCTTGATTAGTGTTTAATTTGTGGGGAATCCTGAAGTGGGAAAGGAAAATCTTCATTCTTCAGCTAACTGGGACTCTCTTCCTCCCTGTATAAGCTTTCTGACAAATATATTTGCCAAACAGTCATTTTCAGACTATGGATTACCTTTTAAAATTCTTTTCTGACCAACTGAATGTCAATTAGGAAAGTATCCTACTTCCATGAGAGGATGTTATGGAACTCACTAACCATGTTCAGTGCGTTCCATAATGTCATCCCCTTGAATCAAATTTCCATATATGGCAATTGCTCCAGCCTTCAAAAGGGCAACCTTAAACTGTCACATGAAAAGGTTAATGGTGACTAGATACTCAACACAAGTAATATTAACAACTGTGGGAAGGAATGTAAATCAAGATAGGTAAAGAACTGGTTAAACAATATCAAGTCAGCAGGGCTTGATGAAATTCACCCCTAGGGTACTTAAGACTCTACCTGAAACAATCTTGCAACCATTAGCAATGATCTTTCAAAGAGTTATCAGTGGTTTGCTGTCAAACTGGGAGGGCATGTCTAGTGTGGCACCGCAGGGGTCAGTCCTGGATCCAATACTATTCAAGATTTTCAGAAATGACTTGGATAATGGACTGGAGAGTATGCTTATAAAATTTGCAGATGGCACCAACTGGGAGGAATTGCAAGCACTTAGGAGGAAAGAATTAGAATTCAAAATGACCTTGACAAATTGAAGAATTTGTCTGAATTCAACAAAATGACATTCAGTAAAGACAAGTGAAAAATACTTCACTTAGGAAGGAAAAATCAAATGAAAAACTACAAAACTGTCCAGGCGATAGTAGTGCTGAAAAGAATGTGGGGATTATTGTGGATAACAAATTGAATACAAGTCAACAATGTGATGTAGCTGTGAAAAGCTAATATCATTCTGGGGTGTCATATGTAAAACACAGGAGGTAACTGTCCTGCTGTACCCAGCACTGGTAAGGCCTCAGTTCTGGGCACCACACTTTAGGAGAAAAATGTGGACAAATTGGAAAGAGTCCAGAGGAGAGCAACAAAAATGAAAAAGGGTTTACAAAATCTGACTGATGAGGAAAGGTTAAAAAAAAAACTGGGCATGTTTAGTCTTGAGAAAAGAAGACTGAGAAGTGACATCTGATAAGTCTTCAAATGTGTTAAGGGCTGTTATAAAGAGGATGGTGATCAGTTGGTCTCCATGTCCACTGAAGGTAGGACGAGCAGTAATCGGCTTAATTTGCAGCAAGGGAGATTTAGGTTAGATATTAGGAAAAACTTTCTAACTATAAGGGAATTAAGCTCTGAAATATGGAGATTTTGGAATCCCCACCATTGGCAGTTTTTAAAAGCAGGTTGGACAAACACCTGTCAGGAATGGTGTAGATTACTTGGTCCTGCACAATTCAAGGGGCTAGACATGATGATTTCTTGGAGTCCCTTCCAGCTCTACATTTCAATGATTCTACCATAATGCCAAAATTGGCAAAACATAGCAGCTAATGAGGGAGACATAACTCCTCAAAACAGATAGCTGTCTATCAGGAAGATGTCTTTGGCCCTTTCAACTAAATAGTTAAAGGAACTGACAGTTTCTGTGGGCTAGCTGCCAAAGATTCTTATTTCTGATGGATAGGACTTGATGGTATCTTGTAACTGTGGAACATTTCATTACATAATAAGAGAATGTACTAGGTAGATAACAAGATACCACAAACAGGGCCAAAACCAGTCAAAGAACGAGTTGCTACAAGTTTCCATACCACAGTACAGATTGATCGATTATTATTGAAATGAGCCATTTTTTAAGGAAAACATTCAGTAACTCAGTGACAGCGGAAAAAACATTAATGCTGTCATTAATCATAGATTTATTTATTGATTCAGAAACATGTTGTCCAGACACAAGTGATTTGCATCTTGGAGATATACAGCAATTTAAAATTTTATTCCAAAATAGGCTGGGTATGTTCCTCCCTTGGTACAATGTATTATTTTCATAAGAATTAGGTACTCTTATGTCTTCAGTTGGCACTGTCTCCTTTTAGATTTTTGTTGTGCTAAGTGATTGATAAAGTGCAAACAAGTTAAATTTACAGTACTTGGGAACAGTGTCAAAAATTCACCCTACTTTTCCTGTATAAACACAAGAGTTATATGGGAAAAGATGAAAGAAAACTGTTGAAAAATATCAGTTACAAAGGAATGAGCCTCCAAACAGCATACTATTGATCCATTTATGGTATGAACCAAAATATAATTCACAAGGTGAAAGCAAAGGACCAGATCCTAAACTAGAGTAAGCCAGTGTAGTTCCATTCACTTCAATGGAGTGACACAATTTTACATCACCTGAGGCTGGCACAGTAAGTTGGAAAGCTAAAGGATCAAAGATTTATAAAAGATTAAAGCTTGTTTCATGATATATTTTAAAACTTATGTTTCGGTTTGAGGGAGGAATATGCCAATTTTACCCTTTATTTTTCCTCACCCTTGAAGGCCCCACTTCCTGGTTGCAGGTCTGTAATGGAGAGGCCTATTTGACCAAGAAATGGGGACTGGCAGCTAAGGAAAGTGTTTAGCAGAGGGTTGTGCAATCCAGAAAAGAGATCTAGGTCCCACAAAGGGAGAAAGGCTCTTGTAGAAGCGATCGTTTCTTTGTAATTGGGTAAACAAAAGGAGAGAACTCTGGAGTGGGGAAAAGAGCTGTAAACCAGGATACCAAGGTTAAGGATACAGGGAGCAGTCACAGGGGAAAGTAAGGAGATAGGTAAAGATCTGGAAACAGGGCTGAGAGAAGGAGCTAGGCCCAGGAAGAGAGGAAGAAGCCAAGCCAGGAGCAGGAATGGAACTGGGAGTCCAGGCATGGGGATTAGGATGTAGAATCACACCTCAGCAGCTCAATTCAACTACTGCTGAAGTCCATGGAAGTTGAATTAGAGATGAATCAACTAAGCAATATTATATGTGGTGGAAAAACTCTTTCCTCAGTCGCAGTGCCTGGAATGGCTCACCGCTGAGAGTGCCAAACTCAGGTCCGACTGTCAGAAATCAGGGCAGACACTCTAGACTGGTGGTATATTCTATCTTCGTTTTCACCAAGCTAGTAATGAAAGTGTACTCCACGATCACTATATTAGTTTTACCATGGAGTCACAGACAGTCCTCTTTAAATTCTCCAGCCCCTACTTTACCACCGGGACAGACTGGGTTTTGGTTATTAAAACCAAAGTTACCCCTACATTATATTATTTCTGGCCCCACAGGGCCAGTCACTTACCCCAGGTCAGATCTCACCAAAGTCAATGTTGTAGCCAATCCTTTAGTAAACTAAAACTACAGATTTATTAATTAGGAAAAAGTAATGAGAGTTATAGCAAGGTTAAAGTGGATAAAATACATTACAGGGGAATTAATTTGTAGGTTCAAAATAAAAGCAGTGAAGTAGTAATCTGCCAGTCTCATAGAGCCTTTGCATAAATTCTTTCAGGGTTTTCCCAAAGTGGACTTGAGGAACTCTGTCTTGTGTCTGGAAAGCCCCCTGACAGCATCCAAAGAGATCAGGGACAGCAGGATCCTTTCCAATGTCCAGTACTTATAGTTGAAAACAGCCTGCCAAGTGTCTTTAGCACAGCAGGTGTTCATAGGTTTCCCTTTGTTGAGCACACAACGCCCCATGCTTTGAAGTCAGTGTTCCTCCCTGCTGAGTAACTTTAGACAAATGAGTGTAGATAAACATTGTGATAGCCAAAAACATGCAGTTTTCATGCAGTTTTACACATCAAGTGAATTCATAGCAAAACACTAACACACTTTACTCTTCCAAGATTAATTAAGTATACAGACAGCAATCACAGGTAAGTGGCAGCGCTTTAACGTGGCTGTGTAGTTGCAGATTCGATTGATGGGCTTCTCACAGATACCGGAGGCGGGAGGCATGGACTTTGCCTGTGGGCATAGGTTTCGCACAGGAACTATAGGGTTTGAAGCCCTGAGATGGCATGCCCGGAGGCCCTGCAGGGCGTGTGTTGGAGGCGGAGCCCCCCCACCCATCCTGCTAAGTAGCAAGACTACAATTAACAACTAACTAAAAACTATTAACTAACAATGGGTAACTATATACAGAGATTAGCAGAAGAGCTAGAGATTAGTAGGACACTTGCAAGCAAGAGACCACTGTTCCAAGAATTGTTACTGGTGGTAAGAAGGAACTGAAGGGGGGGTCGGGTCGGCAGGGTCGTAAACAGAGCGCCATACCAGGGCCACTCCAGGGAGCTCCACAGCTGGCCCGACGGGTAGTTGAGAGGGACGCGACACATGCACACGCCTAACTGGAATTGATATGAGCAAGCACTAGAAGAAGAACTCAGTGTGACAACATCTTCCTTTGTTCTGTTCTAACAAGTGAATACAATAACATTAGCAACCAACAGGTTCATAGACAAGTGAATACATTAACATTCGTATTTCTTCTAATCTAGAGTTATTTACCATAGGGCATGAATAATAGCAAATAAACAACAGGATATAGCCAAATTTAACAATCCACTTGCATTTTACGAGTCTATTAGTTTGCACGTTTCAATGCCTCTTGACATTCCTCTGAGGTTCACAGACAGGTGAACTGCCTATTGCTTTTAATCTAATCTGGTTTGCCTGCGTCACACCTGCTTTTCACTGGTGATTGGGTATGTCCTGAAATTCAACAATTGATTATTCCCATAATTGTCTAAATTTACTAACCTGTTATCTTACATCCCTGGTTCTCATATGTGGTCATTAAGCATTTCCTGTACATCTGAAGGCCCTCAGCACTGGCAGCAATGCACTTTATAGCAGAAGACCCTTAGCCTATGCCCTCTTGTCTGAGAATTTGACACAGGGAAGTTTCCAGACACACTTCCTTCAACTACCTTCTCTTAGAAATCTTTCCACCTCTCCAGGACATCCTGCATGAAATTCACAAGCATTCTAAGACCAAAGTAATATCAGATTTATTAGGAATAGAGGGGAAAAATCATATTAATGCTAAAGAAATGGTTTGTATACCATATGGTGTCTAAAATTCTTCAAAAAACAATCCACTTAGTTTCAGAGTAGCAGCTGTGTTAGTCTGTATCCGCAAAAAGAACAGGAGTACTTGTGGCACCTTAGAGATTAACAAATTTATTTCAGCACGAGCTTTTGTGAGCCACTTAGTATTATCTATGCTGTTACAGTGAATAAGGTATATTGTACATTTCATGAGCATATCTTTCCTAGGCCACATAACATAGGTCATCTCCTTAGTTTCCCTGTTATTTCCTTTTCCTTTGGACCTTTTGGTAGTTGGCCAGACAGCAGATACCCTCTCCATTCTTCCCTGCTCCCTGACATCCAATTCCTCTATAATCTTTTCTGAAAGTGTGACAGTGTTCATTATCACATCAGCATTTTGCATCTATGGTGATGTAAAATAGTCTTTGTCGTTGTACAATAGCTATTTTCCTCTTTCCCCTCCCTGCCAGATTGCCACCTTAATCTAGTTATGGATTTATTTCCCAGGTTCTTCTCTCAAAAGCAAGGCCCCTTTGATTTTGCCTACAATTTAGTCCACCTAAGTATCCATTAGATACTAGGTGATTAGATTCTGGTTTGCATGTTAATTGTCCCTGGATGGAGGTGCTAAGCAGAATCCATATCACTATTTGCCTTTGAAAAAATAGGGCTCAGATTTTCTTATAAATCTCTTACCTTTGAAATATTGATAGCTTCATACTGATTTGCCATAACTAAACATTCCTCTTTAAAAATCAAGCCACACTCTATGCTTTGAAGGCTTCCTGCAGCAGTGCATTTTACACTGTGTAAAAAGACTCTAGTTTAGGGATCGGCAACCTCTGGCACGCGGCTTGCCAGGGTAAGCACCCTGAAGGGACGGGCCAGTTTGTTTACCTACTGCATCGGCAGATTCGGTCAATCACGGCTCCCACTGGCCAAGGTTCACCGTCCCAGGCCAATGGGGACGGCGAGAAGCAGCATGGGCCAAGGGATGTGCTGGCCAAGGTCAGCAGGGACAAGGATCAGACCTGAGACTTCAATACATGAGCTTCTACTGCCTGAGCTGAAAGATACATGTCTTTTAGCCAAGGCTGAAGAAGGTTCATCAACCTCTAACTGGCCTAGCCATCACCAGAGTGGGACAGAATGCCACACCAAGCAAGTAGGGGTTACATCAAGATAAGTATAAAAAATGTATGAAGTATTTATTTCTTGTCCACACGCATGTTGAACTGTGTGCAACACAGTACAGGCATCATTCTCCTCTCGCACTGATATAAAATAAAAGTTATTCTATTGAAATGTGTAAAAGTTAGACCATAATCAAACCTTACATGTCCTGAGTTACCCAGGTGCAGCTCCTATTAAAAAGGGACCATGTGAGCCTCTTCAAATCAGGAACAGCTATGGATTCCAACATTCAGAGACGAATTGCCCTCTCAGGACTTATCTGTAATGGGATCCCTTTTTATACTGATGTAAAACATGTCTACAACAGAAGTTTGCACCTGTGTAGCTACAGAAGTGCAAAACACCTCTGGTAGAATAGTGATAATATATAGCACTTATATAGCGCTTTTCATCAAAATAGGTCAGTAAAATTACCTCCATTTTACAGATGTGGAAACCGAGGCACAGAGAGGCGAAATGACTTGTTAAGGTCACCCAACAGGCCAGCAGGAGAGACAGGAATTGAAAGACAAGTTCTCTGTTACAAAGCGGCAGCTCCCCTTGACTTCTCAGTACTTCTCTTTCAAATTGTAAAATGCTGAAAGGAATAAATTGCATTTACTTGTTAGAGAGGCAGTTAGTGTACCTGTAATTGTTTCGTTCTAACTGTGCAGCCAGATTTCAATCACTGGGCCAGAATCCGCCCAATGTCCCAGGCAGGTGCAAAGTACAGTTACATGAACCAGCCTGGCCAACTGTGTCCTTAGGGGTGATTAAAATTCACCCCCAGGCTGCCATCGAAGGGAAGGGTAAGAATAGATGTTAAGCTTTTGAAAAGGGAGTAAATATGTAAAGGAAATAGTACTGTACTGACTGTACTAATTGCTATGTTAAGCCTCTGAACATGACTCACATGAACTAGGGGTGAAATTCTGGCCCCATTGAAGTAAGTGGCAAAATTCCCATTGACCTCAATGTGGCAGGATTTTGCACTAGATGTTTCCAGGAATCATATTGAACCAATATTGCCAATCCCAAAGGTTCAAAAATCAAGAGATCAGCTTAAAAATCATGATATTTGAAAAACTACATTTAGGTTCTTTTTTTATTTGTCTCTCTATTTTGGGCCTTTAGGGACACTTGGGTCATGTCTGCAAGATTTCCTCTGCAAACATATTAATATAGAATTACTTAGTTTTTAAATGAAAGCTGAGGCTCTCACATGCCCCCATGGATCCAAGAACTGGATCTTTAAGAAAAGCAACAAATATAATGAAACTCAAAGTAAAAGCACTAGCGTTGGCAACACTATGAGCTCAATGTGGATTCAATTTATAAAAGTACCATGCCATGTCTCCTAACAACCTTCAAGAGTTTATTCATCATTACAAAGAGCAGGTGATGTTTCCACAGTATTCATGTATTCGTGGAAGGATGGATTCATTTAAATAACTGATTTTAACCATGATTTAAATCAGCAACTTTTTTTACATTTGTACTTTTTTGGTTATTTGCCTAAAGAAAGATCAATTTTCATGTAATGGTCATGCAAATCAGCATGTTTGTTGGCAACTATTACGTAAGAACATAAGAATGGCCATACAGTGTCAGACCAAGGGTTCATCTAGCCCAGTATCCTTTCTTCCGACAGTGGCCAGTGCCAGATGCTTCAGAGGGAATAATGCAACAGGGCAATTATTGAGCGATCCGTCCCCTTTCAGTCTCAGCTTTTGGCAATCAGAGGTTTAGGGACACCAAGAGCATGGGGTTGCTTCTCTGACCATTTTGGCTAATAACCATTGATGCACCTATCCTCCATGAACATATCTAATTCTTGTTTGAATCCAGTTATACTTTTGCCCTTCACAACATCTCCTGGCAAAAATTTCCACAGATTGACAGTGAATTTTATATAAAAGTACTTCCTACGTTTATTTTAATTGCAATGCCCATTAATTTTGTTGAGCGACCCCGGGTTCTAGTGTTATGTGAAGGGGTAAATAAAACTTACCTTTTCATTTCCTCCACACCATTCATGATTTTATAGACCTATATCATAAGCCTCCTTAGTCTTTTCTGAGCTGAACTGTCCCAGTCTTTATAATCTCTCCTCATATGGAGGCTGTTCCATACCCATAATCACTGTTTGTTGCCCTTCTCTATACCTTTTCCAATTCGAATATATCTTTTTAGAGACAGAGCAACCAGCACTGCACACAGTATTCAAGATGTGGGCATACCATGGATTTATATAGTGGCACTATGATATTTTCTCTTGCTATCTATCTACTAATGTTTCCAAACATTCTGATAGCTTTCTTGACTGCCACTGCAAATTGAGTTGATGTTTTCAGAGAACTACCTACGATGACTCCAAGATCTTTCTTGAGTGGCAACAGCTAATTTAGACCCCATCATTTTGTATGCGTAGTTTCAGATTTTTTTTTTCAAAGTGCATTACTTTGTACTTATAACATTGAATTTGATCTGCCAAACCATTCACCTAGTTTAGTGAGATCCCTTTGTAAAGCATCACAGTCAGCTTTCCACTTAACTGTCTTGAGTACTTTTGTGTCACCTACAAATTTTTCCACCTTATTGTTTGCCCCCCACTTTCCAGATCATTTATGAATATAAGAACATAAGTGATCCTTCTCTGAACCTTTTCTAATGCCAGTATATCTTTTTTGAGATGAGGAGATCACATCTGTTCGCAGTATTCAGGATGTGGGTATACCATGGATTTATATACGGGCAATAAGATATTCTCCATCTTATTCTCTATCCCTTTTTTAATGATTCCTAATATCCTGTTTGCCTTTTTGACTGCCACTGCACACTGCGTTTCTTTAACAACACATGCCCCAGTACAGATTCTTGAGGGAACCCACTATTTACATCTTTCCACTGTGAAAACTGGCCTTTATTCCTACCCTTTGCTTCCTATCTTTTAACCATTTACTGATTAATGAAAGTACCTTTCCTCTTATCCTCTGCCTGCTTACTTTCCTTAAGATCCTTTGGCATGGGACCTGGTCAATGGCTTTCTGAGAGTCCAAGCACATTATATCAGTTGGGAGGTATTGCCAATACCCTGGAGGACCAGAATATCATACAAGATCTGGATGACCTTGTAAACTGGAGTAATAGAAATGGGATGAAATAGTGCCAAGTGCAAGGTCATACATTTAGGGATTAACAAGAATGTTGCTATAAGATGAGGACTTATCAGTTGGAAGTGACAGAGGAAGAGAAAGACCTGGTGTACTGGTTGATCACATGATGACTATTAGCCATCAAAGTGATATGACCATGAAGAAGGCTAGTGCAGTCCTAGGATGCATCAGGCAAGGTATTTCCAGTAGAGAAAGGGAAGTGTTAGTACCATTTTACAAGGCCTGGGGAGACCTCATCTGGAATACTGTGTGCAGTTCTGGTCTCCCATATTTAAGAAAGATGAATTCAAACTGCAACAAGTGCAGAGAAGGGCTACTAGGATGATCAGAGGAATGGAAAATCTACCTTATGAGAGGAGACTCAAAGAGTCTAGCCTAACCAAAAGACTGCTGAGGGGAGATATGATGGCTCTCTGTAAATACATCAGAAAGCTAAATACCAGAGAGGCAGAGGAGTTATTTAAGTTAAGCACTCATGTGGACACAAGAACAAATGGCTATAAACTGGCCATCAACATGTTTAGTCTTGAAAATAGGTGAAGGGTTCTAACTATCAGAGAAGTGAAGTTCTGGAAGAGCCTTCCAAGAGGAGCATTGGGAGCAGAAAACCTAACTGGCTTCAAAACTGAATTTGATAAGTTTATGGAGGGGATAGTATGATGGGACTGCCTACAATGGTGTGTGGCCCATCAGCGGCTACCAATAGCAAAAATCCTCAGTGGCCTGAGATGGGACACTAGATGGGGAGGGATCTGACTTACTACAGAGAATTCTTTCTTAGGAATCTGCCTGGCAGGTCTTGCCCACCTGCTCAGAGTTTAACTGACTGCCATATTTGGGGTTTTGAAGGAAAAATTCACTTGGGGCAGATTGGCAGAGACCTTGGGGGGTTTTCACCTTCCTCTACAGCATGGGGCCCGGGTCACTTGCAGATTCAAACTAGTGTAAATGGTAAATTCTCTGTAACTTGAAGTCTTTAAACCATGATTTGAGGACTTCAGTAACTCAGCCAGAAGTTAGGTTTCTATTTCAGTGGTGAGTGGGTGAGGTTCTGTGGCCTGCAATGTGCAGGAGGTCAGACCAGATGATCACAATGGTCTCTTCTGACCTTAAAGGCTATGAGTCTACCTCCATGTATTTAAATAAGATGAACTGTACTGGGCCCTAAGAAAACACCTTTACTATCAACATAGTCATTGAGACTATGTAAAGACTTTAACTAAAAAGACTCCAGTCAGTCACTATTTGCTGATGCAAGCAAATTTTATTTTGAAGTAGCCTGAATGGATAGTAAAAGGTCACAGTATAACTAAAGTGAAAAGTAGAGCATACTATTATTGAAATAAACTGGAAGCAGAAAGTGTGTTTATTTAAATGTCAGTAACCTGATATCTTTTCTCATTCATTTCTCATTTTGAGTTTTCTCTTAAGAATATTTCAAAGAATTTGCCATCCAAAACATCTTTGTCACATCTTTCTGACTCAACCACTAAGTCCCTGACATAATTATTGCAAAATATTCATCTAGCTCTAGTACACTCATAAATAACCTTGATTGCATTCACTGAAGAACATAAAATTAACTACTGAAGTATGAAATGATGCTTGTGCTGCCACACCATTCCAATCTGTCTTTCCTGCAGTATTCTAGCCTATGCAAGCACCACCAAAGGTTTGGGAAAGCGATAAACTCTTTGGGGAAAGGACCACCTTTTTATTCTGTGTTTGTGCAACACCTAGCACAACAGAGTCCTGGTCCGTGACTGAGACTCTTAGATATGACTGCAGTATAGATAATAATAATTAATAATTAATAAAAAATAAAAGAAAGAAAGTCACATTGTTTTGAATGTGCCTTGAATTAAACCCTACCAAAATTGTCTCATTTTAGAGTTCCAATCTCTTTTAAAAAATAAAATAAAATAACCCCTTAGACTCTAATTATTTTTGTGGTCAGTCTCACTTGCTGAAATGGAGTGTCTGCGCACTGTACCAAATTATATAAACCTAACAAGTAATCCAGTCACAGGTTCTTTGCTTGGTTCTGTCCAGCACAGTTGAAGGGGATTTTGTTTGTTTGGCTTGTTATTTTTGATTATTTGCATGTGTTTTTACAAATCCTAGGACCAGTGTTCCTTCAGGATCTGCACACAGCAGTTCATGTTCTCTGGTAGATATCCCCCAGGTATATCTGTGTGGAAAGGAAGCTAGTCATTTTCCTTGCACCATCTCTCCTACCCCTAGATGTACAGGGAAACCAAAAGGGTCAGGGATTCATGGCTGGAGGAGAAACAGGTGGGACGATGCTATATTCACAATACCCACAGCAAATAACAGAGAATCCACAAAAAAGTATCACAGCCTCGGCTGGAGAGTCTTTATCAGAATAGCTGCAATGGAGCCACACTACCAGAGAGCTGAAATGGGTAAAGGACCTTTACACAGGTGACCCTGTGCCTCTGGGAAAGCCATGGAATTAGAGAACAACTGCAGCTTCTGCGTATCCACCATGTCGGTTTGAGAGGGAACTACCAGAGCAGGGGTAGGGAACCTATGGCACAGGTGCCAAAGGCGGCACGCTAGCTGATTTTCAGTGGCACTCACAATGGCTGGGTCCTGGCCACCAGTCTGGGTGGCTCTGCTGTTTAATTTAATTTTAAATGAAGCTTCTTAAACATTTTAAAAACTTTATTTACTTTACATACACCAATAGTTTAGTTATATATTATAGACTTATAGAAAGAGACCTTCTAAAAACGCTAAAATGTATTACTGGCACGCAAAACCTTAAATTAGAGTGAATAAATGAAGACTCGGCATACTGCTTCTGAAAGGTTGCTGATCCCTGTACCAGAGTGTAATAATACAGCTTTAAGGTCACAAATGTATCAGTCATTGTGGCAAAGTCCTCATTTGTCAGGACATGACAAAGGTGCCTGCCCAGCTACAGGTTTGGAAGAAGATTTTTTGTTTGTTTTTCAGCTGGGTATCTAGGGTCTTTGAAAAGTCCAGCAGGGCATATTTCTATTGCACTCAACTTGCAGTGAAAAATTGATACAACATAGATTCATGTGAAGTGTCAACTACTGTGATGTATCTGTGCCAGACAACAGGTTTCTCTTCGTACTTACAGTGACTATTCACAAATCCTAGCTCTGGGCCTAGCTGCAGTTCTAAAGGATGTATTTATGCAACTGGATTTTTAAGGAGGGAATGTATTATGTAGCCCTATCATATATTCACACTTGTTTCAACCATACATTTTTGTTGCTGATTAGTAAGGCTAAAACAAGACAATATAGAGTATGTTTGGGATTTTCAAAAGCACTTGGTATTGGCATAATTGTATTTTCACTGAAGTCAGTGGGAGTTTTACCATTGACATAAATAGGAGCAAAGTGAGACCAAAACCAAACATTTCTAAAAATATTATTCTGTACCAAAAGAAGAAAGAGGAAATTCTACATGGAAACCCTTCTGAACACAAGTCCAAGAAAGGACAACCTTTCAGATAGTAGCAGTTTGCCATTTGCTTATAACAATTTAACAGAACTTAACTGCCATGTTAATCCAATCACAGAGCCCTTAGATGCCAAATCTGGTACTATAATTAACTATTCACTAAAAACCTTGTTAGATGCAGTGAGGGCTAGGCATTATCAGGTACAATACACAGATGCATACCAATTACATAATGTTTTAGACACCAACTATAATCAGCTTGTTCCCAGTTTAATAGAACAGAATGTAACAGAGCTCTTAATGAAAATCACATAATTTGACCAACTGTCCAGTGAAACAATCCAGACCTTCATAGCGCCAAAGTGATCCTCACAAATGAGTGAAATTCCAATTTCTCTTTCTCTGGAAGTTTGATCTCTGCAATTTTACTGGTATCTTTTATATCAGTTTGGAATTGTTCTACTTCTGTTCCTTCAGTAACTTCCAATGTTCACTTTTCTTTTGTTCAGGTTAGTGTCCAGATTAATAGATACAATAAGAAAAATAGCATCCATATCACTTATTTCATTGCCAAGAATATTGTAATTGAGAAGGAAGTTTTTTTCAGCCAAATTAAATAGTTTTCCCTAAAGATAAACTATTGCATCTGGTCATTTAGAGTCAGGTCAAAGACAAATGAAGACAAATGCAAAGATTATTTGTTGGTCTTAGAAATAAAAGCAGACACTGATTAATAGCGAGCATTATATTATGAAATAATAGCAATGGCCTCACTATGACAAAAATGTATCAATTTTCAGATAAATATATGAAAGCAGACTTTTAATCTCCATTGAAAAAATGTTAGCAGAACACATTTAGAACACATAATCCAGTGTAAAACTATTTGGAGGGATTTTCTTCATCTTGGGGAAATACATGCTTATACTATAGCACCTGCTTTTGCATGTCGTAATGGAAACTGTCAGTACATTTATATAGAAAAAATGGTGGCAGTGGCAGAGAGCTTGTGTCAATGTTGTACAGAGGTCAATCAGAAAAGACTTGGCTGATGTATTACAGTACAGGCAGACTTCCCAGTGGAAGCTCCTCAAATCATCAGGCCAGATTCTCAGTTATAAATCAGCACAGCTCCAGTAAAGTCATTGGAACTATGCCATTTCACACCAGCTGAAGATCTGTTTACTGGGCCTCAGGCACTCTACCCAATGCACTGTGTGTGCAACATGAAGTCACTGCATTGAACAGCTCACATACGTAAATTTACAGACCTGCTTAAGTGTTTGTAGGATTGGGGGGTTATGTATGTTAGTGTAATGAAGGGAAGAGTGTGAGAAACTTGGGAAGGTACCTGACAAGGCTAGACAATTTGACAATGCTGTATCAGAAGTTGTTCAGTGTGGACAACGGCAAAGTAATGCACGTTAAAGGAATAAATGTGAACTGCATTGATGAGTTCTAAATTAACTAAAAACATTCAAGAAAGAGACCTAGACAGGTTTTGAAAACCTCTGCTCAGAGCAAGGGAGTGGCCAAAAATGCTATATTAAGAAAAGAATTGAGAATAATTCTGAAAATTATATTGCTATTATATAAATTAGTGATAAACTCTCAGTTGAATATTGTAATCGGTTTTGGTAACCCCATTTTAGCAAAGTTATAGCAGAAATGGACGTTTCAGTGGAAAACACCAAAAATGACTAAAGGCATGGAAAGATTAAAAAGAACAATTTAGAGATGAGATAAATAAGAGAACTCAAGAGTGAAGTATTATAGGTAGCAAACATAGTTATTTCCACAACGTAAGAACAAGGAGCCACATAAATTAAAAAAGCAATAAATTTAAAATTGATGATGTGAAATACTACTTTACATTATACATCATTGCCACAAGTTATTTTGATAAAGACCTTAGTAAGTTTTTAAAAAAGAATGACATATTTATATGAAATCAGAACATCATCATGGAAATATATTAGAAACTAGGGATAGTTGAAAATTTCCATCAAAATTATTTTTCAGTGGAATATTGGGTATTTGATAAAGCACATTTTTTCACAAGAGGTTTCTGCTTTCCACACACCAAAAAAAGATATTTTTGTCCAAAAAGCAGAATATTTCAATTTGGAAATACTTCCAATACCTCAAGGGAGTTGTAGATCAGGTGCCTCATGGAAACTGTAGTTTGGCAAGGGTCTTTCATGATGCACCGCAATGGCTCAGCAAGAGGTGAGAGCATGTGCATCATGGGAAATGTAGCCAGCCAGGCTGCCCAGCCCATGGAGGAGGAATGCAGTATGAGGTACCTGAACTACAGTTCCCATGAGGCCCCAAGGCAGCAGTTCCAAATCACAAATTTTAGATTTAGGCTGACAATGGTTGGGTTTTGATTTTTTTATTATTATTTTTTTTTCACCAAAAAGTTGAACTTTTCTGCAGATGACAAAAAGAATTGTTTTCTGACCATAAGAGGCATCAATGACTATTCTTCAGGACATAAACCAATTACTAACTGTCTGAGCTTACAAAGAACTTACCCATAAGCATGATATTGCATTGATCATTATGAGGGCATTACACTACATATAGTCATTGTCACATATGAAACGGAAGGACAGTTGGCCATATCTGGCATAGTAATGTATATGTTGCAGAAATTTATCAGTTTGAGACCAGGTTTGAGACCGGTGGGCGGGCCAATAGGAGGAAGTAGTGGGCAGTAGGGAGCCAGCGGACTGGCAAGGTGTCAAGACACAGTGCAAGCAGAACAGACCAGGGCCCCTTCTGAGCATGGGCCTGGCTCCATGGCGGCACCACTGTCACCTCTGTAAACCAAATACTGCCCAGATGGGGCCAGAAGGAGTCCCTCCAGTGGTGAGTAGAGCACCCTGGGACATTGTCAAATTATTAATAATACCATAAAGAGTTTTATAAGTGGGCAAAGTAAGCAATCTTAATCAAATCCGATGAAATCAAATAAAATATTTCAATTAGTTATGTAAGCAGAGTCTGAATGAGCTCTCATAGCATATCAGGGTTGGAAGGGACCTCAGGAGGTCATCTAGTCCAACCCCCTGCTCAAAGCAGGACCAATCCCCATCTAAATCAACCCAGCCAGGGCTTTGTCAAACCTCACCTTAAAAACCTCTAAGGATGGAGATTCCACCATCTCCTTAGGTAACCCATTCCAGTGCTTCACCACCCTCCTAGTGAAAAAGTGTTCCCTAATATCCAGCCTAAACCTCCACCACTGCAACTTGAGACCATTCCTCCTGGTCTGTCATCTGCTATCACTGAGAACAGTCTAGATCCATCCTCTTTGGAACCCTCTTTCAGGTAGTTGAAATCAGCTATCATTCTTCTCTTCTGCAAACTAAACAATCCCAGTTCCCTCAGCCTCTCCTCATAAGTCAGTGCTCCAGCCCCCTAATCATTTTTGTTCCTTCCACTGGACTCTTTCCAATTTTTCCACATCCTTCTTGTAGTGTGGGGCCCAAAACTGGACACAGTACTCCAGATGAGGCCTCACCAATGTCGAATACAGGGGAAGGATAACGTCCCTCGATCTGCTGGAATGCCTATACTTATACAGCCCAAAATGCTGTTAGCCTTCTTGGCAACCAAGGCACACTGTTAACTCATAGCCAGTTTCTCATCCACTGTAAGGGATTCTTCTTTTAGGCACATCCCAGATATATACACTGCACTATCCTTTCAGGAAAAATTGAGATTGATTCACTATACTCCTCTTCTTGGTGCTCAGCCATTTTTGCTGGTAGGAATAGAGATGGTGGGATCAAGGCCCTGACTCATGCTATCATTGTTGAGGTGGCTTAATTGGAAGAGACTTCCCTGAATACAGAGATTGCAGTTGGGTCTATCCTTGGAAAGTGCAAGAGTGACAAGTCAGCACACACATACCCTGAGCACCAGCACATGAGCCAGGTACAATCTAGCCCTATAATTGTTGCTCATTTTGAAACTCATTCGTTGGAAGGGTCTGGGCTGAGGAAGTTGAAGTGTTTAGAGGAGAGCTGGAAATTCTTATCTAGAACCCCTAAATATTGGCATTATTGTGAAAAACTGGGGATAAAAAAAGTAATACCTTGGCAAATCTGGTCCTTATCCAGGTTAAAACTCCTGAGATTACAATGAGTGTTGCCAGCCTGAGCAAAAAAAGGGCTGTGTGATAGGTACTATAGTAGCCTTTGAAAATGATTACAACCTGGGAAAAGGGCTGTTGCCATTTTAACAAAGGTATCCAAATCTTTGACTTCATAAACTGGCAGGAGCTAACTGACATCTCAGTGGAGGCAGAACACTTATTTTCTGAGAGTAGGAAGGCCTCATGTCACTCAGAAGTAAGGCCCTCAATTGGCTAACAAGTGGTTTTGTAAAGGGTTTGCTATTCAGGTCTCAGCCAGAAGAGTGGGGGCTGTAACTTGGGCCCTCTGTGATGTAAGGCACAGGATCAATATTAAATGAGAAACTCTTCAGTGCTTCAACAGTAGCATGCAAGACCCACAGGAAGGAAGGGAAAGGAAAGAGAGCGATTCAGCCCTGAAGTCAATGAGGCCCAGATCATCAAAAGATACTAAAGTGCCTAAATACGTTTGAGGATCTGGACCTGAGGCTTTAATTTAAAAATAGAGCAGGGATTCTCTGAGATAATTTCCCTTTATTTGAGCATCGTTTGTTTGATTTTACTGTAGAAATATAGGAAGTTTTTCTCCATCCATAGTGACATATTTAAATGACCTCATAATTTGATATATGATTTTTTTCAGAACAGTGGCTGCAAGACAAAGGGAAGCAAAGGGAGATGAAAGGGGAGTGATAAGGAGAAAAAGATTTCATGTACCACAGATAACCACACCACAGTCTGCTATTATTTCTACCATGGAAGATCCATACTTTTTCACTGAATTTATGTCAAGCCCAAAACCTCAAACCATATTAGTTATGTCTGAAACTTTATTGTCGTATTTCAGATGATGTCCTCCAGTCTTCTTATAGGGGATTGCACTGCATAATCTTAGTGTTAGATTTTTCCACAGACAGATCAGAGCATAATAATTCATTTTAAACAAATGTGACGTAAATATCAGCTGCAATAATTCCTTCAGAGTTCTAGATTTCTAAACACTTCTAAATCTTTGCCCTCCAACCCCAGAGAATGCTGCTGCTGAGCCCTTTCGGTATGTCCATGATTTTGGGGCATAATTTCAGCAATAGCTGGTTAGTTATTCTACTGGTGGTTTAATATTAATTTAGGTCTAGATTATGCCTTTTTCCCTCTAGTGGTGCAGAAGAGGGAGAAGGACAAGAAACCTTCCAAGCATAAACTCAAAGGGGTGAAACACAACTACAGTCTTTGCTCTACAGAGCTAGTGACACTCCTTGAGTTTGGAGAGGAGGTAGCATGCAGAGACATGTTTCTATTGAGTTTGGTACAGGAAGACACAAAGATAGAAATCCATGAAAACTTAATGGATCAAGTTCTGAAGTCCTACCTTGATCCTCATCCAGGCAAATTCCCTATTGACTCCTCAAAGGGAATGTTGCATGAATAAGGACTGCAGATTTGAGTCATACTGTATAAAGCTGGAAAAGCTGCTGTTCAGTAATCACCTTTTTCTCTCTTCTTTTGTCTCCTCTGGCATCAGTGATGATAAAATGATTTTTATCTACCACATCAGTCCAAGTTATTGGACCATCACTCAGCCTACTGCAGGCAGTGTAGTTTGGTTTGTGCAGTCCTTTTTTACTCTTTTGTTTAATTCAGATGGAAACAAAAGACCATTGACGCCAGAAAATTGAGGAATTGATTGTTTCATTACTGTGCTTATCTGAAAAGTCAGAACAAAATAGAATGTCAGCTGAGGGAGGGGAAGATATTCCTTGTATTTTTCCTATGTTGCGTGTGTATGTCAAAGAATCACAGACTGCAAGGTCTGCGGCACAAAAAACGGCTCTCATGATCTTGATACCAATTGGATCACTTATTTATCATGGTGCAGAGAATTCTTTTGCACCTGTCTTGTAGCACAAAGGAAACAAAGACCCTAGACTGACCTAGCTGGAGATGCTGGTGGGGTGAAGGAGTTCACAGAAAGCATAGAGCTGGCATAGCGAGTTCTTATACCCGACTCCCCATCCAACAGACCATATGGATCATATTGGGGCAGGGAGGCAAGCATGTAGAAGTATGCTGGGGTTGGGATAGGGCATGGCCAGTGTGCCATGCTCTAGCAACCCCCAATTGGCAGACCGTTCTTTGGGGGGCCATCATGAGCTGGTACAATTTAGGGGCAGATTGGCCCAGAGACTGAAGAAACCATAACTACACATCTGCACTGAACAAATTTCAAAGCTGGAGAGAATCTGGACCCATGTGTTTAAAATGGAACTACAAGACATCAGGGAATCAGACAAATTCTGCACTGACTTACACCTCTTGTATGGATTTGTAAGTTCATGCAAAAATTCATCCACCATATTTAAATGTAATGCTAGATCAGGGTAGGCAACCTATGGCATGCGTGCCAAAGGCGGCACACGAGCTGATTTTCAGTGGCACTCACACTGCCCAGGTCCTGGCCACCAGTCTGCGGGGGGCCTCTGCATTTTAATATAATTTTAAATGAAGCTTCTAAAACATTTTAAAAACCTTATTTACTTTACATACAACAATAGTTTAGTTATATATTATAGACTTATAGAAAGACACCTTCTAAAAACATTAAAATGTATTGCTGGCACGTGAAACCTTAAATCAGAGTGAATAAATGAAGACTCGGCACACGTCTTCTGAAAGGCTGCTGACCCCTGTGCTAGATGATATATGTCAATATGACATTGTTTGGTGAACTCTGGTTTATGCTTAAACTAAATTAACACGACTCATTCTGCAATAATTTCAGTGTTGCAATTATCTCAGTGCTCAAACAGCATGCATAATCCTACTAAAGGTTCTACATAATTTTACAACAGCTTTAAAAACTATCAGATTTTCCTTATTGAGCAAAGTACCATTACCTCAAGGTTTTTCAGATATATATGATGATATCAGCACTCATAACCCTCATGAAAACTGTGAAATACCTTATGTAACTACTGTAGAGTGATCAAGCCAAGAGTAATAATGGTAAAAAATTAATGAAGTGAAACAGGGGAAAGGGGATAACATCATTTTATTTCTGTCATTAACAAGAATCATTTGTATACCAGGATTTTTAATCCTTTCTTCATTGTACTTTTTGGGATGTACTTCACTTGCATACATAGCTAGACTAGCGGATACGTGTAAAAGGAGATCATTTTTAAATTAAACAATTTTAGGGATCTATTTTTTTCTTTTGATATCTGTATAGCTCCTATAACATTAATTCCATTAATAGATTTTGAGGCGAGAAGGATCATTATGATAATAAAATCTGCCATGCTGCATAACACAGGCCACAGAACTTCACTCAGTGATTACTTCCATCCAACACAATAACTTGTGGTTGAATTACAGCATATCTTTTTGAAAGCTATCCAAACTAAATTAAAAGATTCCAAGGTGATGGAGGATCTAACACATAAGCTGGTAAACTATTCTAAAGGTTAATTGCCATCACTGTTTAAAAAAATTGAATTTTATAGCTTGCTTCCAGCCATTGAATCTTGTTATGTCTTTGCTAGATTAAGAGCCCTGCAGCATCAGATATCTTCTCCCTTGGTGAGTATTAGACTATGATCAAGTCACCTCTTAACCTTCTCTCCAGGAAATTAAATAGATTGACCACCTTAGACCTCTCATTGTAAGATATATTTTCTAGATCTTGAATCGTTCTTGTAGTCCTTTTATGAACACTCTATATCAACATCATTTTTCAAGGGTGAACATCAAACCTGGTTACAACATTTCTGTGGCGATCCCACTAATACCACGTACAGAGTAACATCACCTATCTACTTTCTTCTATTCAGTATTCCAAGAATTCCCTTAAGCCCTTTAGTCACAGCATCACACTTGTTTGATTACACTGAGTACTGAGAAATCCAATATAAATTACCTCTCCTTATCATTATTTACCACTTCACCAATCATTGGTCAGATATATCAGTTTGCCATTCTTAAATCTGTTTAAATGCTGATCAAGAGACACAGAGATAATTTAAAGCCAGACTCTGCCCTCAGATGGACATGAATCCCAATGGCTTACAGCCAAGCACATCCATATCCAAAGGCACAGGAAAGATCAGATGTAAGGGTACATGTACAACCAAGAGCAGAGTGTGTCCATTAAGCAAACATTTTTTTAAAAATAGAGACATACAATCATAGAAGATTAGGGTTGGAAGAGACCTCAGGAAGTCATCTAGCCCTACCCTCTGCTCAAAGCAGGACCAACCCCAATTAAATCATCCCAGCCAGGGGTTGTCTATGACCAAAGTCTATGTTCAAAAAATGTGAACAGCAGTGTGCACCTATATTTGTGCACACATCAAGTAAATTCACATGTAAGTGGCTACCTAAGCACCTATGGTGTGTGGGTGTGCGTAAATTTTCCCAGTTTAAAAGCACAATCACAATTATCCACGTTGTCACTTGTGCATATGCATTATTTTGCAGCAGATCCTGGGCTTTCATTTGGAAAGAAGACCCAAAGGGCTTTATTCTGATCTCCTTCTAGTTTTACACTGGTATAATGCCTTTGATTGCAACAAAGTTACCCTTGATTTATCCTAACAGCTGGTCTACTACTCCTGGAGAATTCTGTGCCACTGCACATGTGCAGATTTTTTCTCTGCAGCTGCAGTTATACCTTTTTCCCACCAGGGCAGCAGGTTCATGGGCCAAAGCAGTATCCTGCTTGCGGGGCCAAGTGAGGAGACACAGGATATAGGAGGGATGGACAGAGCTGGGCACATGGGGCTACTGGGGGGAGGTCACATAGACCTGGATTCAGAAGGGCTAGTGGGGGGACAGACTAGGGCAGGGACACACATGTAAGTGAGGTTACAGCATTGAGCTGGGGCTGAATGGGAGTAGGGGTGGCAGAGTAGGGGTACAGGGACATATGGGAAAGAGGGAAGAGGGGTGTTTGAATGGTGGTGCAGAGACACATTGGGATGGAGGAAGGGGGGTGACTGAGTGGGGGTTCAGGGACACACAGGGACAGGAGGGAGGGGGTGCAGTGACACATATGGCTACAGGAACATATGGGAATGGGGAGAGGAATGCAGAGCCTCATGGTGACAAGGGGAGGAGGATGGCTGAGTGGGGGCACGGGGACACATGGAGATAGGGGCAGATGTGCCTGACTGAATGGGGGAGACTAGGAGTCAGCCAGGCGTTGCATGGGGGAGGCTCCTCAACTCCCTAACAATCCCTCCACCCCACCCCCCAAAAAAAAACATTCCATGCTTCTCTCACCCACATCCAACAACCCTCTAGATTCACGCACAGGCTCCTTCCTAGCAATTACTTCCCTCTCCCTCAGCTCTTCCATTGCCCCTGACTTCCCTAAGCCTTTGCATGACTTCTGAGGGGTATGGGAAATTCATTTCTGTATTGTAGTTTAAATGAATTATTACTCAAAGTTCTGTATTAATATGCCTAGTACGGAATCTACTTATCAAAAAACATTTTCTGAATCTTTTTTGTTGTCTGTATTATTATACACATATTTGCTGACTGGTATTTTGAAATAAATTACCAAAATAGTTGAAACTGGCACTGTGTCATTTTGACAAAATATGCAGAATTTTAGAATACTGTATGCATAATTTTTAATTTTGGCACAGAATTCTCCCAGGAGTAGTCTACACACAAACCTGCACCAATTAAATTTAATGAGTTACCTCATAAGGCCATTACCAACCCTAAGTCATTATTATTCCAAAATAAGAGGCGCCACACACAGACTTGCACTGAAATAACTAAATAAGCTATGATTCACGCATTAGGTTATTGTGGTACAACTGTGTTTGTAAACTAGTGCTAAGGAAAGTGACACCAGAATCTGGCCCTGGGGGTGTAATTCATGAGTAATGCACAAACCTGTGGGGCTCAATTCTAACCTTACAGCAGTTTTCTATTGGTATTGCTCCCTTGACTTCAGTAGCTATTCTCTATTTACACCAGTCTAAGGGAAAGGAAACCTGCTGCATTTAAAATATTTAAATTTCAAATGCTTTTAAAAATTCACTAAAACGGCACAACGAAACTTCAATAAAGGCATTTGCATTCTGATATGAGGGTGTTTAACTATGGGACTCCATCTGATAATTGGTGTAGCACTGAAGGTTAATCCCCCGTAGTTCCCTGAAAGATTACCTTTGGGTTGTTAGATTGTTATATAAACACACTAAAACTGTTTTAATATTTCAGTACATATTACAATTATGTGCAGAAACATAAATTCTACAGATATATTTAAAATTAAGGCAGAATACAGATATAATTTAGAACAGCTGCATGGTACTTTAAATCAACTATACACTGACACAAATACAGATTAAATTTTCTGCTCTTTCACAATTTGTATATGTAATTAATACACAATACTAAAACAAACATTCTAAGCTAGATGTTCTTTGCTCTTATCTGAAAATGTATAACTATTGTTACGCACAATATAAATAGATCAAAGTGTGCAGCAGCCATGAATATAATGCAGTCTAAAATATTAACATTCATAGCATTATCACTGTACATAGATTTTCTCCACTGTCCACACAATTTATGCATTCAAAACAAAATTTCTTTATTGTAACATTTTAAAATACAATACACCTGGTGCTTATCTCTTGGAGATAGTAATGTTCTTTTACAAAAATGAGTGGCATAAGCTTCAAAAGTTAGGAAAGACATGCACAAGTTCAAAATGTCTGACTATCAAAATGTACAGGACCATGAGTTTTAACACTTAATTCAAATGTTTTATCTTGATAAAAAGTAAGCTGTTTTACTAAGCTAGTTTATAGCATGTAAACCACTTTTAATGTGTTGAAAATAACTCCTCTACCAAAGCCACAATATATTCCACCATAAAAAACCTATATTAAGAGAATGTTGAGATGGCACAGTTAAGCACTCAAAAGTCAGGAAATGGCAATATTAAGGGTGACTCCCACACCAGGTTGACTCTGTCCTCTTTTGCATATGCATTTCAATGCAGTTGCTGTTTACCTTATCACATTATTTCTCAAATAATCCATTATAATTTTCCATTTTTTCTCCTCCTTGAGATAAACAGATACAGCATTTTCTCATATTTCTTTCTTGAATATTTATACTATTTTCACTGTCAATGGGTCAGTATGTTTGTATTGACTTAGACTTTTAATTGACAAATTATTAAAACACATACTTAAAAGTCTATCAGCAGCCATGTATTATCCATTTTCTTAACCAGGACTGCATTCCTCAGGTGCAATTCAGGAGATGAGGCAATTGCCTATGAAGCTAACGTAGCTGAATCTGTAGGTGGCATTGATGTACCAGCAAGATTTTATTATAATGTGGTGCAGTTGCATTTATTGTGTAGTATGATTTTATAAGATTAGTTTACTTTCTCATTTTCAGATAAAAGATTTATGGTTTGGCATATACATAGTAGTGCACAGTTTTACAAGATGCTACAGATGTATACCTAACATGTAGAACAATTTATGATGCACTGTATTACTTTAAAGAGTATGTGATCATGTAAATAAATCCTGGTTTAATAATGCATACACACAAATTTGCAGAGCTAAAGTTGAATGAGAAACCTTAAAAAAAAATCCAAATTCTCTTAGTGCAGTGTTTTCTAATGAAATTTCAGATTATGTTTTTAAAAGAAAAAGAGAAAAAAGAAATTCCATAATGTGAAAATATTTGGCTAGTAACCATCAGCAGCCTTCCTTCCATGTGACATCTGGAAGAGTGAGCCTCTTTCTAGAGGACTTTGGAATTCTGCAGGAGGGAGCCACACTGATGTGAGGAGGAGAAAGTGCACAGCTTTTACCTCGCTATATGCCATTTTGCCTCAACCGCTTTCTCACTGACAAAATATAGGCCCACGAAGAGGACTTTTCTCTCCTTCCATCCACTCCATAGAGACAAATATGGAAATCATGATCTTGTCCTTATTCAATTTTAAAGCAGACTTGGCTAATTCCTAGTACTAAAACAATTTATCACATTAAAATTATGTTTTGAATATTTTAAATGTGCACTTTAATTCTAAACTTTTTTAGAGATAGTCAGTGTGAAACACCCTAAACAGGAATCATTTGTTGACAAAAAACACATGACTCACATGAGTAAGTACTACTCATCTAAAGTAAGATTGGCAGAATCTAGCCCAATCCAATGCTCACTGCAGTCCGTGGGAGTCCTTCTTTTGACTTCAGTGGGTATTTAAATTCAGGTCTCTGATTGTGCATGTGCAACTCCCCAAGAGCTGCAGCCAAACAGGATCTGTAGGGTACAACTTCCCAAAATACAAGCACACATTAATACTGCTTTTAAAGCATTAATGTCTATCCATCCCAGGTGAAAGCACTTAGAGCCTCAGTTTGGCCTAGGCTTGCCAGGCATCTGGTTTATGACTAGGACACCCGGTTGAAAAGGGACCCTGGTGGCTCCAGTCAGCACTGCTGACCAGGCCATTAAAAGTCAGGTCGGCAGCGCAGCAGGGGCCCAGGACTAAGGCAGACTCCCCACTTGCCCTTGCTCCGCGAGGCTGCCAGAAGGGGATGTTAGGTCCCCACAGCCCTAGACACATGGGTGGCCAGGGAGGTGGCATGCGCTGCCCCTGACCCACGGGCCAGCTTCACAGCTCCCATTGGCTGGGAATCATGACCAATGGGAGCTGTGGGGCTGGTGCCTGTAGGCATGAGAGCAGCGCATGGAGCCTCCCTGGCTGACCATGTGTCTAGGGACTGGGAGTTGCGGTAAGTGTCACCAGGACCCACACCCTGAACCCTCTCCCACACCCCAGCCCAGAGTCCCTTCCCCTACCCAAACTCCCTCCTGGAGCCCTCACTCCCCTTTGCCCCAACCCCCTGCCCCATCCCAGAGTACTCTTTCAGAACCACTGCTCAAAATAACTTTATATCTTCATAGAAATACTGTAAGATCTCTCCATTCTATTTTCTATGGGTTCTTATACCATCCCTCTTCACCATAGTATGTAAGCCCCTTCCAGTAGTACATGACTAATACCTATCACGTAATGTTTGTTCCCTCTCTCATACTCTCCCCAAAGACAGAATTATGTTTGCAGTGGAGTCTTGTGGTAGGTTTTTAAAACATATATATTTCATTTATGTATATATATTGCTGTGTATACCATGTTAGAGAAGGCAGGTCAACGATGTATGCCATGTAGTAGGTGGTGAGATTTCTGGTTGCCCCTAGTTCCTGTGGAAATTCAGTCCACAGTCTTAGACTAACCCCTGAAAGAGCTGTGTCCCAAACTACATTTAGCATTTTCTATTTTAATAACATAAGAACAGCCATATTGGGTCAGACCAAAGCGCCATCTAGCCCAGTATCCTGTCTTCTGACAGTGGCCAATACCAGGTGCCCTAGAGCAAATAAACAGAACAGGAATCATCAAGTGATCCATTCCTTGTCGCTCATTCTCAGCTTCTGGCAAACAGAGGCTAGGGATACCATCCCTGCCTATCCTGGCTAAAAGCCATGGATGGACCTATCCTCTATGAATTTACCTAGTCCTTTTTAAACCTGCTACCCATTAATTAATTTGACTCTGATAATGTACTTTGCATGTGGTAAAATAGCTCTATGCCATTTCATGTGTACTCAGAGATATGTAACAGAGTAAGGCATTCACATACAGGAGGAAAAAGTGAACAAACAAACAATAGTTCTATATACACAGTACTATTTTCTGAGAAGATGTTTTCTCTACTGTGTCTAAGTGCATGAACTGGTGTGTAAATGCAGACATTTGTGTGAATTAAGCCATAGTAAATTTCTCTCTAGCCTGGAATTTCACTGACTTTGTCACAACCATCTTCCACTAAGCACAAAAAGATACTTACACATGCCCTGTTGTAAACATTAAGTCTCAGGAGGAAGAGGAATGTGGCACAGCATTAACTGGAAAAAATGTAAAATCTCATGCACGTAATACGGATCCAACCCAACTCCTACTAACGTCAATGGAAATACTCTCATTGACTTCAGCGGGGGCTGGATCAAACTTAAACTTAGAAGGTCAGAATATCAGCTGGTATATATTGATGTAGCTGTATTAAGGACAATGGAGGTACACCACTTTTCACTAGCTGAGAATCTGGAACAAAGTCAGTGGAACTACTCATATTAGTATAATGTCTACAGGATTGGACCATTTACTTTGTTTTAAAAATACGAACTGTATTTTTTCCAACTTAAAACTATTAAGCTGTCTGATATTAAGACTCTAATAGTACTGTTGGAATGCTAATGTCAGCAATTTCAACCCCCATTTAAAGCTTCCTTCAAAAAATAGCAGTGTGTGTGTGTACATATGAACATATCCATAACTTAATGTTTAAGCTGAAATATATGTATATATCAATAACTAGAAATGGCATGTGTGTATGTGTATATACATATATATATATACACACAGAGACCTGAAACAAACCCTTCCCAATTTGACTACATCAACCTATGTTATGCCACAGTTATGTGAGTGCCTTAAGCAAAATTTTAAAGGCGTAACCATTGTTTTGTATATGCAGCCAGGCTAGGCAGACAAAGTACGTCAGTACCTCAATAACATGGTGTAAATTATATAGTTATATAGTTAGTTTAGCATTTCTTCTCTAAGTAATTACTTCAGCATATGGAAATTATTTCTGCTCAATATTTGCTTAAAAACAAACAAACAAAACCATTGTCAGAACTAACCTGAAGAGATGACTGAAGTTTTAATTATCTTTGAAATCTAACCATTTCTCTTGAAATCATAGTACTGCACCATTAATTACCTTTCTTTGAGGTGAGAGATAATTACTCCCCCCCACCACACACACAATTTATAGAATAAAGTTTGACCTTATAGAACTGGATTAGAAATTGTACAATTGCATTCTGTGTTAAGTATAGGCGCAATTGGAATATGCTGTATGTCAATATTTATAAATAGAAAGTTATTAGCTTTCCTACTAAATTAATAAGAGGGCTAGTACTGACATACCATTACCCACTTTTTCTGGAACATCTTTCAAAGGACAGATCTTCATTTGAACCATGCTAGACAAAGATGTCGAATATTAAGAATGGCCACAGTTATCTGGTAAATGTAAGGAAACTGAATTTTTTAATTCTAACAATTATCAAGCTGAAGCTGAAGCTGCAGCTCTTTTTAGGAGCTCACTGTGCTTTTTCTAGACATCTAGTCCACACATATGAAAACCCAACATGACGGGATTTTTTTTTAATTGTTGCTCACACATGAGTACAATTGGTAGACGGTGGTGTATCTATCCGACTTTTACTTTCTTTAACATCATTCAGAGGCGATTCATTACCTATCTGGCATTTGAAGACTTGTTTGTAGGCTTTCCTAAAATTTTCAGAGAGGAATGCGTATATAATAGGATTTACAGAAGAATTGCTGTAAGCCAGGCAGTGCGCTGTTACTCTGAAGAGAAATGAAGCTTGAGTCAGTGGGAAAACTCCAAATTCAGCCCAGAGGTGGATCACATGATGTGGCAGCCAAGATATGCCAAAAACCACCACCACCACCAGCACAGTCTGGGCTGTCTAAGGCAGGAAAAGAGAAACATGGATGATTTATTAACACTTGAGCAAACAAGTTCAACAACGTGCTTCAAAACCATTAGGGAAAAACACATTTCTAAGTATTTGAAAACTATTTGAGTTTATCAGCCATATGTATTTTATGTCAAATCATTGAATTAGGTCAAGAAGAACATAGGCCCTCAAACTTCACTTGATAAACATGACGTTTCCATTGCACGGACTGTGTGAATTCAAATGGCAGGGAGCCGTACGTAAAGATTAAGGCTCTGATTAACTACTTTTTTAGTTCAATTTTATGTCAGTGGAACTCCATGGAGTTGCAATGGAGTTCCACTGACACAAAACGGGTGTAATGCAGTGGTGATGCAAGCCCTTGGGAAATGCTATCACTTTAAATCTAATAGGCTATGTTTTCTGTGAAAGATTTAGGGCCAGATTTTCAAAAGACCTCCACCTAAATTCAGTTGCCACATTTTCAAAAGTGCTCAGCATCCAACTGGCCACTTAATTTAAGTGCCTAAACGGGGACTAGAGGTCTTTTGCAAATCTGTCCATCAGGGGCAGCTCTAGCCATTTCGCCGCCCCAAGCAAGCACGGCGGCACACCACAGGGGGCGCTCTGCTGGTTGCTGGTCCCGCGGCTCCGGTGGACCTCCCGCAGGCTTGGCTGCAGATGCTCCACCGAAGCCACAGGACCAGCGGACCCTCCACAGGCACACCTGCGGGAGGTCCACCGGAGCCACCTGCCGCCCTCCCGACGACCAGCAGAGCGCCCCCCGTGGCATGCCACTCCAAGCATGCGCTTGGCGTGCTGGGGCCTGGAGCCGCCCCTGCTGTCGATTAGCCATATAAATCCCATTAATGTTGGTGGAAATCATGGGAGTACACCCTGGTGCCCAGCAATAAAAAATGACCACAATATATGTATTAAACCTGAATTGGGAGGAGGGGGCTAATATATGCTTTTCATAACCTGGAAACCCAAGCTCACCAACAAAAACAGCATTTTAGACAAAACTAACAAATTGAGCAGAACAGACTAGACCACTGCTGCTACCTGATTTCATTGTCCTTATTTTCATAAAAAGATGCTATCCATCTCCAGTGATAGACTCTGTCAATGGGGAGTACTTGGATACAAATAGAGAAATGCTAGGCTTCTAGGACAATGGAATGCAACCATGTCTTAGAAAAATCATTGTCAGAGCTTTCTTTAAGTTTCAGTTACTTCCTTAGGAAAATACTTATTGTTTTGCAATTGTTTGATAAATTAACACCTATTACGTTTCCAGCTATTACTTCTTTCAATTAGTTCATCGCTGAGAGATGTAAGCTCCATCTTAACTACCAAATTTGTCATTCACTGTTATTATATAAATAGGGTCTGCCATAAATAGATAGCTAAGGGTTAATGTTTCTTTCATCTGTAAAGGGTTAACAAAGGGAACCACACACCTGACCAGAGGACCAATCAGGAAACCGGATTTTTCAGAGCTCAGGGGAGGGAATGTTTGGGTCTGTGTCTTTTGTCTGGCTCTCAGCTATGAGAGGGGTCTTTCTATCTTCGAGCTTCTAATCTTCAGTTTCAAAGTTGTGAGTACAAAGGT
>NC_133770.1:195290909-195539320 GCF_003597395.2 Chelonoidis abingdonii
AAATCACTTGGCTGGTGGCAGCGAGATCAAATCTAAGCTGGTAATTAAGCTTAGAAGGGTTCATGCTAGCTTCTCAGTTTATGAACGCTAAGGTTCAAATCTGAGTAGGAAGCTATGACAGGGTCTTGTCACTTTTACAACATGATTTGATCTTGCCTGTGTAGTCAAACCATGTTACAGAGCTATCTTATATCCCTGGGCATAGAGCCTAGTCCCATCTACTCAAGCAACACTAAACTATGTTATAACACAGAGACATGAAACGGTACACATCAGTGTACATAAGGCCTAGACATTTTGCTAGGTTCTTGAATTTGGGTTCTATTTACCTGTAATGACTAGGGCAGCCACTTACTCTGAACAATAGATTTTTAGCTCAGGCTGGTAAAAAATCAATCTCATCTCCTTAAGAGAAGGTTGGACTGCTCATGAAAATCATTCCCATTTCAGTGACAATGGATAAAAATTTTCTGCATTGGAGATTGTGCTAATTAGTTCTCACTCAAGAGAAATGTTAGCATTAGATTTAATCCCCTTTAGCTGCAAACAGCATTTGGCTGGTATAGGAAACGTATCCAGCTCTGCCTCTAAGTAGCTTCCCTGCATAGCAGTACAACTTCAATGCCATTCAGTCACCTTCACTCTTAACCTCACTAACACAATCATCCACACCTACATTCTTATTTCAATGGGCCCAATCCATCAAATAATATCCATTGCCTTAGGAGATAAAAAAGCTCCAGGAAACCATTCAGTAGATTCCACATCAGGGTCACCTAATCAACAGAGCAGATGTTCTGCTAAAGATGAACCTTCCCATGTCAAAAGGAAAACTCCTTCACATCCACAAGTGATGACAGAGTAGCTGGGGGAAATCAGAAGAAACATAAGATCTTCAATGATCTGAAACTCAAAAAAGAATCCTGTAAAAAGTGGAAACCGGGTCAAGTTATGAAGGATGACTATTAAAAAACCAACACAAGCATGTAGGGACAAACAGAGAAAATGAGATTAACTTACTAGAGACACGAAGGGTAACAAGAAAACATTTTACAAATACCTTAGAAGCAAAAGGAAGACCAAGGACAGGGAAGGCCCATTACTCAATGAGGGGGGAAAGACAACAATATAAAATGTGGAAATGGCAAAAGTAGTAAATGCCTTTTTTTGTTTTAGTTTTCACCAAAAAGGTTAGTAGCAATCAGACATCCGACATAGTGAATGCCTTTGGAAATGAGGTAGATTCTGATGCTACAATAGGGAAAAACAAGTTAAAATTTACTTATACAAGTTAGATGTCCTCAAGTTGGCAACTCCGGATGAAATACATCCTAGAATACTCAAGGAGCTGACATAGGAGATATCTGAGTCATTGGAGATTATCTTTGAAAACTCAAGGAAGACAGGAGAGATTCCAGAGGACTTGAAGAGGGAAAATATAATGCCAATCTATAAAAAAGAGTAATAAGGACATCCCAGGGAATTACAGACCAGTAATATAATACAGCAAATTATCAAGAAATCAGTCTGTAAACACCTAGAAAATAATAAGGTGTTAAGTAACAACCAACATGAATTTGTCAAGGCCAAATCACATATAACCAACCTAATCACTTTCTTTGACAGGGTAACAAGCCTTGTGGATAGGGAGAAGCGGTTGATGTGGTATACCTAGACTTTAGTAAGGCTTTTGATAATGTCTCACATGACACCTCATAAACCAACTAGGGAAATACAGCCTAGAAGGAGCTACTATAAAGTAGCAAAGAATCCTGTGGCACCTTATAGACTAACAGACATTTTGGAGCATGAGCTTTTGTGGGTGAATACCCACTTCGTCAGATGCATCTGGTAAACGTAAACGTAATCTGTAAATGTCTGTTAGTCTATAAGGTGCCACAGGATTCTTTGCTGCTTTTACAGATCCAGACTAACACGGCTACCTCTCTGATACTACTATAAAGTGGGTGCATAATTGGTTCCCAGAGGGTAGTTATAAATGAGTCACAGCCAACGTGGAAGGGACTATCGAGTGCAGTCCTGCAGGGATAGGTCTTGGGTCCAGTTCCGTTCAATATCTTCTCAAATGATTTAGAGAATGGCATAGAGAATACATTTATAAAGTTTTCAGATTATACCAAGATGGGAGGGATTGCAAATACTTTAGAGAATAGGATTAAAATTCAAAGTGATCAAGACAAACTGGAAAACTGGTCTGAAGTAAACAGAATGACATTCAATAAGGACAGATGCGAAGTACTCCATTTAGGAAGGAACAATCAATTGCACACATACAAAATGGGAAATGACTGCCTAGAAAGGAGTACTGTGGAAAGGGATCTGGGGTTTACAGTGGATCACAAGGTACATATGAGTCAATAGCGTAACACTGCTGCAAAAAAAGCAAACCCCAGTAGGAGTGTTGTAAGCAAAACACAAGAAGTAATTTTTCCACTCTACTTCACGCTGATAAGACCTCAACTGGAGTACTGTATCCAATTCTGGACACCAGACTTCAGGAAAGATGTGGACAAACTGGAGAAAGTCCCGAGGAAAGCAAACAAAATGATTAAAGGTCTAAAAAAATTTGACCTACGAAGGAAGATTGAAAAAATTGGGTTTGTTAGTCTGGAGAAGAGAAGATTGATGAGGAACATAACAAGTTTTCCTAAAAGGTTATTACAAAGAGGAGGGTGAAAAATGGTTCTCCTTAACCTCTGAGTAAAGGACAAGAAGCAATGGGCTTAAATTGTAGTAAGAAATGTTTAGATGAACATTAGGAAAAACTTCCTGTCAGGATAGTTAAGCACTGGAACAAATTGTTTAGGAAGGTTGTAGAATCTCCATCACTGGAGGTTTTTAAGAACAGATTATGGTCTAGTTCTGTGGTTTTCAACCTTTTTTCATTTGTGGATGCCTAATAAATGGTAGACCCCTTTTGAAACCTTAGACATAGTCTACTGACCTCCCCAGAGGTCAGTAGCCCACATGTTGAAAACTACCGTTCTATGGTAATGACAACCTTTCACAGATCCCTTAGACCTAGTCTGCAGACTCCCAGGGGTCCACAGACCACAAGTTGAAAACCACTAGTCTAGTTATTGCTTAGTCCTGCCTTGAGTGCAGGGAATTGGACTGGATGACCTACTGAGGTCCCTTCCAGTCTACACTTCTATGATTCTATTTAGTGATCTTCCCACCAGTCATACTCCACAGCACTCTATCCTAGACTTGTCGTACCCCTGCACACACTCTCCCATTGTGCCCTAAATGAGTTCCTTCAAGCCTAAAGCCAGATCCATCTCTTGTGTAACTACACTGGCTACAGTGGGATTATGTTACGGATAAATTTAGCAACTAGTGTGAAATAACCCATGTGTTTGATTCTAGAGTAGGTAGTGAACAGGATTCAGGCAATCTATAGTCTCTGGGTCAGATCCTCAACTGGTGTAAATTGTTGTAGAGCAGGGGTTCTCATACTTCATTGCACCATGACCCCCTCTGACAACAAAAATTACTGCACAACCCCAAGAGGGGGGCAAAGTCTGAGCCCGCCCGCCCAAGCACTGCTGCCTGGGTGGAGGGGCCAAAGCCCTTGGGCTTCAGCCCTAGGCAGGAGACCTGTAACCTGAGCCCCGCTGCCCAGGGCTCAAGCTCTCGGGCTTTGGTTTCAGCCCCAGGCTCGGGCTTCGGCCCTGGGCTCCAGCAAGACTAAGCCAGCCCTGGTGACCCCTTTAAAATTGGATTGTGACCCACTTTGGGGTCCCGACCCACACTTTGAGAACCACTGTCATAGAGCATGTCACTGTATCTGACAATTTTCACAGCTGAGGATCAGTCCCTCTGTTTAAAAAATAAAACGTTTGTGAAGAGGAGTGGACACCAAAAGGACACCTCTCCCAAGTCTGTTTCTAAGGGTAGTAGTAGGAGATAGGAAGGGCAAGACAGAGCAAAGAAATTTTTGTAAAATTTTGAAATATTTGCAAATAATGAGCCAGGTCCTCAGCTGGTACAAATCAATAAAATTCTGCTGATATCAATAAAAGTGTGCTGTATTACCAGATAAATTCACTATAATTCAGACCCTTTTATACAGTCATAAAGAACAATATTAGCTATGTGATTTAAAGGGCTTTTCCAAATCCTATTTGCAGTCTTAGTAGTGGGTGTTTAATTTAAGCCCGGAACAGCAAAGAATAAGAAAAGTTTTCGTGGATGGCAAAGTTTTAAAAGAGGATCAGGAAGTACAATAAACCTTATTTAGAAGTTTTATCTTAAAAACCAGAAATTCTTTGTATTATATCAAAAATTACATTACCAGAAAAAATTCACAAGAAAGGGAAAACATACAGGAGAACTGAAAAGTACTTTTATACTAGAAATATGTCTGAGTCACAGGGATTGGCTCTGGTTTTCACATCCTCAAAAGTTCAAGGCATAAAGATCTAGCCCACTGTAGATACTAGGGGCCAAATGAAAAATTCAAATCTGGTTTGAGGTTTGGATTTTAAACGCTCAATGTTCAGGTGTATTTAGATTCAAGTCCATCTCTATGTTACACCTTTGGTAACAATCAACATTACATTGAGAAGTTAGCATGCCTGGTAAGGAAAGCAATCTACCTTCTTCTTGGATGCTTCTGACTTCTTTGACATGTTTCTCAGCTTTTTATGCAGATGATTAAGAACCTGAAAAAGACAAATGCAAGGGGCAAATTAAACTGCTTTTAAAATTAAAGAACATATTTTTCAAAACTATGCTGTCCAATATTGCTTGCAAATGTTGATGTATCCAGTCTACACATTTCAAAAGTGTATGCTGTAATATCTAATCTGCACCTCTGGGAATCAACAAATATGAAGCACATAAGTTATTTAATTCTAATCTAAAAAAACAGAGGCATCACATAACAAATTTGCATGGCAGTGAACCCAATCTGCCAATAAACATAAACCTGTTCTACAGTAATTTGTAACTGGCAATCATTTTGTTTCCATAAGAATGCCTATGTTTGTGAATTTAGGATGATCTTCTCTGCACATAAAATAAAAAAAAAATTATATTTTGAACCATAGCTTTCTTTAGTCTTCTGCGTAATTTGCATTCATCAGCTGGATATTTGGTTAATATAATCACCCCTTGGAGCTGTCTGACTTTGAAAAAGGAACCTAAAAATGTTTTTTAATTAATTTATACAAAAACATGTCACAAGTGAAATATGAACTTTATGCAAGACTTGCCATGTAACTATAGTAGGTCAGTTTTTTATTCTGGCAACAGAATTGATTTGTCATTGAAGAGCAGCTTCGAAACCTTGATAGTCTGCGCACAAGATTTTTGGGTAGTGTAGCAGGAATATATTTTGGCTGCAACCATCATTCAATCTGAAATTAAGAGTATTTGTAGGCGGGGATCTGAAGAAAAATAAATTGCCGTGCAAATGTTTATGGAGAAGTAGACTGTTTAATACAAAAAAAGAAACATTCAGTAAAATGGAAAAGTGGCAAATTCAAATAGGCAATTAGACTATGGAACTCATTGCCACCGAATGTCATGAAGACCAAGAATTTAGCAAAATCAAAAGGAGGGATTGGGCATTTATATGGATAACAAGACTATCCCAAGTCATAACAGTACATACTTCTATAGAGTTTTAGAAGGGATAGAAAACCACATGCTTCAGGGTTTATAAACCAATCTCAATTTAGAGGTTAGAAAGAGACTTCCCTGGGGACAGATTATCCTATATCTACCTATCATGGTGTCTTTTGCCCCTTATTCTGTACCACCTGGTTCTGGTCACTTTCAGAGACAGGACATTAGATAAGATGGATCACAGATCTGATCCACTACTAATCATACATTCTGAAAAATGTATCTAATGAGTTAAAAAGAAAAAGGATATAGTTCTGAATGACGATGGTCACTTATGGGGGAAGAGGAAAGATGTTCCACTTTTAAAAGACTGCCTGAGACCTGAAAAAAATCAATTAAACACAACTTTTATGTAAATCCAAGGCTAAAAGTATTATAACGGTTAAATACTTTAGAAGTGTATTAGTTCAGCAGTATATACATACCAACAACTCAATCCTGCATTTTTTTTTTGTACATCTCAATCTCCATTCTTCTGCATCTTCCTGACATGACTCAGACTGTCAGTAAACAAGCTTGGACCCACAAAGAGGATGAGAGGGACACATAAATTGACCTTTACTGAGTGTGGCCTTGGCTGAACCCCCATACCTCTCCACCTCAATGGTAAGGAGACCAGAGGGCAAGAACAGCCTTTTTCCCTGACTTCCATGAGAAGAACTTCTGCATTCTTGCAGAGAACCTGGGGCAATGATCTTGCTTCTCCTGACTCCTGCTTCCCTCCTCCCACCTGGGCAAAGGGAGGGAAAAGAAAATCCTGGCTGCTTCTGCCAGAGTAATATACAGAATAAGCAGTTTCTAGCAAGTTACGAGTAGGAGCTGGATGAGGGGATAAGAGCAGTGAGTGGTGTATGTATGGCTGACTGTGGAAGATAGTAAGAGCAAGTGAGAGAAAAGTGAAAACCAATCTTACAGCATACACTAAATATGGGCTTGGTGGGGTCTATTATGTTGTTTTCCAGATGCCAGTCAGGATTTGACCCCAAGTAGTTTTTAAGACATCTACTTCTGCATTTGTACCTGCTGGTACCACTGCAGCACTTTTAGGGGAAAAACCTGTAACATGAAGAATGCATCCAAGTGAATCTGGTACCAAGATTTAATACTCCATCTGTGCTCGGAAAGCTAGCTGAAGTGAAGGGTCACTTTTTATTTTTTTTAAGCAGACTGGAGAAGATAGCTGACTCACACAACTAAATCCCTACTCACTTAGCTGAAAAAGTACTCCATACTCTTTTCTAACAAGAATGTATATGTCAAAAGACTTCAAATCTGGAAAAACAATTCCTGATGTTTAACTTTTAAAGCTCCCAGCTTTCATGTACCTGTTTTTTCAGATCATATTTTGCTCTCAGGAAAGAAGAAAGGGGAATAAATTCTCCTGATTAGCCCATGGTTTTGCAGGTCTTTTATGACCATGGCGGTAGAAGAGTCTTAAAGCCATCACTGACTGTTTTACCAAAAAAAAATGCATCATATAAATTGCTGGAATGTAACCCATGCATACGTCTCCTTTATGCTGGAACAGGCTCTTCCCTTTCTCTCTCTCTCTTCCCTCCTCTCCTCCTGAAATCATATTGGAGGAGAGAGAGCGAGAGAGAGAGAGAAAGCACGGTTTAAATGACCCTGCTGCTTTTGGCATATATATTTCCATCAAACAACATACAAGTATAAACAATGCACAGTTTTAAAGCATATTTGATTTCTTGCTACTTACAGCCATTTCATTGGTTACACTTTCATTATTAGTAGCTCCTGGAAAGATCCATTTAAAATAATGCCCCCGAGTAGATTACACAAGGTAATTGTCTAATAATAATGACCTGTATGCTGATATATGTAAACATTCCATTCTGAACCACGATTTGCCATATAAATCTTATTTACATTCAAATGTCATTGTCAGCAGTGCCATAGTTATGATAATGGGATCAACTCCAATTACTACAGCAGAGCCTTTCATTCCATTCTACTTAGCATTGTATCACCACTACTATTACAGATTTTATTTGTTTTTATTTTTATGGGTGGGTCTGGGTTCTACCTCTTCCATTAACATCTTCCTGCTGAAACTTGGGATACAAGATTTCAGTCTACAGCTCAGAATGTTTAGGATATTAGTACATAATGGAGCCAGGTTTCTCTTAGTATTTCTAAAGACAAAAGTAAAAAATAGGGCAGTTATTAATATTCAAAATGGATAAATGGACAATAATCATTTAGGGTCATATCCTGCCAGATGAGTAGTCCCATCAAAGCCAATGACCAAGATTTTCAAAAGTGACTAATACTGTAGTGTCATAAACAGATAGTAGGAGTTAATAGAACAGAAGTACTTTATATCTCTTTTGACTTGTAAAGGGTTAACAAGTTCAGTAAGCCTGGCTGTCACCTGACCAGAGGACCAATCAGGGGACAGGATACTTTCAAATCTTGAGGGAGGGAAGTTTCTGTGTGTGCTGTTAGTTTTTGGTTGTTGTTCACTCTGGGTTCTGAGAATGACCGGACGTGCAACCAGGTTTCTCTCCAATCTCTCCGATACAGGCTCTTATAAGTTTAAAATAGTAAGTACTAGGTAGATAAGGCGAGTTAGGCTTATGTTTGTTTTCTTTATTTGCAAATGTGTATTTGGCTGGAAGGAGTTCAAATTTGTATTTTGCTGAAAGGATTTTAATTGTACTTGTATACTTAGGCTGGAGAGTATTCCCAGTGTCTATAGCTGAAAAACCTGTACCTATTCCACTTAAATTTACAAAATATATTTTTTTACTGTTTTTCTCTCTTTAATTAAAAGCTTTTCTTGTTAAGCAACCTGATTTGTTTTTTTATCTGGGTGAAACCCCAGAGAACTCGGTCTGGATCCACCAGGGAAATTGCGTGGGAGAAGGAGCGGAAGGGGGGAGAGAAGGTTAATTTCTCTCTGTGTTAGGATTCTTTCTCTTCTCAGGGAGAGTCTGGAGGGGGAAAGAGAAGGAGGGAGGAAGGTGAATTTTCCTCTCTGTTTTGTGATTCAAGGAGTTTGAATCGCGTGATCTTCCAGGGTAACCCAGGGAGGGGAAAGCTTTGGGGGAGCAAACGGTGGGGCGAAAGGGTGTTTCTTTCCTGTGTTAAGATCCAGAGGGTCTAGGTCTTGGCAAGGTTTTGGGGGGACCAGAGTGTACCAGGCACTGGAATTCCTGGTTGGTGGCAGCACTACAAGTACTAAGCTGGTAATTAAGCTTAGAGGAATTCATGCTGGTACCCCATCTTTTGGACGCTAATGTTCAGAGCGGAGAATTATACTATGACATGTAGTTACCTCAGTTTCTGGGTGCCATGATTTTTGGGTGCCCAACATGAAAGAGGCCAGGTTTTCAGAGGATAGCTTTAAGCTTTTTCAGCTTGGGCACCAAAAAACTGAGTCACCCAAAATCACTAGTCACTTTTGACTTCCTTCGTAAATGGGAACTGAAGACGCTCAGGACCTCCCAAAATGAGCTTTGGCACTTTGCAGGCTTGAGCCATTAGGCCTTAATTGGCACTTTTTAATGTGTAATCCTATAGTAACCTCATAATAGTACGTACAATAAGATGACATGTAAATAATAAAAGAAATATGTAATCTCATGACAAATCACACTTACTGAAGAGCCATTTCAAGCTATCCATCAAATAATATGCACTTAACTTAATACTGACTACTGAACTATTAAATAGTTAATCACGGCTTATACATCTCATTACATGTGAATGCCAGCTCTGGTTTTCTCTGCACTTGCAGGAGGATAGATTTTAGAAATACTCATCATGTTTCAGTATTTTTTCTGTAATTTGTAATGATGTTGTTGTCTCTCAGTAAGAGCTGTCCTTTTGCTAGTACTTCCCAGTAGGTTGTGAATTCTCTGATAATGCAATTTAAGAGAGAGGGAATACAGCTAGCTTGCCATTTAAATACATAAAAAATGAAGGAAATTACAATTTGCATTAAACAACAAGAACTTGCCTTACAGCAGTCCTGAAAATGCCATATATTCAAACAGAGAACTGCATTCCCTTTGTCTTAAACTATATTATGAGAAGACTGAAGCTTCCTTATCTTTATTTCACAGATCCTCAGCTGGTGTAATTCAGTGTAGCTCCATATAAACTGATGTAGCTTCATTGATTTCTACTAGCTGAGGATCTGACCTAGTAATATGCTCTATAACTAAATATTGCCATTGATGTACCTGTTATAGTACACAGTAACTTTCCATTCACACTGTGTGTATTGGGAAGCCAAGATGTTCTGGTTGTGTTTATTCCAATAGAATTCTATGGTAACTTGCTGAATGGAGCTTCATGACAACTCCTTTGCTGGACATATACTATCGCAGCAACGGCATTGACAAATTTAACGCTGAAACTCTGTAGTTGATTTATTGCCATTCCAATCTTAACCTACCCCACCCCCTGCTCACCTGGATGTACCAAAATACCAAGGGTGGAGTTTTGTCAATGACTTATATGACAGTAGGAGTAAGCCCTTATGTTGGAGACAGATTCCAAGTGCCTCCTGCAAAGGGCTGAGTTTACTCGGTTCTCACTGTCACAAATGAGTGTTGACTTCAGCAGGAGCAGGATTAGACCTGTCATCTCAGAGCTCTTCAAATCTTAACCAAAACAAGGACAGCTTGGTAGTGAATTAAGAATGAGGTTTCAGCTGCAACTTTGAATTGCCTTGATTTTCTGGCTGTGATAACATTTTAATGTTAATTAAACATACATTTAATTAGTGTAGTTAACCCCTATTTCAGGCTATTTTAACTTGACTGTAAAAGATTTGCTCTGGGCATAAACTTGACATTCAGGAACTCAGATTTGAAGATTTTTTTAAAATCACAATATTTATAGTAAATAGTTATTTTTGTTATCAAAATGGTGTGTTTATATTAACTTTAATATTACAGCAAAGTTTAACAAAACAAACCCTTTTAATTTTCTTTTTAAATTCCATAAGTAAAATTTTATAATTTTAAAAAACATTCACACTTGTTTAACTTACAAAACTTCTTTCATGTAAAAAACAAGGGTTTAGAGGCTGTTACTCAATATTATGAATGAGGCTCTTTTGGCTACAAAATTATTAATTAAAAATAATGTTTAAAAAAGGCATCTTCTGAGCATATCCATTAATATTTGCTCAATATCTGTTAATATCTTTATTTAAATATGGAGATGATCAAATCTACGGTATTGGTTACTTCCCCCTCAGTCCACACAATAACTCTTATTACAGACAACCAGAAATCCACCCACCACACAGAGAAGACAGAACTAAATCTTTAAGGGCTGATACTAATTTTAATTTTTTGCCTTTTTGCCAGTTTGACACCTCTGTCATTTTAAATGTTGTTTTTGCCCTGTAATTAAGAAACGTTGAAATATGATTGTATTCAAAGAACAAAGTTTTTTTTAAAATGCATGTTTTCCCATCAGCCCTTTTTTCCACATCACAATTAATGAATTTATACACAAACTATATAAATTATACACTACAACCCCCTCAAAAACATGTTTGCTTTGGAAGAACTGATTCCTCAGCAAGAGAGCAGACTTTACTCACATGAGCAGAACTATTAACTTCAATGCAATTTACTGTAGTAAGTAAGAACTAAGGAAGCGAGTAAAGGTTTGCAAGATCTCAGTTAAAGAATTGTCCAGTCGGACTGTATTCAACCTGTTCTAGATTCTGGAGAACAGCAATCTAAATTGGTGCTTCCTTCAAAGTTGCAGAAAACACTGGTACAGAAAATTGATCATTGCCTGAGCGGAGACGAGGGGAGAGTAAGTGTGTCACAGTTAAGCCCCTCTCATCAGAAACTTGCTTATCATCAAGTGATTGCTTTCTGGCAGTAAAAGGCGTGATCCTAAAGTCAGCGGCAAAGCTCCCATTAACTTCAGCTGATGCAGGATGAGGATCCCTAACGAGCGGGCAGCCTGCCTGTTGCTCTTAGTGTCTTTTAACTGGACGTTAAGAAATAAGTGGTAGAACAGGCATTCTACAGATCAGGACCTCAGTAATAATGTGGCTGGGTTTTGTTTAAGTGCAGTATGTTTTAAATCGTTGCATTTTGATTTTTTTATATGTTAACAACTTTGCACACTATTGCACTTTGCCCAGTTCGGAGCTCATCACCCAGAACTACAGGAAAACACAGAAAGTGTTTATCGCAGCTGAAATGGAGATTTTAAAAAGAAGTTTTTTCTAAAAAAAATGAAACCTACCAGAGAATACGCCCACAACCGCCTATACTATACCTCCTCCCCCATTTACTGCCGCACCCTCGGACCCACACAGGTGTGACGTTCCCCGAAACACCTTACAACTGGACATTCCTAGCCTATACATCCACCCGTGTAACTCCATTCACACTCGATTCTACCCCCACTCCCTTTCACTCACCGAAACTTCAACCTCCCATGTCCTTACCTCTGTACCCTCTTCCCGTGCACGCATCCCAAAACTAACCCTCATACTCTAGCGCCCTGTTACTGCACCTACATACAAACCATGTAGCCCACCCATCTACCCGCACTTTTGCAAATACTAACACACTATACCCCGCCTTATCCTATAGCTATGCCTCTACCCCTTCCTCTACACACTCATCGTTGTACCTTTACGTCTATAGGTACACCCACCCCTGTAACTATACCCCGTACACACATACACACTTGATACCGGCATCCCATCCCTGTAACTACCCCATACACACACACACACCCTATAGCTACACCCTACAGCTAAACCCCACCCCTGTAATTGGAACCCAAACTCTCATACACAACCTATGTCTACACCCCACCTCTGTAACTGTACCCCCAAACTCTCACTAGCCCTGTACCTACGCCCCTGTAACTACCATCCCTACACCCCTATAGCTATAGCCTTTGTAGCTGCACCCCGCACACCCGTCCCCTGCACCCCCGACATCCTCCCCTCGCACCCACCTTGGCGTAGCAGAAGGAGATGAGCAGCAGCGGCAGCAGGTAGCCAAAGACGAAGGTGCAGACCACGTAGACCTTCTTGTGCTGGGGGTTGGGCCACTGCTCCCAGCAAAAGGTCTGGTTGCTGGCGTCCCGGTGGAAGAGGCGCTGGTGGTGCGCGACGGGCGAGGCCATGGCGATGGAGAGCGCCCAGATGAGCCCCACGCCCAGCAGCGCGTTGCGGGAGACCCGCAGGACGGAGGCGCGGCGAGAGTGCACGATGGCCAGGTAGCGGTCCACCGACATGGCGGAGAGGGTGAAGATGCTGACCAGCATGGAGACGGTGAAGAAGTAGTGGATGAACTTGCAGATGACGGCGCCCAGCACCCAGGTGGGCAGCACGTAGACCGTGGACTGGAAGGGGATGCAGAAGAGCAGGTAGGCCAGGTCGGCGATGCTCAGGTTGAGGATGAAGATGTTGGTGGTGCTGCGGGGCTTGCCCGGCTTGCTCCTGGCCAGCACCGTGATCACCAGCGAGTTGCCCAGCACCCCCAAGGCGAAGATCACGCCGAAGACGATCAGGGTGAGGAAGTTCTCGATGCCGATGCCGAAGAGGGGCTTGGGGTCCTGCTCCTCCTCCGAGAGCCCCGAGAGGTTGAATTCCCCCCAGGGGGGCCCTTCGCTCTGGTTCAGGAAGAGGATCGCAATCGTCTCGGGCTCCATGGCTGCTGCGGCTTCCCCCCAGCAACAGCTGGGACGGGCGGAGGAGAACAAACAGCGCCCTGGTCCCGCACCCGGGGCCCGCGCCTCGCCCCCAGAGACGCACCGAGGGAGCCCCAAGCGCCCAGCAGAAGAAGGGGATGCAGGGGAGTTTGCCGCCACGCTCACGGAGCTGCGAAACTTTCTGGTGCCTGGCGGGTGGGTGGCGTCTCGCCTCTGCTGCTCACAGCCTCGGCGCCTAGTGCGTGATGGGGGCTCCGGGGCTGCATCCGCCTCAGGGATTTGCGGAGGGGGATTGACAGGGGAGCTACTGGGGGATCAGCGTGGAAAAATGCGTCCACAGCGGCGCTGCCCAGCTCCGTCTCCTTCGCAGTTCCGCCACGGCTGCGGGGTTTGGGTCCCCCCCAGCGCTGTGCCACCAAAGGGCAGAGCCGGAGAGCGGCGCTGGGCGAGTGTGCGGGGACCTCAGCTCTCCCTGAGAGCTTAGCAGCCTCCCTCGGCCCTCCCTGCTCCCTCCACCTCCTCTCCAACCAGCTCCTCCCCGGCTGCCTCCCGCGAGTCTCCAGCCACCTGGCTCCGGCCGGGCGCTTCCAGCGCGCTGCCTCTTCGGAAGGGAACTTGCCGCCCCCCCCCCGGGCTGCACCTGTACGCGGCCCCCAGCTCGCCACAGCAGCCTGGCTAAATGCGCAGGCAATACGCTGCCTATCAGCAACCCCCGTGCCAATCCAGAGCCAGAAGAACTCACCCTCCTCCACCCTCACACCTCCCCTCAGCCCTCCCCCGTCTCCTGTTCCAGCCCATGCACTGCTGAGCCCCAGCCTCCAGGGCTCATCTTTTCCTATCAAAGGCAAGCAGGGTTAATACTGCTGCATCGCACGCAGCTCCCGTCCCTTCCCAGCTCTGGAAGGCTGGTTGGGGACTTACCTTTCGCTGGATTGTGTGTGTGTGTGTTTTAACTGGAACCACAACCAACTTCTCCTGCTGCCACTCACAGGGGACTGTAGTCAATAAATAGACAGCACTGTACATCTAGACAGTGGTTCACAAAAACACGCCATGATCCCTGCCCTGGTTTAGGTTTTGCCCTTATCAGCCGACGCACAATTTCAAAAGTTAAACAGGTGTATGAAGATGTGTGACTGATGCTACCTGAGGCCCCCGACTTCTGAGATGCCTCAGCGTCATTCTTTCCTGGAGGATGCTCAGCCCCTCACGACGATTGGGTTCATCAAGCCCAATCTTGTAATCCTTATTATGGACCTTCTTCAGGAAAGCACCAAAGTTTAAATCCATACCTGTTCATGACAGCAAAGATGCACATGCTCAAGTCTTGCCCGGAAGATAGATACCTTATGAAACAGGGACCTGCGTGAGTAATCCCACTGAAATCAGCTGCAGGATCAAAACTTTCGCTCTGATCCTGAAAACACATGCATGCAAATAATTGTGCATAAATATTGTCCCATTGACATTAAAAGCACTACTAATTTGTGCCACTATGTGTAGGTGTTTGCAGGACTGCAGCCTTGGCCCCCAGTTCCTGGCAACATCTTTCTTCAGGAAGGGTAAAGAAGCGTACAGCGCTGTATCTTGCAGCTCTCAGGGGGGTGTTTTTTCACACCCCGAGCACGAAAGTTGCAGCCTGTAAAGTGTGAGTGTAGCCATACCCTATAGTTAAAATTAAATGCATGTTTAACCACTTTCTTGAACCAGGATGGATTTAACCCCATGATAACTGTTTTCCTTAACTGGGGCCTTAGTTTGCTGCAAGCCTAAATCTGGACTAAATATATTTTAAATGGCCTTAATTTCATTTCTATTTCACAATTTTTATTAAAGTTTTGTAATACAGATAAATTCACAAAAATAAAACAGGTATAGCTTGTTGTTAATAATACAATGTAACGTTTTTACTATTTAAATAATTTTACAAACTTCACACCATCCCTGGCACAGGAATAATATTATCCCCGTTTTATAGATGAGAAAGTGAGGCTCAGAAAGTTGAAGTGAACTTTTAAGAGACGAGGTTATCAAAACAGAAGTTACATAAACATATTTTCTAAACAATTGGATGGAACTGAAAAAGCTCATATAAATTCCCCCTCCCCCCCCACAGACATTCTTCAAATGTGAGTTTTAACAGGGTTTCTTGATAGTTCTTAAACATCTCTTGTTTTCAGATTATAAATATAGGTGTCATGCCTGACTGTATTGTTATTTTATCTCCCATTTCTCTTTTTAAAACTCTTTTGGTCTAGAATAGAGAATGAATACTGAGAAGGTAGGCGGAGATAAAGGTAAGAGAAAATAAGATTAAAGAGGAAACTGGATGTTCTTAGAAGAAAGAATAAGATCTGTATCCTTCATTCTTAATTTTTTTAGATATATGGTTGACATTTTTTTTCTTTTTTACGTAGCCTTATTTACATATTATTGCCAAAGGGCTCAAAGCTACTTCACAGCAATTTTAGTGCCTGAACCACAGGGATAAACTGAACTATTCTAGTGTGATTTTTGGATGCAATGAGTTCTTGCTTGCTTTGCAACCCAGAATTTAAAAGATTTTTTTTTCTGTTTGCCTTCTCTGCTTATATTGATATAGATCATCAGCTAGTGAAGCTCAGCCAAGCTTCATTGACTTCAGTAGAACTAGACTGACATAAACCTGCTGTACAAAAACAAAATAAATACTGAAAGACTAAGATCTAGCTGGTAGAAATTTAAGAGAATGTTTTAATTATATAAAGCTGTTTGCTTTTCTGTAGCTATTGTAACTTAGTTAAAAACAACAGAAACAGATTGTTTGTTAGTAATTTTTTAACTGAAGCTTCCTATAGCGTGCTTGTTTGATTTTAGTATATAATTTATCATCATATTTACATGTTTTTAAATGACATCAAAACACAGTAGCATATATTTCTGCCTCTGTAATAGACTCAAGAGCAGACATTTCTAAATGTGTCCATTATATATCAATTACTTTGGAAATATTAGAAATTGTGGGATCCAAAATTAATGTTATAGGTCCCAATATAGATTTTCTTAACATTGTTTATGTATATATTTTTCAGTTTGAATCCTTTCATATGCTGGGATGCAAGAAGTATTTTTGATTAGCACTAATGTTTTGCACTTAAATCATATCTTGCAACCCGTTACCATTCTCTAAAATATTATGAATTAAATACTGGCTCCATTGAAGTCAATGGCAACATTCCTGTTGATTTCACCCTATATGTCTGAAAATGTAATTCATTTGAGCTTCTTCTTTTTTAGCTTGTTACTCTTAATAGGTGTTACATTTTGAGTAATATAGCCTGGATTATAGATACAGACCAAATAATACAATATTGCTTAACAGACAGAAATAACCAGGAAGAATAGATCCAGGAACAAAACTGGTTTTATGAGAAGACAACCTTGACATTTCATTTGTGGTATTGGATAGAAGAGTTGGCACTAACAGTTTCCTAGGTGATGTATAGCCAGATTTGCAACTCAGACACTGCTTTTCACATGTACATGCATAGTATTTGTCAGCCTGCAAAACAGTACCAAAAATGTCTACCAGATAATATAATTATGTTATATTTTTGCTATCTTGATTAGTAGTGCATTAGTAGACTAGAATTGCATACTCTTTCCATTTAAAAACCCAGTGCTGCAAAATACTTGTCTCTTACAGGATCAGGTTCTTACATCAGGAAGGAAAAGTAAATATAACCAACCTGTAATTTTCAGATGATTAGAATCATTTTGTTCCCCCAAATTTGATAAAGTTCATGATCCTTGTGAAAGATTGTATACATACCAAGTTTGGCATTTTAGTTCACATTTTTGTGTTATAGTTGCCCAAGTGCAATGAATAACTGAACAATTTCATACAATGCAAAACATTTTTCATATGCACAATAAGCTGTTTAGTTTACTTCCTTCAAAGACTCCAGAAAGATTCACCTTTGTGCACAGAAAAAGCATGCCAAAATTTAGGCCCTAAATAAAGTTTCCAAGAATTCCATACAAATAATGATATTATTTAATATATTTTATTAATGATCTGGAAAAGCAGAACAATGAGTTGGCAAAATTCAGGCTCTGATCCAAAAAAACACTTAAAGCACATACTAAAGTTCATCCCTTAAGGACTTGAGGACGTCTCATAAGCACATACCTAGGAACTTTCTTGAAGAGGATGCTTTTCTGAATCAGGAATTTAAAGAAGACACCAAATGTTTCAGCTGAGCCAAAACTAGCTGTCAATGAAGAAATTCAGACAGAATAAACCTAGATGAATGTATAAGATCATGACAATGAAATTCAGTCTGTAGAATTAGTGGCCGGGCTCCACAGTCTCTTTTGGGAAATGAAATAAATGTGCGCCCCTCAACAGAATGATCAGGAAGAAATCTGAGATGAAAACTTCATAGAGAAGTACATTTTCATACACTCACTCAGGTTTTCTCATAAGAGGCTCTGATGGGTGCACCATTACTCTTTTATACAAGGCTTGTAATGAAACATGTCAGATACTTCAGTCAAAATCTAGTTTATGAAAGAGTCTGAATTCAATTATGGTTTAAAGTTAATTACCCAACAAATTAATTTTTAAATACCCATGTATCACATTTTAGAGGTGATTTAGTATTATATAATAAAAGTATAATATTGTATAATCTAAAATACTTTTTCCCATTGCAGTACATTTATAATTAGCAATAATTCTTCTGCTTAGAACAAGGCAACCATAAATATACATGTGTGTTTATACACACCTCACATACTTTTTTCTTTATATACAATTTTTATCCAAGCATCTCAGTCTTTTTAGAGATAAATTTATTAAACATGGCAATAAACATGAGGTAGTTAAATATCATTTTACCATTATACTGAATGAAGAATAAAATGGGTTAATGGTGGGTGGTAGGGTCCCACAAAGAAGCATTTCAGCAAAATCTTCCCCCTCATGTATAATTTCGTTACAATAGCAAGGATGAAACCAGATTTAGGGCTCAATCCTTAAAGTGAGCTCTTGCTCCAGTCCCGCAACAACTTAAGAACATGCTTAACTGTAAGCATGTGAACAGTCCAATTGATTTCCCGTACTATTAAGGGATGAACCCTTTATTCATTATACCTGTTTTAGTAAATGGCAGTTTTTATTATGACAGAAGCATTCCCTAGGGTTGTTGAATTTTTGTGTATGGAGGTTGAAAAGATTAACCTTGTTTCTTTTAATTTTGTGATACAAGATAGTACATAACAATTAAAGCATCTATGGTTAATTGTTTTTATTTAGTTAACTTCCTGAAGTAGAAACCCCTATTTATCATTCAGAAGCTAAATCAAAAATTTGTGATCCATTTTTAACTCACATGCTGCAAGATTATTAGCGTGGGAAAATCCACATATTTGAAGATGTGAACTACCCTACTGCTGATATTCTTAGGAAGAATATAACACTGTGATCATAGATGTCAGTGCAATAAAGTTTCATTTTAACTCCATAATTGAGTGATATTGCTAATAAACTGCCTGAGTTTATTGCTACTTTTACTGACATTTAGAAAAGAAATAAACATCCATCCCTATTCCCATGAGACACATTACCATTTTGCCACAGATTAAATGCCTAACTCTTTAGTCTGATTTCTAAATATCAACTGTGGAATAGAAGCTGAACATAGATTGAATAAAGAGGACTGACTTTACTGTTAAACATGTTCATTACGGTAGTGTGTAAGGGCCCGGCAAGAATGGAGCCTTATTGTGTTAGCCACTGTACAGACAGAGTCATAGACAGTCCCTGCCCCAAGGACCTTACAGTCTAAATAGACAAGACAGACGGGGGGGAGGGGTAGAACACACAAGCAGAGTGAACAATGGGATGGTAGCAAATGACATGATAGTGCCACAATTTGGGGGTGAGCAAGGGAGAGTAATTTAAGAAGGAATAAGCTAAATAGAAAGGGAAGGGAAGAGGTGAGGAGTGGGACAGGCAGGGAAGAAGAGGGTAATACCAGCAGGGGGAAGAGACTGTGGGGGGGGGGGGGAGGGTTGGAGTAAGCAGCCAATCAGCACAGGGCAGAGAAAGTCCAGTCAAAACTGTAGAAAGTTCTCTGAATGTCAAGAGGTCCCTGATTTGGCTGCTTCTGCCCCTACCAGCTGGAATCTCTGTCTGGCTCCTCTCCGCATTTTTCTTCTAAAGGCACATAGCAGGAGAGAGGTGAGGTACCACATGGGTCCTAGCATCCCCAAAGAATGTGTGTGGTCTCTCCTGTACAAGTCTGGGTGCTGGGGGGAGGTGTCCCTGTCTGGACCTCATTTTGCCCTGTAGCAGGGTGGTTGCCCGCTCCTGCCCTTCGGGGCTTAAAACAGTCCAGGAGAGGGCTGGGGCTGTGTCATGGTATAATTCCCAAATCTGGACCTTAGCGTCCCAAAGATTGGGTACCAGCATGAAAGCCTCTAAGCTTAATTACCAGCTTAGATCTGATAGGCTGCCACCAACCAGGAATTTCAGTGCCTGGTACACTTGGGTCCCCCAAAACTTCCCTGTGGGACCCCAAGACTCAGATTGCTCTGAGTCTCCGTGAACAGAGGTGAAATAAACACATTACCGCCTCAGACCTCTCCTCTTTCCACCATGAATTTCCTCTCTGGCGCACTAACCTGAGGTTACTGATGCAACCTCTTTACATCACAATACAAGAAGCATGTCTCCTCTCTTCCACAAAAGACAAATCCCAAAGACAAGGAAACTAGAAAGATCTATTCTCTCTTCCCCCTTAGGCTATCTTTTTTTCCCGCCCTGAGGAACACTAGCAGGAATTAAACACTCAGAGAGCAGTTTTGCCCCTCCCCCCGTCTTCTCCTTTCTCTCTCACAAATTTCCTGGTGGGTTCAACTAGAAAAAAAATCAACAGGGTCTTAAAACAAAATTTTAATAAAAAAAAAAGAAGAATAGAATAACAGTTCTCTGTAAATCTAGATGGTAAGATACAGGTTTTCAACTTATAGAAATGATAAAATAGAAACGGATAAACAGCCTTATTCCAAAACACATACAATTTAAAGTACATTAGCAAATACCACATAAAAAACTCCACAGCCAGATACACAGTGCAAAAAGGAAAACATTAAAGACTATATTTTTGCTACTTTGTTACTTACACTGGGAAACAGGAAGATTAGAAGGACTTGGAATAGATCCTCTTCATAGCTTGAGAGAGCACAGAAAACAGCAAAGACTGCCCAGAGCACAAGAATACGCCACAATTCCCTCCCTTAAGCTTTGAAAAATCCGGTTTCCTGATTGGTCCTCTTGTCAGGTGTTTGGTTCCCTTTGTTAACCCTTTACAGGTAAAAGAAACATTAACCCTTAGCTATCTGTTTATGACAGGCTGGCACAAGAAGCCTGGGCTGACTGGGGGAAAGTAGGGTCAGCTGGGCCACACCCCAATGGGGCCCAGCTGGCCCCTGTATAAAAAGGCTGTGAGCCAAGAGCCCAAACAGTCTCTCTCTGTTTGTAGAGGGAGATAGGCCTGGCTGCAGGGAGTTAGAGACAGGGTAGCTGAGTGGAGCAGGGCTGGGGAAAGGCTGAGGAGCTGGAAAGCCTCCAGGCTGTGGCCTAGCAGAAGGCCATGGGGTACTGGGGTTGCAGAGGGCAGCCCAGGGGTAGGCCAAGGTAGCAGGTCCAAACACAACCTTGCTGATGATGAGTAGGCTGATACTGCAGTCTGCCCCAGGCTGTGGGGCTAGATGATGACTGGCAGTAGCCTAAGACTGAGGTGAGGTGGGGATAGTGGGTGGGGTTCCCCAGGGAGGGGAGACCCTAAGACTGAGGGGATTACTGCCAGAGGGCAGCACCCCAGACAACAGAGCACGGGTCTGGGAGGGACATGGGGGCCAGTGGCAGGTGAATCACTGGGCTGCAGAGAGCGGTCCAGGCTGGAAATTGAGCTAATTCCCAAGGATGACCAGCAGGAAGCCCTGCAGGAGTGAGTCCAAGCAGCTACATGCCCCCTCCCCTGCTTTCTCTGCTTCTGCCTGTACCAGTTGAAGTCATTGACTTGCTCCTTTCTGCAGGGTTGTTGCTTTTTTTTTTCAAGTTATGGTTTACAGTGTTGTAGTTTCTCTTGTTCCAGGCATTCTGAGCTAAGTACCTCCCAATGAATTATATGAAAATAATTTATGTTGTATTTCAAAAGAATATTTTAATATGCAAAATTGAATGTTCATTGCTGGAACATTTACACAGATGTTATATAGCACACAGCATTTATTCATTCCAAAAGTTGTGTGACTAAATTACCTTTTCTAGTAATATATTCTAATGTTTGGTAGGTGTTTTAAAATATTCGTTTTTTTTATATTTGACACTAGCCTATCAAATTAAACTACAGTATGCTTTGCAGAGTTGCACCCCAACAGACTTTTTCCTGGATGAAGAAACCTAACTGTGTTTCATTCCCCATCCCAACCCTGCTCCCCCCCTGAGAAGAAAGAGAGAGAAAAAAGAGAGCAAAGTTTCTAAAACTGGCAGAAGCGAGAGGTTTTTTTAATGAATGCTAGCAGTGCAGCAAGGGCATAATACAGCACACTCAACAGAAACCAGGACAGCGCAACTTAAACCATCGGAGGTGTGCAAGCTGCAGAAGGCCATGAGACACTGAATGATCCAGCTATAGAGCCAGAGGACTAGGCCACCTCCTAGAATCCTAATTAAAAGCTACACACTGGGGAGGGAGAGGTGTGGGAGGAGGCAGAGAGAAAGGAGAGCTCATGTGAAGTGAGCTCCCTCTCTTCTATCCCCTTTTTATGCTTCTAAGGGAAAACAGAAACCTGAGCAAGAAATAATACATGAGGGAACTTGGAAAAATCCTAGCTACTATATTTAGGAGTAAAGTAATCTGGAACATGAGTATTCAATGGAAAGGAAAAACCTGGAAAGCAGAAATGCCACTGAAAGAGACCTACACCAGATAGCAAACTAGACATAAACTGGCAGTGTGATATGGTAGCAAAAACCACCACTAACACACTTAACAACAATAAATGCCATGTTGGGTTCCATATGACAAGACATCACAACCCAGAGTGTGGGGTAATTATCTCTTTTCATATAGCTGCTATTATGGTTGCTCCTGGAATACTGATGCCAGTATACTCTAACACCCCTTCTCAATAAAATAAAATATCTGTAGTGAACAAAAAAAATCAACCAACAACACACCAAAAAAACCAAGCAGAGTTTGTTTTTACCATGAAAATGAATAAAGCTTTTGAAACTCCATGAAGTCTGATACAGCTTCTGCTACTGCTATTAATTTTGCATGGCAGACACTTGAATACTACAGTGGTAGGGCAGCAGTATAAAATCCTAAGATAGATAGGTAGGGCCTTACCAAATTCACAGCCATGAAAAATGTGTGACAGACTGTGAAATCTGGTCTCCCCCTGTGAAATATGGTCTTTTTGTGTTTTTACCTTATACTATACCGATTTCACAGAGGAGACCAGTGTTTCTCAAATTGGGCATCCTGACCCAAAAGGGCGTTGAACGGGGGTCACAGGGTTATTTTAGGGGGTCATAGTATTGCCACCCTTACTTATATGCTGCCTTAAGAGCTGGATGGCCAGAGAGTGGCTGCTGTTGGCTAGGCGCCCAACTCTGAAGGCTATGCCCTACCAGCAGCAGTGCAGAAGTCAGGGTGACAATACCGTACCAACACCCTTACTTCTGCGCTGCTGCCTTCAGAGCTGGGTGGCTGGACAGTGGTGACTGCTGACTAGGGTGACCAAATAGCAAGTGTGAAAAATCAGGACGGGATGGGGAATAATAGGTCCCTATATAAGAAAAAGCCCTGAATATAGGGACTGTCCTTACAAAATCGGGACATCTGGTCACCCTACTGCTGAGTGAGGGCCCAGCTCTGCAGGCAGCAGCACAGAAATAAGGGTGCCAATACCATATCATGCCATGCTTGCTTCTGTGCTGCTGCTCATGGCAGTTCTGCCTTCAGAGCAGGGATCCAGGCCAGCAGCCACTGCTCTCCAGCTGCCCAGCTCTAAAGGCAGCACAGAAGGGTAGCAGTACCACAACTCCACCCCTCCCACAATAACCTTGCAGCCTCCCCACAACTCCTTTTGGGGTCAGGACCTTTACAATTACAACAACTGTGAAATTTCAGCTTTAAGTAGCTGAAATCATGAAATTTTTAAAATTCTGTGTCTGTGAAATTGACCAAAATGGACCGTGAATTTGATAGGGCCCTATACATAAGATATAATGTTCACTTCTGGATACCACCTTACCATTATAATTTTATTTTTATTTGTTAAGCTCCACCAGAGCCCATAATGCTATGAAAAACACAGAAGATATGGTTCTTGTTCCATCTAGCTTACAATCTAAATAAACTAAAAAATGAGTCTGAGTAACAAAGTGCTGTAGTTGAGTAGAGGATGGCTTTATCTCGGAGCTTTATATGGTGCCCAAAAGAATTGTATCATTATGCTTTTGAATTTGCTAATACTCAAGGAAAGTACATCTTTAAAAATGTAGGCAAAGATTTAAAAAACACAAAAGAGTAGTCACTACCTGTAAGCTTACTTGAAGTAAAAGTTCAGAGGGGGCTCAGCCTTTGATGTAAGATCCTAGCAGCTGTCAACATCTCAGCAGATCCATTTGCCAACTCCAACCATTTTTATTTTACAATAAACCTGGGCATTTTTAATTTTTTTCAGGCAATTAGATGGGGTGGTTATTGTTATTATTATTATATTTCTGAGGTTATCAGCAATTTAAGCTTGATTTTGCTCTGAGTTGTCTGTAGCTTAAAATCTTTCTGATTTATTGACTGAGCTTTGCTGAACATTGACTTAGGCTTATTAGTATGGTATTTAATTTGCTCTGGGGTGGGTCTTGGTTTTAAGTCCAGCTGACTATACTGGTTCCATTTTTTCTTTAGTCTCAGTGAGCTTATTGAGGTTTTATCCCTTACAGTTTATTTGGAATTTACTGTAAATTTTTAATTTGTTGTAAAGGTAGCTGAGATTTTTTTCCTCTAGGACAGTCACTGGATATCTCCAAAGTTTCAGTCTAATGCCATGAAATAGGCAAATTTGTTGGTGATATTTCTAATCTCTGCCTCCAACTCAGAAAAACATAGGTCCACAGAAAAACAAAAGGATCAATTCAGTATTCCAGGTGTCATTTGCATAGTGAGGAAGGAGATTTGGGCACAGCTAGTCAGACTTTCTGGTGCTATCACATGCAGATGTAAAACGACAGCTCCCAGTGGCGCAAGGAACCTTGAGCTGGTGGCAAGATTCATCCATAGGAAGGTTGGAAGTTCCTATCAGACACTATAAAGAAGCTCTGAAAGTGGAGCAGCTGTAGGATGGTGCTGAATCAGTACAGTCACTGGCTGTCCTAGCCATGACTTCATCTGAGCCAGCACTGACCAGTATTTAGATTGAGATGCCCCTTTACCCCAGCACAAGAGCAGCTGTGACTGCTTTGTGTTACAACAACCTCCTATGGCAGATACAGTATTTTATGGCAAACTAGTGTGGACTCAAAACAGAATCTAGTTCACCATTTAATGATCTCTTAAAAAGTAATCACACATTACCAAAGACTATGTCTGATATTGCATTCAGTTACAAATTTGGAAAGAAAACTGATTCTTATTTTATTAATATAAAAACTGAACAGTTATGAAATAAAGCTAATACAGTTTCTGGTATTAAGCAAGGATTGTGGAATGTTCTTGAGAGCTCCAGTTTGACAGGAATCTTGATTACAGACAATGACGAATTCCATTTTTCAAATGAAATTCTTTCAAAAAACAAACAAAACCCCCCTCAAAAAACCCAAGTTGCTTCCAAATATTTCACAAGAAAAACAAACATTTTGGTCTCCCATAAAATAATGACCATTGCCAGAACATATAAAAAATGTGGGTTAAACTGTTTTGCAAGAAAGAAGTGCTGGTATTTCTAGAGAAACCAAAGAATCCACTTCTGGCCATTGGTCTTCTAACATATCCTTAAAGTTTCTGTCTAATAGCTGACAGTTTAGAATTCAGAGCATTTTTTTCCAGTTTTGTTTGTGACTGAATGAGAAAGATGAGAAACTCACATTTCAGAAATGTGATGATGCTCAGCATTTTCTTTTGTCCCATATTCAAACAGTAGTGAAGCCCTATGATGGTGGGAAGAGGCTCTCTATATCCCATAAGAACATTAACATTCAGGGGGAAATGAACTTTTAATACAGATATAGATTATTCCAATGGTTGAGGAACAGCCTATTTCAATAGTTATGATTACTCTCGTATTCAGACAACATTCAGCTACCACAATGATGAGTTCTGGAAATAGCTCAATAAATAGTTGGTTACTGTATTTTCTTCATGGTTGCTGAGGTATTGACTTTTCTATTTAACTAATATTTTGATTTTTATTGTGAGACAAAAATTATGTTACCCCATCGTTAACTTCCTTGTTGGTTACTTCTCTTGTCTTCTTTCTCTTTCTCTAAGATTTCTGAAACTGAAGAACTATTAACTCTGGTATGTAACCTTAAATCAGTCTCTGTACCAGATGATTGAAGGATAGCTAATATAACAGTGATCTTTTTAAAAAGCTCCAGAGGTGATTCTGGTAATTATAGACCAGTAATCCTAACCTCAGTACCAGGCAGATTGGTTGAAACTACGATAAAAACAGAATTATTAGATACATAGATGAACACAATATATTGGGGAAGAATCAACATAACCTCTGTAAAGGAAAATCATGCTTCACCAATCTATTAGAATTCTTTGAGGGAGTCAACAAACATGTGGAGAAGGTGAGCTGTTAATATGATGTACTTGAACTTTCAGAAAGCCTTTGACAAAATCCAACACTAAAGGCTCTTAAGCAAAGTAAGCAGTAATGGGATAAGAGAGAAGGTCCCCTTGTGGATCAGAAACTGGTTAAAAGATAGGAAACAACGGGTAGGGATAAATGGTCAGTATTCACAATGGAGCAAAGGAAATAGCATAGTCCTCTAGGGATCTGTAGTGCAACTATAATGGAACTGTACTATTCAACATACTCATAAATTATCTGGAAAAGAGGTGAACTGTGAGGTGGCAAAATCTGCAGATGATACAAAATTATACAAGACAGTTAAGTCCCAAACTGACTGAGAAGAGTTACAAAGGGATCTAACTAAACTGGGTTTCTGGGAGACAAAATGGCAGATGAAATTCAATGTTGATAAATGCAAAGTAATGCACATTGGAAAATATAACCCCAAGAATACATACAAAATGATGGGGTCTAAATTGGTTGTTACAACTCAAGGAGACCTTGGAATCATTGTGGATAGTTCTTGTACAGCAGCAGTCAAAAAAGTTAACAGAATGTTAGGAACCTTTAGGAAAGGGATAGATAATAAGACAGAAAATATCATAATGCCTCTATATTAACTTATGGTACGGCCACACCTTCAATACTGCTTGCAGTTCTGGTTGCTCCATCTCAAGAAAGATATATTAGAATGGGAAAAGGTACAGAGAAGGGCAACACAACAGCTTCCATATGAGTTGAGATTAAAAAGATGGGGACCGTTCAGTTTAAAAAAGATTAAGAGGGGCTATGATAGATGTCTATGTAATGTTAGCCTCCTCTTAGCCAAGATGGCATATGTAAGCAGGCAGCTCTGGCCAAGAGAAGGTGTGCACAGGAATGCAGCAGGGAATGATCCTTTTACCCCAGGGACTCCTGATCTAAACTCTCCAGAGTGAACTCACACACCTCTCATCCCTCTGTAAATAAATATTTCCCTTTTCTATATTTATTGTTCTCTTCCAGAGCGAACACACACACCGGAAGAGAACAATAAATATAGATAAGGGAAATATTTATTTACAGAGGCATGAGAGGAGAAATACAACGGGGAAATATAGGGGGAGTGATAAAACAGGGTTACATTCAAATGAGAACCCACAGGCCCAGTAGTACCACAGTCTGAAAGGGCAGACACCAAGCAATGTGTCTGCAAACAGAGTTCAGGAGTCCTGGGCAAAGTTCCAGTCCAGAGGTGAGTCTTGGGTGCTCCTGGTCATCTTCAGCTCCAGTAAATTTCCCCCAACAAACCCCTCTGGTGCCCTCTTCTGCCATTCTTTGCAAATATACACAGAGCAACAACTAGCTAACCGCATCCCTCCTTATTCCCAAATGCAAAGTCATAAGCCCCAGTACTCTCAGCTCCACACAGCTCGGGGCAGCCATGATACTGGGTCCAGCTCTAGTTTGTCCTTCTCGGGTGATTCCTGCCCACCACCATGCTCTTCCTGGCTCCCATCCTAGGTGTCCCTGATTGGCCACTCTGTCCCTCCCCAGCTGTCCTCCTTCAGGCAGGTTCTTGGCTGCTTCACTCTGTATTCAAGTATCAGAGGGGTAGCCGTGTTAGTCTGAATCTGTAAAAGCAGCAGAGAATCCTGTGGCACCTTATAGACTAAAAGACGTTTTGGATCATGAGCTTTCATGAGTGAATATCCACTTCGTCAGATGAATGTAGTGGAAATTTCCAGGGGCAGGTATATATATGCTAGCAAGCAAGCTAGAGATAACGAGGTTAGTTAAATCAGGGAGGATGAGGCCCTATTCTAGCAGAAGAGGTGTGAAAACCAAGGGAGGAGAAACTGGTTCTGTAATTGGCAAGCCATTCACAGTCTTTGTTTAGTCCAGAGCTGATGGTGTCAAATTTGCAGATGAATTGAAGCTCATGATCCAAAACGTCTGTTAGTCTATAAGGTGCCACAGGATTCTCTGCTGCTTTCACTCTGTATTGCAGCCCTTCTGTCTGGAGCTCCAGACACATACTCTGTCCCTCTGCCCCAGTAATTCCCAAACTTTAACAGCCCACAAACCCCTTTCACTAAATTGTGAAATCTCGTGAACCCCCTCTTAAAAATGAATATTTCCAGGGATTTAAGTTTAAATTGCCTCACTGTGATAGATGCACTTGCTTTGCTCTGCATAGCTCTTGGAAGTCTGGAACCACTGCCGGCTCCCCCGCTGACAGGCGCAGGGCTCGGGCTCCCAGCCCAAACTGCCCGACCCTGCTCTTCCTGGGGCTCGGGCTGCCAGCCCTGCATGGAGCACTAGGATTCGGGCTGCTGGCTCCCCCACTAATAGGCAGGGCTCTGGCTGCCAACCCCAACTGCCTGGCCCTGCTTTTCCTGGGGCCCAGGCTGTCTGCCCTGCAACCGGGTCCCACCTGCTGCTCAAATGCCTGGGGTCCTCTGACCGCCATAATGTTCTGTGAACCCTTAGGGGTTCAGGAACCCCACTTTGGGAACCACTGCTCTACCCTCACTCTCTCTTCCCTCCCCACAACAGCACTTCCTCCTTCTGGAACAATCAGCACTCCTGTCCCCCTCAGGAAAAAGATTTAAAGGGACCATGCTTTCTAAACCCCAAGGGGGTTACATCTATAAAATCATGAAGGGTGTGGAGAAAGCGAATAAGGAGGTGTTATTTACTCTTTCACATAACAGAAGAACCAGAGGGTCACCCAATGAAAACAATGGGCAGCAGATTTAAAACTAAAATAAAGAAGTACCTTTTCACACAATACACAGTTAACCTGTAGAAATCATTGCCATGGGATGTTGTGAGGCCAAAAGTATATCTGCGTTCAAAAAAGAATTGGATAAGTTCACAGGAGATAGGTCCATCAATGGCTATTACCCAAGATGGTCAGTGACACAACCCCAGGCTCGGGGTGTCCCTAAAACTTTGACTGCAGAAGCTGGGACTGGACAATAGGAAATGGTCACGCAATATTTGCCCTGTTCTGTTCATTCTCTCTGAAGCATCTAGCACTGGCCACTATCTGAAGACAGGTCATGGGGCTAGATGGACTATTGGTCTGACTCACTATGGCCATTCTTATATTCTTTCCCCAACTTTTCTGAATATTTTTTGAAGCAAGTCTTATAAAATTTATAAGCCTTTAAGGATAAGTCTGCAAGGTGTTAAGCATTTCTGAGAGGAGGTAAGTACCCTCAATTTCCACTGATTTCAGTGGAAGACAGGGTGTTCAGCACCTCTCAAGATTCCTCAGTGCAGACACTCCCCAGGCTACACAAGACCTGACATGCAAATTCACACTTTCAGAAAAATTGCATAAGCCAGAAACAGGATTTTCGAATTGTGGATATTTTTGCATAACATACGGGTATACGTTTCCAACTTACGCAAAATTCAAGTTACGTGAGGCTTTCCAGAATGGAACGATTGCGTAAGTCGGGAGGCGTCTGTACATCACAGGATCAGGCCCTTGTGGAACAGAGTATGTATAACTTAGGTGATGTGTTTCTATTTCTCTAAGATTCAATTATTTGAGACTTCTAGGAAGCAGAACTTGTAAATCAGCATGGCTCTGTTTGACTTAGTTGAAAGCTATGCAAATTTACACCAGCCAAGGAGCTGGATCATAACTTTTTGTGGGTTATGGAATATGAGGTTTATGGTTTTGAATATATGTTTACATTTCCCTTTAGAGATCTGATAGAATTATAGTGTCTTGAATTTAAGCAACTTCGTTTTGTCACAGCAACTAGTGTTCAATATTTCAGTGTTTTTGAAAGCATAATTAAAATAATAAAAAGGACAGGAAAAAAAAGACTGAGGAAATCTAGTAGTAAAAATAACTCCCAGAGAATTAATTTTATTTTATTTATGAGAATATGCTCGGTGTATATTTGTTTCCAGTTAAAGATTTTCTTTCTGAGAAAAAACATGTGAACAGTGCATGAGGGATTTATCTCCTTTTCTTTTTCTTGATGAAAATTATGTTAATGCACAGTAAACTAATTTTCCAATGGACAGATTAATTCCTCTTGTGAAATATGCATCATTGATATCCTTACCACAATCATAAAGTATTAAGCATTGGCTGAAGACATAGATGCAACACTTTTAACACTTCTAATGCAGATGTTAATAGATTGTATTAACTATGTACAATTTGTTGTTGATTTTACCTTTGTCCCATGTTCTTCAGTTGCAAAAAGACAAAGGACAAACTCCTTATCTCACTTACTGTATCTGGAATAGTTCCAGTGGAACTTATCCATATTTATGCTGATGGAACTAAGACCAGAATTTGGACCCAGGGTTTCAGTGCCACAGGATTACACTACATTTTTTCCTATTATTTTATAACATCTTATCTTATAATAAGACTTCCCTAGTAGGAGAGGTTTTTTTTCAATACTATAGGAATAGAGTATTGCATCCAAAGAGGTGTGATATTAAATAGTAATGATGAATAAGAATGGTCTTATTATCAACTTTTTCTTGAGAATAAATCTACCCCATGCTATTATGGCATTACCTTTCCTGGCAAAAACTTCAGGAAGAACTTTAATGCTTTATATATGACTAATACAACTGGTTTAACTTAATGTTTTCAAGAATTGATCCAATTTAGCCTCAGACATATAACAGGTACTAATCCAATGTAAAAGACCAAGGATCTAGATTCTCAGCTGGTGTAAACTGACTTAGTTCCATTGCCTTCAAGGTAGCAAATCCCAAATTGTTGTAAGTGGAGGCTTTCATGTAGAATGTTTCTGTACACAAACAGTGTATTGCACTGACTGTTTTCTTCAATGGGAAAGTAAAAATTAGAGCTAGTTGGAACATTTTTCAATTAAATATCATTGAAATATGCTGCTTTGTCGAAGCCAAAATATTTCTTGAAGACAGATTAGTTTCAACTAATTTTTCATCAGGAAGATAACTTCTTTTATTTTGTTATTTATTTATTTTTGAGAGAGAGAGACTTTCAATTTGGGAAGGGAGGAGTGATGGAGGCTGATGTTTAGGGCACTGGCCTAGGATATAGGAGACATGAGGGATCTGAATCTGTGTCTCGCATACCTCAAGTGAGTGCCCCAACTACCACTGCCCCCTCGCCCGTGCACAACACCTTCCCTAAGTTGAACAGCTCAGGTTTTGATCTGAAAACAGACATTTTGACACAATTCTGTTTTTCTTAAAAACATTGGAGAGGTTTTGTTTTCATTACAAAGCAGAACAAAATCCAATTTCAAAACTTGGAAAGATGCTGCAAAACAGAATTGTCATTCTCCGCTCAGCTCCAGTAATGATGCGAATGGATGTTTAGAAAGTATGTAACACAGAATAATGTAGCATACAAAAATTACAATGAACTCAGCAGGGAACTCATTTCAGAACATTTCGGGAGAGGAGCATAATTGTTTCAGCATCTCTGCCTCTGCCTTGGTCTCCTTGCTGAGGCTGTGGCTGCTCATGGGAGGTTAACCAGCCAGCCAGATCCCAGATGGGGTCAGGGGGTCGCTAGGCCAGCCACATCCTGGGGACTGCAGGGAGTAGGCTGGAGGTGGCTGGGATCAGGGCTTGGTTCACTTGACAATCAGCTCCAGGCTAGGATGCCACTGCTGCTTTCTGTCCAGCTGGTGGGGAGAGGGGTTGGCACTGAAAATGCGGCAAGTAGGAGCTCCAGCCTAGCACACCCCACAACAGCCCCCCACATCCAGGGCAGACACTACAGTTTCAGCTAGCATGGAGCTATGAAAGTTCAGGGCAAATGCCACCCCTGGAGCTCAAGAAGTCTGTAAGCGTGTTCTGCTTAATGATGTGCTCAGAGAAATCTCAAACCTGATTTGTTTTTTACTTGAAATATAAATTTGTACTCTCTTCTTGAAGCCCACACGTGCACTTTTGACTACACTTATGTATCAGGAGTAGAAATTGCACATCTGCAAAATTTCTATTTTGACCTTATCTTCTCAAATGATTATATATTGTGGTGCTTGGCATTTGCCTGCAAGAGCTGCTGTAGTTAGATAGTCTATCAGTCCATTTTAATTGTGTTCAAAATTTGGCAATAAGAATTTTCTCCTTCTTAATACCTGGCTGACAGAATGTGGCTCTGAAAGCTAGAAAGGTTATTACTTTTTATCAATAATACACCTCTACCCCAATATAATGCTGTCCTCGGGAGCGAAAAAATCTAACCACGTTATATTGAACTTGCTTTGATCCATCAGAGCACGCAGCCAACCCCCTCCCCCCCCCGGAGAGCTGCTTTACCACGTTACATCTGAATTTGTGTTATATTGGGTCACGTTATATTGCGGTAGAGGGGTACAAGTATTTTGAGGATACAAACAAATTGCATACTTTGATCATTTAGATAAAAAACCCTTAACTATTCCCTTGAAACAACCCCATACTCCAAGTCCGGTTAGGACCTTCAGATTAATATGCATACATAGACTTTTAAGGATACAATCTTGAGGTCAGGATTTCAGCAGCAAATGATCAGTACAATTGAAAGGTAATGAGAGTTTCCAAAAATGATATGGGGATTATTTGAGTGCTGAAAAAATAAAAAAAGCTGTGCAACTGCCTTCTCAGTCTGTCACGCAGAGTGTATGTGGAGTTTTTTGAGTACAATCAGCTGCATGCATAAGCATGAGTAATGCAGGGAACACAAAACACAACTGCAGCCAATGTGTTGAAAAAAGAACTTCTGAGGAATCTTAATTTATAAACCCTCAAGGCTAAGTAAACAATTTTGAAGGCCAACATGAGACTGAGAGTGCCCTCACACACTGAAGGACAGCGAGAACAAAACAGCTATTTAATTGTTTGCTATGCCCAAATTGTGTTACTACAGTAGAAGTGTAGCTTTGTTCTTTTCTAATTGAAATTTTGCAGATTTGTTTATAATGAGAAATAGGTCCTTCCAATACAGAGCTGAATTTGCCACGTTAACATTTTTCCAATATGAAAAATGTTAATGTGGCAAATTAAGTAGTATAAAAAGTTTCTGCTGCTCTGCACAATGACTGTCTGTATTTTTGTTAAGAACCTTCTTATTATACTTTGAGAATTATGCAGAAATGTGAACAGAAATTGGAATCTGTTTTTTCAGTCAGAGCTAAACTGTCTCCTGAAAACTAATTCAAGGAAGTTGTCATTTTGCAATACAAGTCTCAGAAGAGTGATAGTTTTAGGCATAGGATAGGGTTAAGATTTAAGGTGGCACATCAAAGGGAGAACCCAACATAAACTTGTCTTCAATGGCATATGACTACCTATCTGTCTAGATATATATACTTTTCAGTGTTGCGTAGCCATTTGCACAGCATTTATCTGGTCAATTTAAAGAACCGGAGTATCAAGCATATGGCCTGTGGGCTAGATATGACATGCATTATGCATTTATGTGGTCTGCATGAAATTTCAGATCATGCAGAATTTACATTTTCATTTAATGAGAAGTAAGTTTCTAGCCATTATGGCTGCAGAGTTAAGCTTTATAGCATGAACCAAGAGTAAACAAATGTCATGAAGTCTCTTACTCTGCAAACAGCCTGAAACAATGACTGAGGTGTGAAATCCCCAGTTTCCTATTAATCTCATTAGAATGTCAGCTCAAAAGCCCACTGACACTGAAGTGTCAACATTAACTATTCCATTGCCGATCATTTTAGCCAGTGGAAGAGGAAAGGGAGAGGGAGTCAAATGTGCAAGGGTGGGAATTGGGAGTTACTGCAGTGAAGGAAATGCAAAGGGAAGAATAGAGAAGATACACAAAGACAGAGAAGACTCGGACTCATAGACTTCAAGGTCAGAAGGGACCATTATGATCATCTAGTCTGATCTCCTGCACAACACAGGCCACAGAATCTCACCCACCTACTCCTGTAACAACCCCCTAACCTATGTCTGAGTTATTGAAGCCCTCAAATCGTGGTTTAAAGACCTCAAGGTGCAGAAAATCCTCCAGCAAGTGACCCGTGCCCATGCTGCAGAGGAAGATGAAAAACCTCCAGGGCCTCTGCCAGTCTGCCCTGGAGGAAAATTCCTTCCCAACCCCAAATTGGCGATCAGTTTAAACCTGACATGTGGGAAAGACTCACCAGCCAGACCCAGGAAGAAATTCTCTGTAGTTAACTCAGATCCCACCTCATCTAACATCAGACAGACCAATTGGGCATATTTACTGCTATTAATCAAAGATCCAATTAATTGCCAAAGTTAGGCTATCCATCATACCCATCCCCTCCATAAATTGTATCAAGCTTAGCTTAAAGCCAGATATGTCTTTTGCCCCTTACGCTCAGAGGACATGACTCCCTTTGAAAAGCTGGTTCACAACTTACTCTTCTAATGGTTAGAAACCTTCATCTAATTTCCAAGTCTAAACTTCCTAAGTGTCCAGTCTATATATCATTGGTTCTGGTGTCACACTGGTACTGAAGTTAAATAATTCTTCTCCTCCCTGATTTTATCCCTCTGATATCTTTTTTGTAAAGAGCAATCATATTCCCCTCAGCCTTCTTTGGTTAGGCTCACAGGCCAAATCTTTGAGTCTACTTTCTAAGACAAGTTTCCATATCTCGGCAATCATCCGAGTAGCCCTTCTCTGACCTGTTTCCAGTTGAATTCATCCCTTTTTAAACATGGGAGAACCCGAACTTGTATTAGTATTCCAGATGAGGTCTCACAGTGCCTTGTATAATGGTACTAACACTCCTTATCTTTAACTGGAAATACGCTCGCCTGATGCATCCATAGACTGCATTAGCTTTTTTATAGCACATTTCGCATTGCGGCTCATAGTCATCCTAATGATCAACAATACTATCCGAGATCCTTCTCTCCTCTGTTACTTTCCAACTGATGTGTCCCAAGTTTATAACCAAAATTCTTGTTATTCATCCCTAATGCATGCCCTTGCACTTTTCACTATTATTTCATCTATTACTCAGTTTAAACGTCATCCAATCTTCCTGTATGACATCCAGTCTTCTCTGTGTTAGCAATACCTCCCAGCTTTGCGTCATCACAAACTTTACTTAGCACATTCCCACTTTTTGTGTCCAAGGTCAGTAAGAAAAAGATTAAATAAGATTGGTCCAAACCGATCCCTGAGGAATTCCACTAATAACCTCTTATCAGTGTGACCCGTTGTACGTCTCCCCTTTAACCAGTTCTTATCACCTTTTAATTTTCATAGTGAGCCCCATCTTTTTCCATTTAACTAATAACTCCCCATGTGGAACCATATCAAATGCCTTACTGAAATTGAGGTAAATTAGATCCATTGTGTTTCCTTTGAAGAGTGAGAGAAACAGAGAAAGGCACATGAAGAAGGAAGAGAAACAATGGGTAGAAGTAATGGAGACAGGTTTGTATTGACTGACATTGATCTGACAATAAGTTACTGAATAAATATAAGTTTAGTTACAGGAAAGCCACAATCATCCCTCAACCTCTGTGCACTGACATCAGCGGAAGATCCACTGTGGATTGAGGGCACTATGAAGTCCTGAATTTATATCCTGGCTGTCGGACCATAATATAATGTAGAAACCACTTGTCTTCAGAATGAGTTTGACACCTTTATTTTAGACACTATATAAAAATACCCATTTATGTTTGCAACAGTTTGTCTGTGTCAAGAGCTTGCAAAGGAGAACCTACTAGTAGTAGTCAGTTTTCTTCTCAATAAAGCTCTCAGTACAGTCAGATATTTTTATAAGGCTTTGTTTCCTTAAACAAATAGTAACTGGTGAAGCCTGTTCCAAGTAATAGACCCACACTGAGTCATCAGCTTCAAATAATTTTAGGACTCCAACACGAATCACTCTCGTGCTAGCTTGCAAACTCTCCTGGTACTAGGAGAGGATCCACACCCACCTTATAGCTAGAGACTGCCAGTCAGCAATGAAGGAGAATGACACTCCATTCAGATCCTACCTAATTAATCCCTGTTATCAAATACAAAGTTACAGGAAACAAACACCACTACCCATGGCAGAATAGTTTCCCAAAGGACCTCATTCTCTGGTGAATTTAGCTACCTCTCTCTGGAGAAGAAGTGAAGAAGAGGTGATTCTGCAAGCTTTATGATCCCTCTATGTGGGTTTTCTCTTGGAGTTTATTCTCCAGACCAGAAGAAATTAGGAGGAGCAAATGGGATTAGAGAGAAACACACACACAGCCAATTCTCCATATGATAAAATGATCAGTAGTTCTACTTAGTGAACACAGCTCACATGGGGATGAATGCACTATAGTCTTAGAACAGTCATCACAACACCTTACCGTGTATTTTGAGTCACTGTTTATTTTTTCTCTTGTTCATCTGAATGTGAAAAATTACAAGATTTACAAATGAGAGAGAAGGAATAAAACAGTACGCCATAGCTTTAGTACACCAAGATTCTTAATTAAATCAGCAACATATTTAAACCTTGTGTTCCTTGTTTTAAATTGGATGAAGAACAGATGCAGAAACAGAATTCAACAATGACTAGGGAAGAAATACCCTCACTGCAGAGCACCACCACAAGGCCTATATACCACTAAAGTTGCTCAGCTCATGTATACCTTCTAAATACTTTTTGTAGTAAGATGAGGCCCTGTAACGTGAACCCTTATATCAGAAGCCCGGTATGAAGCCTAAGGCCTGAACTAAAGTAATGGTCAAGACTTTGCTAACATAAAGCAAAGTTAAGATGTGAGCCAGAGGCAGGCCCTGCTCACACAAGCTGGCAAGGAAAGGGCTGATGCTGTAAAAAGATGCATACCTAAAACGTCCTGGCCACTAGATATCAGAACACTTCAATACTTGCACATTCCACACATGTAACAAGGAACAGGCTGACCCATCCTAAAGACAGGGGCAAAAGTGTTATATAATGGATAGAGTTGTTTTGTTCGAACCAACATGTACAAGGTGAGAGGTGGCACCTTGCTCGTAGAGGGGTTGCACCTCAATATGTCAGGAGTGATGTATAACTTGTTTGTACCTGTGTATAAGAATACATCCCTGAGGCGGTGTCTTTGTCCTGCCTAGGGGACAGTAGAAAGTCCCGCCACTGACTGAGCTGTGTCCATTGTCAGGGAGCACGTATTGATAGTATGTCCTGTAGAGTCTACAGGAAACTATTACTGTGCTTCGTTTGAGAATAAACCTGGCCAGATGCCTTTGTACCTTATTGGAGTCTGTAGTCATTGGAGGTTCTCTCGGGGTTTGCTGTGCCAGCAATCTGTAGAGGCAGGACAGCACACAGATGGAACACATGCACGCAGCCAACTGTTATCAACATTGAACAGAGCAGAGCACCACGCCGGTGGCATCTGACAACACTTTTCGCTACACAACTAATTTAACTATGCTTATATGTTCTTATTAGTTTAGCAAAAAACAAAACCCCATGCAAAATACATTGTGTATGTACAATGTGCGATTTTCAAATGGTCATAACTCGAGCAAATCAAAGCCAAATTGCTCCAGAACACTTGAAAGTGCCTCTTGTGAATGAGAGATGAGGTGGTGAAGTAATATCTTTTATTGGACCAACTTCTGTTGGTGAAAGAGACAAGCTTTTGAGCTACACAGAGCTCTTCTTTAGGTCTAGGGAAGGTCTATTTCTATGTCATATATCACCAGTCTACCTCCAACCATTGTGACTGTAAAATTGTTGGGATAAGCATTTTACATTTATGTTATAGCAGGAAAATTGTTTTCCTCATTGGCCACATACTCAAAAATAATCAATTTTTTTTCATAGATTCATAGAGTTTAAGGCCAGAAAGCCACATTACATCATCTAGTTTGACCTTCTGTGTACCACAAGCCATTACATTTCACCCAGTTAATCCTGTACTTGTGTTTGACTAAAGCCTAAATATCTTTAGCTTATATGTATACCTCAAACCTTCCCCAAAATTTACCAATAATGGCAAACATTAATGCATAAGATAACATTTTCAGAAAATTATGAGCAATGGAAAATGGGTTATATTGGAAATTATTATGCAGCCTTAACTACAGTAGTCTCTGACATAATACATATACATATATCTCATCATTTCTATCCACTTAGTGGGAGTTTTGCCTGGGTAGGAATTGACATTCTGGCCCTTAAATATTTCTTCATTGGAATTATTGACCTAGATGACCTATATAAGGTCGTTAGCACATATTATACAACCTTAACATGCTGTATTGTCTAGCTTTCACTCTCCACTCTCATTTTTCAGTTTTAAATCAGAAAACCTGATCAAATTAAAATAAAGAAAACCAGACTACACTAAGCTGAGGTCCTTTATTTTCATCTGATGCATCATTTCCTAACTATCTGAACCGTAAAGTAACCCCAATAATAATACCTTGTCCATAAAATGACTGTCCTTAAGCAAAAAGGAATGTTTTTGTTCTACCAGTTAACCACCAGAGGGAGTGTCAATAGTTCTATGAATGAAAAGAAAAATGTTGAAAGTGACAAAGAAAAAAATATCATAAAACCTGAGGGACTTATTCTGCCAACTCTTTCCTATATCAGTCGTTTTGACTCGCACAGATATTCCCACTGATTTCAGTAGTGAGATCTGTATACCTGAAGACTATTCATATGAGTAAGGGTTTTCCAAATTAAAGTCTAAAGTAAGGCTTCTGAGTTTAAATAATTTCTATTAATTACTTCAAAGAAAGGGCCTGATTTTTATATCTTTATGTATATAAAAGGAATTAATTATTGTCATTATTATTTTCTGTATCAAATATGTTCCTTAAAAGAAGTTAAGTAGATTTGCTAATTTATATATGTAACCAATGTGTAGATATGGAAAAATAAGCAGCAGTAAAATCTTTATAACTTATTTAATTTCCCTTTCCAACCTGCACCCTCCTCCAACTTTAAAACTGTGAATGAGGTAGTAAATCAGGCCCTCGTTTGGAAGTAATGAAAATAATTTTTTTAAACTCAGTAGCCCTACATATATATAAAACCAGAGTAAAGTTATGTATTTATCTAAGGCATTTGGAAATGTTGTGGATGATCAATCTATTAAATAAAGACAGATAACAAGTTTATTAAATGACAGTCTGTGTTTCTCTGAAAATTGGAGTGAATTTATATTTCTTGGAAAATGTAAAAATAGCTCACTTTTATGGTAAAAAAAAATCAGATTTGAAAACTCAAAAAGTACATTTGTCTTTTTTTATTAGTGAAAACTCCCATAAGGGTAACTGAAGATATTAAAGAAGCGTGGTGTCAGGAAGTGTATAAAATAACCTTAAACTTACATGACATGATAAAATGTTATATGATAAATGAGCACACAATTATGTCTTTCAGGCATATTGCTGTGTTGAGTAAAGTGTGGAGCTACACCAACCCAGGGGAAACTCACAGAAGGGTTCTGCCCATATGAATGTCTTAAGATGCAAGAAGAACTCCCCTGATAATACACCCCCTACAGGAAGTGAAGCTTGTTTCCCTGCATGCATAGCTCACTCTCCTAGTCTGTGTGTAGTGGGTCTAAGGTCAGGGCCACACCTATTCCCCATTGGAGAAAACAGTCTCTGGAGTTGGAGACTTTTATTGTGTCTTTTCTGCACAGGGACACAAATGGTTGGTGCTTCTTAAAGTTCCTCCTCCTTCTCTCCATTGTGCATCATTGGAACAGTAGGGAACAATCTGACCCTACATATCTCATCCCTGCTTTAAATGCAAAGCTCAGTTCAACATTAACTACGGGCCACAATTGGTGCCTCCATAATTAACTAAGGGCAAATATTTTCTAAACCTTTTAATAAAACTTTAATCTCCCACTTACCTTTACCACTGTGAGACTCAGGGCTCTCAAAATAAAACGATCTGATAGTGTCTTCCTTGGGATATTCATGATGCTACTCCCTGAACCTAGATCTTTCTACCATTCTCTGCTAAACAAGCCGTCAAAAAGCAGCTTCTTCCTCTACAAGATTGAAACAGAACTAAAAGCTACTGATCAAGTGGATAGTGAACTAATAAAACAATTTTCCTAGGCTATTTTATTTGTCTAGTATACTGTGTTAATACAAATGTGTTCCCTGTCTAAGGTTTTCACCATTAAGCTCCTTAAATTGAATTGCCAGAGTTTTTAATAGTCCTTTTCTTGAAATTAAGAAAATGACTCTTTTTTTACAAAAGCTCTTTTGACAGGACTTTCAGGAAATATCATTAATGGAGATGTGCTGGCAAATGGAGATTCACCGCAGTGACTCACAGAAGGAGAATTATTATTTCATAAATCCTTGCTTATCTGCCTTTCTCTGACATCACACAGAGAATCTCCATGTCTTAATATAAAGCAGAACAGAGCACTTTTTAGTATACAGATCAAAATGAAACTTGCTTCAATTCATTCCCTGGGGATGGTTTTCAAAAAAAACTTATGGAAAAAAAACAAAAAACCTTGACAGTGATAAACTGAATCTGAAAAATTCAAATCCAAATTTTGAACACCCCAGAGTTTGGGAGTGTTTTTGCCACTATGGAGGCATGCAGCTGAGGCCAGAGCTGAGTGGTTTGATTCACAAAATGACAAAAATTCCTCAAAGTAATGAAGACTCAACGCTGTAACCAAGCAGTGTCAATACAGATTAACACAGAGCTATCTTATTGATAGGACTCTATGAATGATATGGGGAAGGCATATCACTGCTTCCTACATAGCATGGCATAGGAAACTAAGCATTCAGAAGTGAGGAATGCAGCCTTGAGGCCACCTTTCAGTGGCATACACCACTAACCAATTCTGTCAAAAGAAGTTTACTAACTGTAAACCCATACATGAGAAGTCCTACCCACTATGCATGTGAAGAAGGGCTGCAAATGTGGGGAAGACTTGGAAGTTTTGGGGGCCTTTATGCTGGTATCTAATATCTAACATTTTCATAGAATCATGGAAAAGTAGGGACCTAGAGAGGTCATCTGAAAGGGACCTAGAGAGGTCATCAAGTCCAGCCCTCTGTGCTGAGACAGGACCAAGTAAATCTGAAAGGTGTCTGTGTCATAGCTTTCCTACTCCAATTTGAACCTTAGCGTTCATAACCTGAGAAGCTAGCATGAACCCCTCTAAGCTTAATTACCAGCTCAGATTTGATCTCGCTGCCACCATCCAAAAATTCCAGGGTTTTGGCTCCCTCTGGTCTCCCCAAACCTTCCTGGAGGGACCCACAGACTCAGAGACTCTGAGTCTCAACAACAAAGGGAAATAACCCTACTTCCCTTCCCCTCTCTCTCCACCCAGACTTTCCTCTCTGGGCTAACCTGAGAGTACTGATGCAATCTCTTTACATCACAATACCAAAAGCATCTCTCCTCTATTCCACAAGAGAGACAAACCCGAAATACAAGAAACAGAAATGATTCTCTCTCTCTTCGCGCTCCAACCAATTCCTGGTGCTGCAGAGCTTACCTCCGTAGATCTAACACAAAGAGAATTCCCCTTCCCTTCGTTCTTAGCCTACCCAGAGAGAAACTCAAACAGGTTTTAAAAAAGAAAGCTTAAAATATTAAAAAAAAAGAAAGAAAAGAACAATCAACAATATTCTCTGTATCAAGATGAACAATATACAGGATCAATTGCTTAAAGAAAAAATGAATAAACAACCTTATTCAAAAGAGTACAATTTAAACATTCCAGCAAACTACACACATGTAAATACAAAAAACAAAACATATAAAGCTATTGTTTTGCTACCTTTGTACTCAACTTGAAACTGAAGATTAGAAGTCTGAAAGATAGAAAGAAGCCTCCCATAGCCGAGAGACAGACAAAAGACTCAGACCCCCAAAAATTCCCTCCCTGACTTTTAAAAAATCCGGTTTTCTGATTGGTCCTCTGGTCAGGTGTGTGGTTCCCTTTGTTAACCCTTTACAGGTAAAAGAAACATTAACCCTTAGCTATCTGTTTATGACAGTCTGTCTAACCTGTTCTTAAAAATCTCCAGTAATGGGGATTCCACAGCCTCCCTTGAAAACCTATTCCAGAACTTTTACTACCCTTATTTGTCAAGGTCATTTTGAATTCTAATCCTGTTGGAAAGTTTTTCCTAATATCTAATCTAAATCTCCCTTGGTGCCAATTAAACCCATTTATTCTCTGAGATTCTGTGCATACAGTGAACAATTGATAACTGTCCTCATTATAACAACCCTTATGTCTGAAGACTGTTATCAGGTCCCATCCACCCACTCCCCCCCACCCCCATCTTCTTTTCTCAAGACTAAACATGCACAGTTTTTTAACCTTTTCTCATAGACCAGCTTTTCTAAAACTTTTATCATTTTTGTTGCTTTATTCTGTTCTCTCTTTAATTTCTCCACGTCTTTCCTAAAGTGTGGCACTCAGAACTGGACACAATATTCCAGCTGAGCCTCACCAGCACTGAGTAGAGCAGGACAGCTACCTCCAGTATCATACATATGGCACACCTGTTAATACATCCAAGCATGATTAACCTTTTTTTCAACTGCATCACAATAATAAATAATGATAGTACATCCTCAGCATGCTCCTCCCCACCACTTGCACCAAAGGCCATAAGGGCAGAATGAGCATTGTCAACTCTATATCATCTGGAGACTCCTCTATGCCAGGAGTCATCCTGTCAGGACTTATGGATGATTTTGACTCCACTTTGCAACACTCAAATGATATAAAGGAGGAGGCAAAAAATGTGCCCAACACCTTAACACTGCCCTCTGGTGTGGTGTTATAGCTTTTATTTATGTGATCACAGACTTTCAAAACATGTATATGATGTATATGCATAGTTAAGATAATTGGTAAGTGTGCAATTAAAACTATATCATAATGCTTATATGCAAAAGTTGTGCGTGTAATCTTTATGTTCACATTTCTTGAGTCTTTAGTCTACTTATATTTTCAACCTTAATGTAATGCTAGCAAAATTGTTTTATTGATTATAAAGGGGAATATCTGAGACAAAATGCTTTTAAAGGGAGGCTTTAGGCATTTGATTATGATCCTTCTACTTAATAGGACATCAGACCAATTCTAATAATGTTATCATTGTAATTTTAGATAAGCAGCAGAAAATCTACCACAAGAATGTTTTAAGATTTATGAGTTGATGCTTTGGCATGCAGATAGCAATTCAAAAGCTGAATAATACACAACCTTTAATGATAGCATAATATGAGGACTATAATTGCAGTTTATCAGAGAGGATTGAACTTGGCCCTTCTCATGGATATGAATTGTTTTTTATGCAGTACAATTCTCACAGTTTGAATGAATGTTTACTCTAACCCTCCCACGATAAATCTTCTATATCAACATTCTTCTATGTAATATCTCCTTTGTTGTCTTTGGCAATAACTCTTTAAATGATACTGAAAGCAAAGAAAGTATAAATAAAATCCGGAAAATTCCAAGGAAGCAACAGAGCATTTGTTTGCCAAAACCCTAATTTTTTAAATTATGTGACAATCTCTGTTTCTGCAATTGTTTTATTATTCAAAAAGATCCATTTCTAAAGACCTAAAAATGTAGGGGCAAAAAGAAAGACACTAACTTTCTTTGAAGAAATTTCCTGCCACAACCTGCCACTTTCTGTAAGAATGAGGTAAAGAAAACAGTAAGATATTCCTATTTCTTTGTGCTCCCTCTTGATGACTAGACACTATGGAAATGGGTGCTAGAAAGACACACTTACTTCACATGCTAGCCCTATATATATATAAAAAAAAAAAAATTCCCCTCTCACCCCTATGGGTGGTATGTGTCTTCCTCAACCTCGGGTCCTCCACCAGAGGCCTGGGAGTTGGATTTGAGGGTTCTGCGCGATCTTAGCTGTTCCTAGACTGCACTCTTCTGGACAAAGAGCTCTGATGTTGATTCCCTGGGATTGTTGGAGCCAGCTCACCCAGCTTAGGCGTCCGCCGCCGAGTGCTCCTACCACCACTGGGACCACTTTAGCCTTCACCTTCCAACATCCTCTCTAAGTTCTGCAAGGGCGTAATCTGTTGATGGTGTGGATCTGTTCTTCCCATGAGCTAGCTCTTCGGACTGTCTGTATCCTTTGGTGATTACTTGGATGTGCTGTCTTCCTTGCCTCCTCATCTGTGGTTTCGCATATGACTGTGGGACGCAGGTACTTGTAGCTGGTCCTGTATGTCTGCTATGATGGCTGCTGGTAGTCCCACCCATCAGTCTTGGCCATCAAGTTGCAGCACTTGAGGCACTGATTCATAGCAGCAAGGAACAGGCACTGAGCACCAGATCCATTGAAGCAGGGGTCTACCACACTAGAGAGGACCCAAGGTGCAGACTGTGCAGAGAGGCCTCAAGACATCCAACACATAGTCGGCAGGTGTAAGATGCAGGCAGGAACAGCATACACTGAACGGCAACAAAATGGCTGGCATTGTGTACAGAACATCTGCACAGGTATGGGCTAGACCCTCCAAGACCCAGATGGGAGATTCCACAGAAGGTTTGGAGAACTAGCAGGGCTAAGATTCTGTGGGACTTCCAGATCCAGACGGACAGGCAGTACTGGCCAATCAACCAGACATCGTGGTAATAGACAGAGGACAGAAGACAGCGGTGGGGATAGATATAGCAGTGCCAAGTGACAGCAACATCAGGAAGAAGGAATATGAGAAGCTGGAGAAGTACTCTAGGCCTGAAAGAGGAACTAGAGAGGATGTGGAAGTGAAGGCCAAGTGGTTCAGAATGGTGGTAGGAGCCCAGGGCTGTGACTCCTAAGCCGGGTGAGTTGGCTCCAACAGATCCAGGAACAACATCAGAGCTCTCTGTCCAGAAGAGTGCAGTGCTAGGAAACAGCTAGATACTGCGCAGACCCCTCAAACTCCCAGGCCTCCTGGTGAAGGACCGCGAGGTTGAGGAAGAACACATGACCACCATAGGGGTGAGAGGGAAATTTTTTTTTATATATTATATATAAAAGGGCGACTGGATAGCGTAGTGGTTAAGAGCGCCGGCCTTTGAGATACGAGAGGACCGGGTTCAACATCCTGGTTGGTACCAACTTTCCAGTAGGGGTCCTTGGGCAAAAGACCCCTAACGCTTCAGCTGCCTACTCAAAAAATCATGAGAGTGTACGAACTAGGAGAGCATTGCGCTGGAACGTCACCCGTGGATTAACAAGGTCCGCCGCCAGATGTTGAGGAACCAGGACAATCTGCGATAAGTGGGCTACTGGAACAAACCATTCATGACGAGGACAAGAGAACCTGGAATTGATGGAATGCTACTACAAACAGTAGACTAATGAAAGGGAGTATTGAACGTATGAGGGGACTGTGGATGGACAAAAAGACTCATCCCGCTTACTGAGAAACAGCTAGTACCCAACGCTTTCCAATAGTAAAGAAGAAGCTGCTCTTCACAGCTTGAGATAGACCAACTCCACACTTTTCATGCCCAGAGCAAGAAGATTTGAAGAACAAGTGGATGTGCGGCCCCACCTGACTGAAACTCCTGTCACCCCCTCATTGGCAGAGCACAGCAGCTGATTTGAGGCATAAGATCTGGAAAAAATAGTACAGTCAATCCTCTGAGACCGATTACCAAGCTCAGTGGAGAATACCATCAGATAGTATGGTTAGGAAGATGCCAATAGAGTCCTCATGACAATCCCTTACTACCACCATAACTCAAACCAATGAACTGTATCGCTACAGCCTCTGTATCTGGAGGATGCTTGGCTACACGATCAAAGAAGAACAACAGTATTACCCCCCTGTAAAATGAGGTTGAGGAGATAAGAATCAATTGTGACTCGGAGCGAAGTTAGTCATGCTGGTGGAACTAAGATAGGGTGTAGAGATTAAGGATAAGACTATGGCTACTGGAAAATTACAAGGGCCTGACTCCATCTAAGCCCTAGAGGACTACTAAACAAAGGCTCACAGCACTGGTCTACCAGGCTAAGGAGATACACTAGAGAGCAGAGGCCAAAAAAAAGTAAATGCCCTGTTCTCCAGGAACCATCCAAAGCTTTACTCCCAACTGCAGTACAATAACATGCAGAGCCACGCAGCAGGAAACTGAACAGTACTGGAAGAACATATGGTGAGAAAGAAGAGCTCATTAACACCAGTGCAAAGTGGCTGCAGGACCTGAGAACAGGAGCACAGCAATCTCCCAGAACAGAAACCAGTCCCATCACAGGAGAAGACATCCAGCAGCGCCGTTGGCCATGGGTCAAAAACTGAAAAGATGCTGCGACAGCACCCGGACCAGACATGATCCACACCTACTGGCTAAAGAAGAAATTAAACAGCAGTGCGAATGAAGCCTAGCAGCACAGATGAAACCAGCTTGCTAGCAGCAGGCTCCCCACCAACTGGCTAACACAAGGAAGGACAGTGGGATCATGAAAGACCCCCTGCGGGACAGAACCGGCAAAACCTGCCTCCCCACAACATGGAAAGTCTTTATACACATCATAGCTGCCAAGCTACAGGACACATGGGCCAAGTACATGAGCCACAGCTCAGAAGCGGCATGGACAACACCAGTTGCTCATAGATAGAGCATCGCCCAAGACTCAAGTCTAGACAGGACCATTCTGGCACAGCTGGGATTGACTTATAGGAAGCCTATTGACTCAATGCCGCACGTGGATCTGTGAATGTCTGGCGCTATACAAAGTCAACCAGACACTAAGGACCTTTCCTCAAGAACTCAGGACTATGGAAACAACACTAGAAGTCAACTCAGCAACTTGCCACAAGTGGCCATCAAGTGGGGCATATACCAAGGTGATGCACTGTTCCGCTGCTGTTCTGACATAGGGCTTAAACCCCTCAGAACCAGATTAATCACAAGGACTGGATACGGGTACAGGTTCAGGAAGTGGAACTTACCATCAGCCACCTTCCTACTACATGGATGACATCAAGCTGTATGCTAAGATCATGAACGAGACATCGACTCGCTAACCACCGACGCGCGGATCTACAGTGAGGATATCGAGGCATGGTCTATCGACTGGAGAAGTAGTGGCCGGATGTAGTGAAGAGAGTGAGAAGGTAGTCAATGAATGATGGGGTGGGAATCTACCAGCGGGCCACATAGCAGACATACAGACCAGCTACAGTACCTTGGCATCCCGCAACGTTCACATGGGAAACTACGATGAGGAAGCAAGGAAGACAGCACATCCAAGTATCACCAAGATAAGACTAGGTCCTGAAAGAAGCCAGTCAGTGGGAAGACAAGATCATCCAACACATCAACGGATGGAACGCACCGGTCTGCCGGTCATCCAGATACCCCCTGCACGTATAGTTAGCGGCCAAAGGGACAGGAGGCTCTGCCGATGTTGAAAACCGAAGCTCCTCACAATCCGGAGTTTCCACCACCAAGTCAACACCCAGAGACTGTTAATCAACCAAGACAGCGGAAAAGAAGGCGTGCGGGCTGGTGGAGACGTCAAGGCCACTATTCCTGGATGAACCGGACATCCAGGAGTACTCAGTAAGATGGCCCCCCAAGATGACTGCTGAGAAAAGTGGCTAGGCAGCAGGCAGACATGGCGAGAAGACCAAGCACAAGAAGAAGTGCCATTGGCAAGACTAAGACCCTTCATGGGATGTTACATCGGAACAGATAGCTGAAGGTGCTGACATGGGAAATCCTTCCAGTGGCTGGTAAGGGCTGGACTCAAAAGACAGCACTGAGGCACTGATCATAGCGACAGGAACAGGCACGAGCACCAGATCCATTGAAGCAGGTCTAAGCACACTAGAGGAGGACCCAAGGTGCCAGCACGTTGAGAGAGGCCCTCAGAGAACATCCCACAGAACTACCATAGTGGCAGGTGTAAGATGCAGGCAGGAACAGCAATACACTGAACGGCACAACAAGTGGCGGGCTATGTGTATCAGGAACATCTGCACAGTGTATGGGCTAGACCCTCCCAAGACCAGATGAGGAGATTCCGCAGAACGTTATGGAGTAATAGCAGGGCTTAAAGATCGTTTGTATGGGATTCCAGATCCAGACGGACAGGCAGGGTACTGCCAATCAACCAGACACTCGTGGTAATAGACAAGGAGCAGAAGACAGCGGTGGTGGATACGATAGCGAGTGCCAAGTGAACAGCAACATCAGGAAGAAGGAATATTGAGAACTGAGAAGTAACGGGCCTGAAAGAGGAACTAGAAGGATGTGGAAAGTGAAGGCCAAGTTGGCTCCCGTGGTGGTAGGAGCCCTACCCGGGGCATGTGACTCTAAGCTGGTGAGGGCTCCAACAATCCGGAACAACATCAGACTCTCTGTCCAGAAGAGTGCAGTGCTAGGAACAGCTAAGTACCTGCGCAAACCCTCAAACTCCCAGGCCTCTGGTAGAGACCGAGGTTGAGGAAGACACATACCACCATAGGGTGATGAGGGGAATTTTTTTTTTTTTTTTTTATGGTGTATTTGTAAAAGGAAGGGTATGACCAATTCCTGAGCTTAGACTAAATGTATTGAGAAGTCAGAAAAAGGGCAAACCTTCAGAGAATCTGCCTTAAAGGTGGAGAATATAATATATTATTTACTTATTTTATTATATCCTATTTTTTTTATCCCAGAATTGAGTCCCATGGCCCAGGTTACACAGTGGATTGGTCTGCTACTCTTTTAATCTCTGCAGACTTGTTTTTAAACCAATTCTAGACTTTGTTACTAATGTACGTTATTTTGATGGGCTGACCCTCGCGTTAGCATTTGACATAAGTCCACTTCTCAAAACCACATTGCAGGAGAGGAAGAATGGCCTAGTGGTTAGGGCCCAAGCCTAGAACTCAAGAAAATAGGGTTCAAGTTCTTGCTCTGGCATGGGTTTCCTATATGATGATAAGGAAGTCACTTATCTCTTTATGCAACACCACTTTCCTAACTCTCTGGTAAGGCTAAATACAGTAAACATTGTGAGGTGCTCAGAAACTATGAGAGCCATACAAGTAGATAGAATTAGGCACTTTTTTTTCAGGACTGCAATGATAGGTGTGTTGCAAATTGGTTCTCTGCTCACATTTATGCATTCTAATTTCACTCTCGCCCCTTCCCCCACCCCAAAAAATCAGTTTCCCTCATCCATATTTACAAAGTAGAAGTGAATAATACAAAGATGTCTGGACACCATATTTGAATTGCAGAGATCTCCGTGTAAGCTTGGAAGCTTGTCTCTCTCTTAAACAGACGTTGGTGCAATAAAAGACATCACCTCATTCAGTTTGTTCAGCATTTTGACTTTCTCAATTTCCTCTTTTTCAGTAATTCCAGAACCTATTCTGGGAATTTTTTTAATTCTACTTGAGTAAAAAAGATTCTCCCCCCTCCCCACAGACACACACACACACCCTTTAACACTGCAGTGTAGAGGAAATTGTTCATAAGATTTACAAAACAAAGGTATCTATGATCATACACATTGGAATCCCTTCAGATTTTTTTGAGGACTATGAATGAATGAATGGCCAAATAGGCATAAAAAATGCTAAACTCTGTGTACATATGGACTCTCATACTACAAACACTTATTCATCTGCTTAACTTTATGACCACAAGTAACCTCTTTGATTTCAACAGCACAATTCAGAGTAGTACAGTGAAGCATGTGCATATCTGTTTGCAGTATCAGGGCCTTGGAAACCATTTCATCAGCGCGCTCCCCCCATCATGGTCACTAGCAAGTTCTCAATCTGAATAGTTTTTAGTTCTCATCTTATTTTCCTTTGAAACTCTTCAAATTTGTCTGTACAAGTATTTCTCCATTGCTAAAGAAGTTTCCTTCCAAGCAATACATTTTTATCACTAACATGCCAAATCTTTGGCCCTGGGGTGCAGGTGGGGCTAGTACAGGAGAGTGGAATTAGTCTTTGACCGCAAAGAAAGATTTGTAAAGGAATAGCTTTTGTGTAGCCTGGAAGAGAAAAGGCCTCTATTAGCCATCTCATATGTCAAATCTTGGCTGACCTGTCACATCAGCTCTTGAAGATGAGAGAGCATTAGCTGTCATTAGTGTATGTTTCAGCCTACTGACACTACCTTCTACCTGAAATAAAAAATATACATGGAAGTACAATTTTTAGAGTAGAAGCAAGAGAGACCAAGGAACAACTCACTTTGATTGTAGCTTCATAGTGCCCCTTGAGTGCCTTTCAGAGAAAAGAAAATTATCGGGTTCACTTAGTAGTACATTCTGGTGAACCTTTATTCCCAGGCAAGTCTCTCTGTGGGATCAATTGTTCAGTAAAATCCTGAAATATCAATATGAACTAGCAATGGAAGAAACATCTCCATATTCAGACTGAACTCAAGGACCATAAGTAACGCAGAACACACTGCTGAAAGAGTGGGCCAAATTCACTGCCAAGGAAAGTGGGTAAAACCCCACACAAGTTAGTGGAGCAACACTCATTTACATCAGCAGTGAAGTTGGCCCTATATCTAAGAGTGGTGTAAAAAAAATTGCATATAAAAGAAATGTGTTAATTTGGACTTTTTGCCCATCTTGCAAAAAGGCAGCGAGCTCAATTTTGCACCACTAAATTCACTGGTCTTTTTTCCATCAATTTGAATAGGAGCAAAATCATTACCTTTTGACACGAATGTTTATGGTTTTCACATCTGGTGAAAATTAAACCTGAGTCCAAGTAGATAAATTCCAATTGCCCTGACATTTTTTGCTGGCTGATTTTGTACCCAGGGGTTTGCAATCTACTCAAACTCAGGACAAGATGATAAAGAGAGATATGGTGTCTTGGGAAACAGTATCTTGGGAAAAACATCTATGAACTGATTTAGATGAACTTTCCTGTTAAGTGACAAAGATCTGCACTTGTTTATGTTTTATTTTTGGACACAGAAATAAAAAAAAAAATGTGTCTTTGGGATTTTTTTGTTCTGCTTGCTAAATTAATCAGAGGAAAGCCAACCTGCCTTCTGAACAAAATACTTCTCATTCCAGTCACTCACCTGTTCCCCCACTCTGGTGATGTTCCACTTATTTCTCCTGTTAGTTCGAGGCTTAAAGTGGCTGAGCTGTGAGAAGAACATAAGTCACCCATTAAGATCAAAGGTTCTGAACAATGCTTATTTTAGGACTTGGTCAATAATTGCATTCAGAGAGTCAGAGCAAGTCCTGTTGCACATGCTAGTTCATTAGGGACCCACTCCTGCAAGATGCTCAGCACCTTCTGTGAGGTGTGGCACACCCTCATTTCCCATTAAGATAATGTACCTAATTAGAGCCATAGACAGAGACTACACTTTGAAAGACAGGAGTAATGTGCACAATTAGAATTAGAAGAATATATCACAGTCAGAAGAAGGAATTTTAAGTATCGAGTCACATAAGTGATAAGGCAACAATAACTTGATCATAATTATGGCCATCAAGCCTTTTTATTATAGCATGAAGCCTTTTTTAGTGCAGTATGAGGTCAAGAAGGCCTATATGGGTTGTGGTTAATGTAAAATTTTAAGCTAGTTGTTACAAATATGTTCAGCCAATGGTCCAAATGTAGAACTGATAAATGAAATTGTTTTTAATTGTTCACTTTATTAATGTAACTTCTGTTCACCATTCACTACACTTGCCTGCATTGTAACTTCTGTTCACTGTTTGCCATATTGTAATTCAAACCCCATTTTAAAACGCTCACTCCATTTTGTAAAAGCTTCCTCCAACCTTCATTTTTGCAAACCCTGCTGTAATCTTATTAGTTAGTTTAGATGTGTGAATGAGGCATGTATGGATGATAAAATCAACCTCCAGCCCCAGCCTGTCCTGATGAGGTGAAGTTCAACTACCAACGGCTGAAGACCTAGACAACAGTGAAACAAAGTAAAAAGCATCCACCCTAAAAAGAAAAGGACAAAAGAACAACAGAAGGAAGATCAAAGCCAGGTTCAAGGCTGAAAGTCACGCCTGCAATTGACGGGTGATCAATCCAAACCCAAAGGCAGCGTGACACAGCAAGACCTATAGACTTTGAATCCAAACTAAAAGCCTGTAAAAAAGAAGGGTGAGATAAGAGACTTTGGGTAACATTCTGCTGCCAACATGGAGCCAGCCACCTGCTGATTAATTTAACAACAGCAGAATGAAGCAACTCCCATGAACTAACATAGGGAAAAATCCCTATAAAGCTGGACTCTGAAGACTGAGGACTTTGAGTCTATGGTTCTGCTGCCAGCCTCCAGGAGCATCAGGTGCACCTGACCCGGACTCGGCTCCACTCTTGTGTACAGAGTACCTGGCCAGTATTCTGTCACAAGCAACTTTAGGCTGGTAACTATAATATCTACACAGAACTTGTATGAATGATTGTGTGAATGGATATATTTATATATATTCATAGGAATAAGTAACCAAACAACATTGTTTGCTGTTATCTTTTATTTTATTATGGTATTTACAATAAATGTGACAAATGTCTTGTCCCCTTTAAGATCCTGCTAGTTTTTATTGGTATAACACAAATTCTGCTCTCAGTCAGACTAGTGTTATTCTGCTGATTTCAGTGCCAAACCGGACCCTAAAACTTATGTTTGTAACATCTGTTCTTACCATAAATGCTACAAAACACTACAGTGAAATTAAGGGGAAACTACAACTGCAGCTACCAAATCTGTTTTAGACACTTCCTTTATGAGGCCAGATAAAATTACCATTAACAGGATGACAAATACCCAGTTGATTCATGAATATCAGAGCTTAGGCATCTCCTGATTTTATGCATATTATCTCTGTGCATCCTTGAATTATTGGATAATGCACAATTAAATGATACTGAACTGTCAAGTTCAGGTCAGAGTATATAAATATACAGGGAATAAAATGGTGTTGGTTAATTCATTACTTTTATTCAATCTGTTCTCCTTCATAGTCATTTCAAAGGCTTGCTGTACATCTAAATTTATTCCTGATGCTTTACTCATTATTTTCCTTCCATGAATGTCATCGTAGTGTGCCAAATTCAGCTCTGGTGAAACTGGACTCAAATCTATTGAACTCAATGGGGTTTACACCTGCTAAAACCAGGGCTCAGTTTAGTCATATAACTTTAAGCTAAATGCCATATCCAAAAATCCATGCACCTACTTGGACAAAATTATTATTACCAAACAGCTATGAGCTGTTCAAACTTTTCCACAGTAAATTGGCTGCTAGTAAATTGGCCATTGTGTTTATTTAAAAGGTTACTATTTCTTTGAGTGGCATATGAAAGATAATCTCTTAGGTGGGCAAATAGTGGGCTCAGCACAAAAAAGAAACAAGATGAAGTCTGCAGTGTAAGAGATGAAACTTCCTTTTACAAAGGCATATAATGGATCTTAAATACCTTGGGATAACGCAATGCACTCTAAAGGTCTGGGGCCAATTCAGCCCTAGCTTTGAGCTCACTTGAATTGGGGTCTGGCCTCAGTTCTGCTAAACTATTAAGCATCTGATTAATTCCATCCCTGTTAAGCATACCACCTAAGCACACGCTTAACTTTAACAGGTCTCAAGCATATGCTTAAGTATTTTGCTGAATAACAGTCCCTGCCCTTTGTACACAACTTCTTAGAGGGACAAGTGTCGTTCAGCCACCCGAGATTGAGACTAAATGTGAATTGACACATAGGATGTGTGTAATGCTCCCTCCCGGTTGGAGGGAGGCCACTCAGGCTAGTCCTATGGGGTCAGGACCAGAGTCTGTAAGACAGCCAAATAGTTAATGGTGGGCTTTAACCTGAACTGGGTCACTTCAGGTAGTCAGCCCTCACCTACAGTCTGTCAGGGCTGGCTTGGTCTGGGCGGACCTCAGGTAGCCAGCAAGCAAACAGTCTTTCAGCGGCTGGCTTTAGCCTGAGTGGAGCTTAGGCAGCCAGCAATCAGTCTCTAAGGTGAGTGGTGAAGAAGTCCCTATTCTGGGCTAGAGCCTCCTTGCACTGGGTATGGGGTCCGCTGCCCCACTCTACTCCACTGTGTCCGAGCCCAGGGCCCTGGCAGGGGCAGGATTGGCTGCCCCTGTGTCGGCGGGGATCCAGCCACAACACGCCGACTGAGCCACGCCGGGCTGTGCAGCTGGCTGCTCCGTGGCTGTCCTTGGGCTACTTCCTGCCTCCCCAGAGTTTGGTACCTGCAGCCTCCAGGCCTCTTCCGGCTCTTCGGGGTAAATGGCAACAGATACTCTGGGCCAGTCGTCGTCCACATCTGGGGATCGGGAACAGCCAGGCCCAGGTTCCTCTCGGGGCTTCTGGAGAACAGGCCGAGCATCCTTCTCCGTTGTAGGCTCTCCCTCAACTGAGCAACCGGGCCAGCCTTTTATACTTCCGGCCCCGCCCTGGTACTTCCAGCAAGGGAGACGGGGTGATCTAGGCTCCACTGTCCAAAGGGCATCTAATGCTCCCTTCCCCTCCTGGTCAGAGGGAGGCCATTCAGCCTCACTACAAGGACATTGACACATTTTACCTTAGCTGTCAAGTAGAATTTAATGGCAACAGCTCCTGGTTCTGTGTCTGTACATAACTGGTACAATTTTGGATAACTCCAGTGAAAAGTAAGTGACTTAATCAAGAAAAGTTTAAAATTGAGCATAGTATTTATTACTCTGAGTAACCCCATTGAAGCCAGTGGGACTACTTAGGGTAATAAGCTCTATGCTCATTGGTGGATCTGCCCTTAAATTTTCTGTCCCAGAAATCTGAAGGTAAAGGAGCACTTCCACAAGTGCTCTGTAATTTGCATCACATCCAGGCTGATGACCCTGTTATGTGATGCCTATAGAAAACTCAGGCAATCGTTATGGTCCATTGTATCCTTTTTAACAGCAAAGGCAGATTCACAAGACTCATCTTCAAAGATTTAAAATGACAGTTTAGAAGAGAATTCATGAGAAAAACAGATTTGAGCAATGCTTTTCTTGAGTGCCCCTATTAATCATCACTGCCAAAATTCACTTAGGCTCCAGGGCTAAAGAAGTTTATTTCAGTGGGAAATGATGCCTAGCTTTTCTCTATCACTGAGAACATTTACTGCATTATTAAAAGTCAGTAGTCTTTTATATTTTATTTAATTATGTGAAAAATAAAGAGATAGCAATTATTCCAGACACTTTGCAATACAAATCTACAATGGTTAACAATAAAATCAATCCATGTCTGAAAGTTAATAATAGGATGCTGTGACTTGAAAGTAGGGCCAGTGAAAAAAAGAACCCAAGAAGTTATATATTCTTCCCTCATCCCTTTACCCCTAACATGTAAATCATGTTTACAGATAACAATCTTAACTGAAGGCAAACTCAATTAAATTAAGCTATATTAGTTTTGCCAGATGTAGACTCCAGACAGGCATAATCTAGCTGTTTTAGATATTGGAGAGCAGTAACCTCAGTGTAGTTAAGTTTCCATTGTAATGGCCAATTTTAGCCTTTCACCTTTTGTACTGATCCACTTCTGTACACACTTACAGTATCTGAAACTCAGACGACAGACAGATACAGTTACTCTCTGCCTTGAATCTTCTGTTTTTTAAATGTCATTATTGAGAGAGAAAGGTGGGGGTTTTGGGGAGGAGCGGGGGGGGATTATGTGTGTTCTGGTCAGGACATTAAAGTGTCTAGATAGTAATTGTTTAGAATACATTAGGTAAAATGACAGAAGAATACACTTCTTTGAAATGATAATAAATGTTGTAGTCAGTGAAGAACACAAACTAATATTAAAGCAATCTTTTTTAAAAAAATCAAAGGAATCAGCAGCAAAAGAGCTATCCACTATATAACTGTCGCTGAACCAAAATCATAACCAGAAAGTGTTCACTGAGTGAGAACTTCAATTTATTCCTTGTTTTATACTGCAACTCCTCACCAGCTTCTAAATAACAATATCATAACACCCTGAATGGTATGTGTTTCAAAGTTCAAAAACAGACTCTTCATAGCAATACCACTCATTCAGTACTCTAGTTGACATAAGAGCAGCAAAAGGCTACCGACTAAATCTGATCATTGTTCTCTCCTTGAATTGACTGGTTACAAAACGCTTATAAGTGATGGATGTCGGTTGTGTAAGGGTTCCTTGTTTAAAAACAAAGCAAACTCTGCATCTTTTTTACTTCAGTTTTAAAAATCCGGGACTATTTTGAACGACAATTTGACCATAATACAGAGTCCAGTTTGGTGATTCCCAGGATCTATTTATGTCATCCTGTCTTCTGGAAAATTATTTTACAATCTTCATCCAACTCTAAAAGTTACTCAAACATTCTTCATTGTTGTTAAGTTCTGTTGTTATCCAACAGAATGACATAATCACTAACAACATATTCCATTCTTCAGTTCTTATTTTTGTAAGTAGTTATAAGTCACAGTAGTTCCACTAATGCTAATGGATAGAGCTGGTTAGAAAATATTTTTTGCAAACATTTCAAAGGAAATTTCCATTTTTCAAAAATTTCAATTGTTATATTAATAGGAATAAGATTTAGTCACATGAGAAAGGGTTTCAGGATGTGTTCCTCTGTTTAATTTCCTTCATGTAAATCAGCCAGTAAGAACATCATGGCAGGATGAAGCTTCCAAGTATTTCTCATTATTTGGTTTTCATACAATAGACAAAGTGAAATAATCTCTGAAAGACAGAGAAAAAGAACTTCTGTGAAGTCATATGGCCAAGTTCTGCCCTGAGTTATATATCTTGTGTAACACTGTTGACTTTTTAATGAGGTTGTAAATTACTGAAGAATTTCCCAACATGTCAGTAAGGGGGAATAAATCAAAGTGAAGATTATTTAGGGGTTTTCTACTTGGCAAGGTAATGCACTCTGCAGGGGTGTGATATCTAAGGCCACGTCTAGACTACGCGCCGTATCGGCGCGTTAAAATCGATTGCTCGGGGATCGATGTATCGCGTCTAATCTAGACAGGATATATCGATCCCTGACCGCACTTATATCAATTCCGGAACTCCACCAACCCCAACGGAGTTCCGGAATCTACATGGCAAGCCGCAGACATCGATCCCGCGCGGTGAGAACGGGTGAGTAAATCGATTTTAGATATTCGACTTCAGCTACGTTATTCACGTAGCTGAAATTGCGTATCTAAAATCGATTTTACCCCGTAGTGTAGACCAGCCCTAACATGCACTAACATTCAGCCCATTAATTGGTCTGTGTAGGCCCTGCTGGAGCACTTTAATGTAGTACTGTTTGCAACAGTGCTACCATAAAGCATAGTAGGGAACCTTTAGTGTGCACTAGCAGGGTCTACACAGACCATTTAATGCGTAACATTAGTGCACTTCAAAAACTGCAAGACCTTCATTCCCCTACCATGTAGACAATGCCATCTGAGAGATAGTATTTAACTCTGTTCTTAGCAGTACAAGATTTTCTACAGTGAGGAAATCAATTCAACTGACCAAGAAAAATCCGACAGTTGCACAATCCCAGAAACCGCATAAACCCTAATAGCATATTCCAGTAGTGCCCACTGTATTGAAAATAACCCACTTCGCTGAAAAGCAGAAAAGAAGTTACAAGGCTATGAGACTAGAAAAATGTGCTCATCCTATGTTAAAAACAGATTTTACACAATATCTTTTATTTAGGAACTATATGGGGTCAATTTTATTATAAGAATATATTGGAAGTATTGATTATAAACATGGCATATGTGTGAGGTATAATTTTTGCAAAACAATAAACAAAAATTAGAACATTTTTCTTTAAGTCTCATTGTCAGAAGCACAACTGACTTCCATCCTGGTCGCCAGGCAACCCAGCAAACTCAGCTAGGCCCTGTGAGCCTTCTCCAAACTCTCATGCCTCCTAACTAGGAAGGGAACCTGCAGCCTGCTACTTGAGCCTTGCAGAGGCTGCGCAGCTGCATTTGCCCTGCTCCTGCTTCCAGTCCTTACTAGAGCCTGGCTCCCAATCTTGACTCAGGATCCAACCTTTGACTTGGTTTCTCAACGCTGACTTCAGTTTACCTTTCAGATTGATGTCCTAATCTGACCCCAGTTCTGGCCTGTCACTTGGCTTCTTGACAACAATTCCAACTTCACTCGCAGCCTGGTGCTTGATTCCTGGATCTGCGCTCATCACTACCCCAAACATCCACTGCAAACACCAGATGCCATCCTGCTGCACCAACTTGGTAGGATGCCCAAGCTCCAGCAGGTTATACAGTAACTCCTCACTTAAAGTCATCCCGCTTAACATTGTTTCGTTGTTATATTGCTGATCAATTAGGAAACATACTTATTTAAAGTTGTGCAGTGCTCCACTCTTATGTTATTTGGCAGTCTGCTTTCTCCCAGAGCCTCCCACCAGCCAGCAGACTCTGCAGATCAGCACCTTCCTCCTCCTCTCCCCACTTCCTGCCCCGGCAATCAGCTGGCTTGCAGCGTTTTGGAAGCAGGAGGGAGGGGGGGAGGACCGAGGACTCGGTGCGCCGGCTTCCCCTCCTTCCCCTGCCTCCCAAAGGCTGCAAATCAGCTGATTGCCGTGGGCAGGAGGCAGAGGGGGAGGGAGGGAGAACCTGCACCAAGTTCTCGCTCCTCCCCCCTCCCTCCTGCCACCTAAACGCCACAAGCCAGATAATTGCTATGGGTAGGAGGGAGGAGGGAGGACTCAGTACACATTCCCCCTCCCTCCCCTGCCTCCTGCTGATGGCAATCAGCTGGCTTGCAGCATTTTGGAGGGAGGAGGGAGGAGTGAGGACTCAGAGTTCCTCCCGCTCCTTCCCATGTCTGCCGAATGTGGCAGTCAGCTGGCTTGCGGTGCTTAAAAGGGAAAGAAAGGAGCGGGGAGGAGCCAGGATGCAGTGTGCAAAATAAAGGCGGAGAAGGTAGGGGGAAAGAAGGGTCAAGGGTGGGGGCTTGGGTGGAGTGGGCAGGCTGAGGGTTGAGCCCCCCATCCCTGATGCTTTCAGAGTAGAGGAAGCTGCCCTGGAACCTAACCCCCACCCCATTTACATTAATTCTTATGGGGAAATTAGATTCACTTAACATTGTTTCACTTAAAGTCACATTTTTCAGGACCATAACTACAGCATTAAGTGAGGAGTTACTGTAGATTCTAAAGCCATAAGGGACCAGTGTGATCATATAATCTGACCCATATAGCCCTGTATAACACAGGCCATATAACTTCCCCAAAATAATTTCCTTGGAAAGAGAGCATATCTTTTAAAGTTAAAGCAATACTGTGGAATGGAGGCAGAATTAGAAGAGAGATTTTCTTAATATTCAAAATGGAAAAAGTTGTCTTGAATGCAGTTGCTCTTTAAAAAGGAATGTGCCCTCTGAGACTTCCACAAGACTGAGCCAAGATTGAGAAGCTAGTGTAATTTACCCCTATCATTCACCTTTCAGAGCTTCAGAAGGTGCTGAAAAAAAGATAGGAATATCATTTTCCAAGGCTTGTTTTACAGTTGAAAACAGCAGAATGAAAATCAATCAAAAAGGAAATTCACACGTCATGTTTTGTTCAAGCAAAAAATTGTTAAACATCCCCATATTACCAAATATCTACCTGTATATTTATACATTGCCTGTATTTACTCCTAAATAGCTTTGCAAGCACAAGGCCAGAGATCTGATTTCTGCTCAGAGCTCAACAGTTAAAATAACAATTTACAGAAACCATGTCCCCTCCCCCTCTTTTTTGCAATGGTGCTATCTGCTGCAAACAAAATTCTGCTTTCAGTTACATCAGCACAATACCTATTAAAGTCGATGAGAGTTGCACCTATATAACTGAGAGCAGAATTTGAACAAAGATATTATTTACATGATTTTTTTTCCTTCCCTGCATAATTTTCTCTGATTGGGAAGGATATTTGGTCCAGCCTCAAATTGTCTTCAGTTTCTGGGCTGAAGCATTTTAATGAAATTGGAGTAGGTCCTCCAGAATTGTGGAGGTGAAATATCAATTTCAGCCTGCGCCCATCTTGATAATTATTTTGTCCACTCTAGCTTGTTTATCATAATTACACAGCATTAATATGCTTATCCTGATCTCTTCAATTGCTTACTGGTCCTTCTTCCCTCTCCTCTCTTCAGATAATCTATATCTTAAAGTTAATATTAACTTTGGCTGTTCAAATAACTTCTTATTTAATTCAAGTCTCCTGCAGACACTTACGTTAGAAGTCTTGGTGCATTATGTTAACTTTTTAAAAGCTGTGGTTAGGCACACTGCTATTTTTCTCTGGGTGGCTATGTAAGCAGGTACTATTCTCACCCCACTTCTAACATAGTTTACACAAAATGGATCTGGCCGAAGCTTTCCCCTTTTAAGGTTTGGCTTTACCTTTAACTTAAATAACAACAAAACAAACATAACTCTCAGCCTATGCTTGGTTGCTCTTAGGGTTTTCCCTGTAGTACCCAACTGTCTCTGCCCCTTTTTCCTGCCAGGTCAGAGCTAATAGGTCCTGCTAGGTCTGGCTGCATAGGTGTTTCAGCAAAAATAACTCTATCTCTTTGAAGAGTTCAGAACTTCATTTTTGAAGGCTGTCAACGCTGAAGAATCACAGAGGAGATTGGGAAAACAAGCTGATCTGTGCTGCTTTAAGGTTAGTTAGACCATCATCTGGTTTATTACAAATCTGTTAAATTTAAAGCCCAGTCCTACAAACACATACTGCTGTCTACCCGTTGTGAATAGAATTGACTTTCCATAGTTCTTACTACTCACAGCTGGAAGAAATCATAATGCCTGGTAGTGAGTGAATGCAAGATCAGGTGCTTAGAATGGAAACTTCTTGGATTAGGCATCATGTTGCCCAAAATCTTTCTGCTCGTGGTATCAGACTCAGATGATGAAAATGAACTTGCATCGGTCCACTCTGTTTTAGATTGTTATCGAGCAGAAGCCATCATCAGCATGGACCCATGTCCCCTGGAATGGTGGTTAAAGCATAAAGGGACATAAGAATCTTTAATGCATCTTGCACATAAATATCTTGCGACACCCGGCTACACCAGTGCCATGCAAACACCTGTTCTCACTTTCAGGTGACATCGTAAGCAAGAAGCGGACGGCATTATTTCCTGCAAATTGTAACCAAACTTGTTTGCCTGAGCAATTGGCTGAAGTAGGACTGAGTGGACATGTAGGCTCTAAAGTTTTACATTGTTTTATTTTTAATGCAGTTGGTTTTTTTTACTTAATTCTATATTTGTAAGTTCAACTTTCATGATGAGGAGATTGCATTACAGTACTTGTAGTAGGTGAATTGAAAAATACTATTTATTTGGTTTTTACAGTGCAAATATTTGTAATCAAAACTAAATATAAAGTGAGCACTGTACACTTTGTAGTCTGTATTGTAACTGAAATCAATATATTTGAAAATGTAGAAAACATCCAAAAATATTTAAATAAATGCTATTCTATTATTGTTTCAGCACAATTAATCGCGATAAATTTTTTTATCGTGATTACTTTTTTAAATTGCTTGTGAATTTTTAAAGTGAATTTTGTTGATTAGTACTGAAAATGTCTCTTGTTCCCCATCCCTGACCACTCTCTACTTGTCTGTTTGTCCTTCCTATGGACTCCTATGGATAGGAACTCCTATGGATAGGAACCATCTCTTCTGGAATTTCTGAAAAGAGCTTGACATTAGTTATTACTAATAATAATATACCAAAATACATTAAATGTAATAATGGGTTTTACTATACATCCCTAAATGGCTGGGAACCTAAGGCCTCATCCAAAGCCCACTGAAATCAATGGGAGTCCATCTAATTACTTCAGTGGGCTTTGGATCATAGTTACCTGAGAAACAGTCTCTCTCCCTGTACAATATTGCTGCAATTGAGGTCCACAGAGGGCTCAAGCCGGATGCCCTCATTTTAAAATGAAGAGAGCTACTGGCAGTGTGTTCTCCATGAATTCTCAACTTCGGAATTCTTTGCCTTACTTTTCATCCACTGGATTTGATAACCTTCTTAGCCCATTGTAATTTGAATTTTTTTCTCCCCTGGGAATTTGGGACTGGGCATGCTGCACTCAGAGCGGTTTTATTATGCTTGCTACAGAAAGGCTTTTATTACTATGTCTACTGGTGGGTACTGATTTCTTAAAGTGAGATGACCAGGCTGTTTATGTGATATTTTGAACAATTATCTCTGTTTCTTTGTATATCACTGCTAGAACGCAAATGCATTGGGCATTTCCTCTCACCTTTTAAGTTCCTTTTGAAAACCATGCTGTCTCACTTCTGCCATGCTGCCTAAAGTGAATTTTGTTGGTTAGTACTGAAAATGTCTCTTGTTCCCCTTCCCTGACCGCTGTCTACTTGTCTGTTTGTCCTTCCTTAACTGTGAACTCCTATGGATAGGAACCATCTCTTCTGGAATATCTGAAAAGAGCTTGACACGTTATAAATGCTACCACAACTAAATAAGAACACTGTGAACATTAAACAATATATTATAGGTTGGGCGTTTATTGATTTATATATTGGAATTATCAATAATTAATACATTTGATTCTTTATACTCTTAGTTTAGGCATGTGATTGAGTCATGAAGTATTCCATTCTGGGTCAGGGCAAGAAGGGGTTAATGGTCCGCTCAAGGGACAGTTGTTCAACCTCTTATTTACACTTATGTAGTTCTTTTGTGGGTCCCATTCAGTTCAATGGGTGCTGCTTCATGTTAGCAACAGTTGCGCACCGGAGGATTATGGAACCAGTACTGGAGTTCAGTTTATTATTTTTGTCTATTTTTGAAGTAGAAAAAGGAGTCCAGAGGAAAGGTTTTGTCAGGCTAAGGTGCTCTATAGATTGATGCTATCAGCTTTATTCACAACACAGAGGAAAATGATTGTTTGACAATGACAAAAGACCCACATCAGAAATGACCCGTATGTGTAAACTTTGATCCAGAGATAATAGCAATGGAGAATAAATGACAACTTAATAAGAATTTGTTTCCTCGGAGAACCAAATTTTCAATAAACCTCTAAACACTTACTAGGCAACATGCATCTACTGGGCATTTTCTGCATTCTAATCTTCACACAGTCAGTACAAAACCCAACTGTGCATGTCCCACAGGCATTACAGGTACATTTTCTTTCAGGGGCAAATTGATAATTTGGCCTTTAGAATTTCACAAACTAAACTTCATGTCTCTTGGTACATAGGAATCAACAAAACAATCAGATATGAAGTGCCTCTTATCTTTAGAGCTTTCACTCTTCTCCCTAACTTGTTACTTATGACATTTCTAGGCCTAGCAAGAAGTTCCATAGGGTAACCAAAATTCTGACTTAACAATATTTCCCTATGCAGATACCCTCATCATTGTAAAATTTGCCAGCGTAAGGGACTGGACCTGTGTGTGGAATTTGAATGTTTTAACTTTGGCAGCTTTGTTAGTCACCTATCTATACTCTCCAGTGTTTTAACTTGCACAGTCCTGGTTTTGTCTGGTATTATTGTGGATGCATGGAGGATGCCATTCTGCAGACTGTGCTGATCTGCCAGCGCTGATGTGACCTCATGTCCTTGGCGCTGGTGTGACCTCATGTCCTCAGTGCAGGGTGAAATCACGCCAGTGGGGGTGTGGTCACACAGGCAAGGGAGGGCTCATGCCATTCTGGAAGCCCTGTATTTTGGGGGTGCATCAGTGGCCTACCTACTTTAAGGAAACCTGAAAAAAACACTGTAAGAAATGTAAGTTTCTTCACTCAGAAAAGTTATCATCTTGACCGAGTATCCTTGTATACATTCAACACATGCACAGTCATTTTTCATGGACTTTGCACTTATAACTCATTTGAGAAGATACCATATATCTTAAATGACCTGAGCAGAGGCACAAGTACTGAATTTCTTCTTTACTTAGTGCCACTGAGATTAAAATGAAATGAAGAACGGAAAGCTTCCTTGATGTGAAATGAAAATCTATGTGGAAATCAAAGTTAGTAAGCGTGACTACTGTTTACAAAGTCATCCCGGAGAAACGTCTGTAATCCACTCTGAATTAAACTAGTATTAGATAAATCCCTAACCCCTCCCTCCAACATGCTCTTGTTTAAATAGAATATATTGACATTCACTGACAGCTCAAGTACCCTTCCAAACTATTTATAGGTGCCCAGCCAGATAATTCAGGTTGGGATTTTCAAAAGCATTCAATTTTTGGCTTAACTACTCCCATTGAAGCCAATGTTAAAACTCTCACTGACTTCAGTGGGCACAGAGTTAGGACAATTCTGTGTGATTTTGAAAATCCCATACTCAGTCACTCTGGATCTGAGTTTCCTTATCTGTAAAATTGGGAATACCTACTTACATAACTAGACGTTATGAGGCTTATTTCATTGATATTTGTAAATGCTTGGTATACTTGGACAGAAGGTGATATAGGATTATAGGGTATGTCTACACAGCAAGGAAGAATCTGTGGCTGGCCTGTGCCAATTCAGTGTGGCAGGACTGTTTCATTGCTATGTAGACTTCTGGGCTCAGGCTGGACCCAGGCCCTAGGATCCTGTGAGGTGGGAGAGTCCCAGGATTCAGGGTCTAGCCCAAGCCCAGAAGTCTACACAGCAATGAAACAGCCCTGTGAGCCTGATTCAACTCGCATGAGCCAGCCACGGGTTTTTCTTTGCTGTGTAGCCACACCCATAGAAGAGGGAAATAGGCACATGAGAATAGGGGCAGGAATTTCAAATGCACAAAGGATTTTAAATGCCCTCTTCCCCTTTGTGCCTTTGAAAATCTCCCCCTTGCCCTCTAGGAAACAAATTTTAATCAACACAAAGAGATGTCAACATTTAAAATATGATGGCATAGATTGCATGGTGAAAATTAACAGGAATAAGGGTGCACTCAAATATTCCTAAGTGATTATGAAGAAAATAGTATGCAGAATCACAAACATAAGCATGTTCTGTCCCTCTTGGAGCAAACACAGAACCATGCATTAGAATATTACAATTAGAGCTGGATGGAATATTTCTTAAAAATCATTGAAATTTGAAATCCTTTTTCATCCCACTAGTTTTTGAAACAGACCATGCAACAGGGAGTGCTGGTCCTTTAAGGACAGGTAAAGGCCCAACACTTCTGTTACTATCTTGTCCTGCTAAGCAAAGGCATTCTAAGGATGCTAGTTCCCTGAGGAAGGATAGCAACCGTAGGATGGAAACAGTGCATGCTGGGGAAGGGAGCAGGAATGTAAAAAAGATTAACTTGCCATAGTGTAGAGATAGACTTGGTGATAAGAGGAGGAGAAGGAGCTGCTGAAGCAGCTGCTGCTTTCTTGTGAAGCTTTCCAGTGACCAGTCCAGGCCAGCAGAGAGGTTCCTAGGGGAGACAAGGAACAATCTCAGCAGAAGATGTGGTGAAGTAGCCAGGGAGATGGCCTGAGAGAAAGGCAGGCAAACATGGGAAGTGGCACTGGGGAAGAAAGGGAAGTGGGAACAATGGAGTTTGGAGTGATTAGCTGCTTCACAGTGACTAGCTGTTTAGGAAGACAGCTAGAATATTCACCAAAGGTACTGTGTGATTGACAAAAGATGTTACTGCCGATAAACGGAAAGCTACAAGTAAGCAACACCAAACTGCAGTTCCTTTCTTTCCTTGTCTGGATATTAGCTACATTCTCAGCTACTCAAGGACGTTATATAAAGTCTTCTTAACAAAAATAGTAGTCTCTTTGGCAGGAGTAGAATCATATATGCTATGCATTTTTTTCTTAAACACTAATAGAAAGAGAAAGCAACATTTTCTAAAAATCTAGGGGGAATATTTAACAAAACTTTGATAACCATTTCACATCCCAGAAAGGGTCACAAAAACAATTTTACTTCAATGTATTTCTCAGTCATCAGTTTGATATGTATTTTGTTTTTGTGTGCACTGAAGGAGGACTGTTAGATTTGGATTTTCTGTGGTTTATTTACTTTCTGATTAATTCTATTTTTCAATGCAATGTGCTTGGAACAGGTGTCCACGTCATAATTCTTTGAAATTACAACAGGACTAGTTGGCCAAGTGTAAGCCAAAAAGCCAAGTGACCAATGGCAGGCCTCCAGATTAGATGACATCTAAAGAAGATACTGTCTGAAGTAGAGGTGTCAGATTGTTCCTCCTCCAGCTGAATTTTCTTTGCAACTTTGAAATCTGACTATCTTAGGCCTGGTCTACACTACAAGTTTAAACCGAATTTAGCAGCATTAAACCGATTTAACCCTGCACCCGTCCACATAACGAGGCCCTTTATATCAATATAAAAGGCTCTTTAAACCAATTTCTGTACTCCTCTCCGACGAGAGGAGTAACACTGAAATTGGTCTTGCCATGTCAGATTAGGGTTAATGTGGCCGCAAATTGACGGTATTGGCCTCCAGGCGGTATCCCACAATGCACCATTGTGACCGCTCTGGAAAGCAATCTGAACTCGGATGTACTGGCCAGGTAGACAGGAAAACCCCCGAGAACTTTTGAATTTCATTTCCTGTTTGCCCAGCATGGAGCTCTGATCAGCACAGGTGGCAGTGCAGTCCCAAATCCAAAGAAGAGGCTTCAGCAATCATGAACCATGATAGATGATACTGATCTGATTCATCCACTTATGGGGAACAAATTGTTTCTAATCAGGAGCTCGCGTTACAGAAGACAAAAATGACACAAGCATTTGAAAAAAAAAGTCTTGCAGGCCTATGATAGACAGGGCCACAGCGCAGTTGCTGGACAAGCGTCAACGGAAGCCAAAGAATGAAAGGCGCTCATGGGTAGGAGGGGGAGACTAGAGGACTTCAGCTATCCCACATCACCGCAGATCCACAAAAGATTGCATTTCTGCTGAGCTCCATGCCTGAAGGGTTCAAAAACATTTGCCCCGTGTTTCAGTATATGTCGTCAATTTAACACCCTTCCCCCCCCTCCAAAAAAGAAGAGCGGGAAAAAAAACATTTCTTGCCGTCTATTTTCAATGTCACTCTATGTCTACTGCATGCTGCTGCGTTAAGACGGGGTTGCGTGCCAATGCTGTAACATCAGCATCCCCTTCCCAGTTGACAGACGCTTAGATTATCTCTTATTTGATAGTGTACCTAGAGTTTTAGATAATAGAATATGACTGCTATTCCATCGTTCATCATTCAGGCCCATGAGTGCTCCTGGCTGCCTCGGTGAGCGATCGCCGGGTGGACCTGGTAAAAATGAGAATTCCCAGCAGATCAGATGTACAGAACGCTAACTGTTTTCATAGCAACTGGGGGCTGAGCTCCATCAGCCGCCCCCTTTTTCAGTCTAAAAAAAGATCTGTACTGCCTTGGCCTATCCATAGTAGCACGAGCTGGGGCTCCTTTCCCCTGCCACCCTAATGTCCTGCCTGCACTAATCATAGCAGCTGGAGGCTTCCTCCCCCCTCATTGATCTTCACTAAACAAGCTCAGTGTTTCTTATTCCTGCATCTTTATTACTTCATCACAGCAAATGGGGACACTGCCATGGTTATTAGGCCCAGTAGGGTATGGAAGGGAAGGAGGGAAGCAAAGGGTGCTTGTTGCAGGGGCACCCCTAGAATGGCATGCAGCTCATCAATTTTTCTGTGGATCTCTGGGGCCCTGACACCGGAGCGGCTGTGCTCTCTGGCTCTCTAGACACCTTCCCCATATTCTAGGCAGGACTGACTCTATTTTAGACAAACAAAAGAAGGGAATGAAACTGCGGGAAGTCGATCCCCATTTTGTCCATGCGCGTCTCAGCCGACCTCAGCGAGGCCAGCCAGGAGCGACCCATGACAGCAGCCAGAGGTACTAGAATGACTGAATAAACCCATCATCTCATCCCTATGTTTTACTAGATGCACAGCAGACGTCAATAGGAGATGGGTAACCATCTTTCTGGCTACCTTGCAAATGCAAATGAATGCTGCTGTTGTTACCGCTGCAGGTTACCGCATCTGTCAGCAGCATTCTAGTACCACATATGTGACAGTGACAAAAGGCAAAACGGGCTCCCATGGTTTGCCATTCTATGGCGAGTCTGCCAGGGCAATTCTCCAGGCGAAAAAAGGTGCCGCGAAAGATTTGTCTGCCGTTGCTTTCACGGAGGAAGGATTGAGTGACAACATTTACCCAGAATCACCCGCGACACTGTTTTTGCATTGAGATCTCAACCCAGAATTCCAATGCACGGGGGAGACTGCAGGAACTATGGGATAGCTACGGGATAGCTACCCACAGTGCAACGCTCCAGAAATTGACGCTAGCCTCGGTACATGGACCCACACCGCCGAATTAATGTGTTTAGTGTGGCCGGGTGCACTCAACTTTATACAATCTGTTTTACAAAACCAGTTTATGTAAAATCGGAATAATCCCGTAGTGTAGACATTCCCTAATTTTATCTGTATGGGATTCTTTCAGCATTCTGCAGTTAGATGCCTTGGCTCATCTGAAACATTCACCTAAAGCTGTCAAAAGCATTAATCTGTGAATACTGAACAGTATCCACTTACTGGGAAAATGTTCCTATTGTATTTTAGCTCTGAATCTTCTACTTCACAGTTTCAAATGATGAAAGAATAATTGGAGCAGGGTGACTGGACCTTAGAGCAGGACCACTTTGGTGCCCTATCCACTGGAGTGCAGAGTCATTCTCTCTTGCTCTCACTCTAGCCCAATGATATGGGAGAAGCCAGATCCAGTCCCTCTGCTCCAAACATTCATTATTTATCCACAGTTGAACAACTTCAATAGGAGAGAGTGAGAGAGCCTGTCACGGGGTGTACCTGCCCCCCACCAGCCCCAGCCACCAGCTTTGCAGGCTAAGGAAGCCCTGCTCCTCTGACTCTGCAGGATATGCTCAGCCTGGAGGCAGAGCATAAAAGGAAGCAGCCCAACTCAGTCTGAGTAGGCTGCTGAAGGGGGAGGACGCAGACTGCAGGCTCTCTCCAGGGAGCTGCTACAGGTTCCTTGTACAGAGCCAAGGCAAGCAGAGTTCCAGAAGGACTCCAGGCTGCCTGATGAGCCTGGAGAAGAGACCACGCTGGCAGGCGCTACACCACCCGAGGACCCCAAAGACCAGGGAGAAAGTGTAGGAGCAGCCCAGGGAACTTAGACTCCTCTGTGGTGAGTGAGCCAGGGAACCATTCAGCATGTTTCAGGAAGATCTCTACTGACTCAGTGGTAAGCATCACTGCCAGGGCCCTGGGCTGGGACTCAGAGGAGCAGGGAGGGCCCAAGTTCTCCTACCCTGGGTGCTACACCCCTCTGAGTCATGCCCCATTTCCCCAATGGACCAACAGGCTGCACAAACCCACAGAGGTTGGCTACTCTATTGACTCCGGCCATTAGGCTGTGCTACCCTAGGAGGAAGGGCTGCTTTATTGACTCCAGCCGTTAGGTCATACTACCACATATGATAGTCAGGTTCATGAACGAGGGACTTAACCAGCTGCTATACAGTTATTTTCTCCTTCTCCGCACTATACGTGACCTGGCATCTGTTACAGGGTGTACTTACCCAGTGACAAAGCCCCATACGGCAATATCCCATAGCTCAATAGTTAGAGCATTTTCCTAAGTGGTGGGAGACCCCTGTTAAACCCTAACTGTTTTCAGGCATCGAAGCCTCAGGACCTGCTCTGATACCAAACAACAAGTCCCACAGAAAACCAGTAAGATGCAATTTAACTAAGTACACAGAAGCTCTTGTTTCTGAGACAGCAGTGGCTTGTTTTGTCTTTGATGTTCTCTGTGGTGTCTTACATTTTCATAGAAAATGTGAAATAAGTAACCTTTATAATGTCCAAGTAGCATTCTTGGTGAGCTGCAGCACTACATTGAGTTGAGAAATGTCAAGCACTTAAGGTATGCAGAGACAAAAGCAGTGGCAACATTGTCTTCTGTAAATTTTCAAGAAAGGAAATTGCTATTGTAGATGAGTTGGCTTTGTGGATAAGAGCAAAGGCCAAGCAGTGACAAGTGCAAAGAATTTATGAAGCTCACAGATTACAAATTTTCTGTTCACAATTATAGTAATCTGTACTCTTATTGTTCTTTATTCAGTCTCACTTGTATCTTTGCAGACCTTTAGCATTTTGATTTCTTGTTACAAAGTTTTCAATCTTTAAGATGTTAACTTAAAAAAATCCTCAGTCTAGACACAATAGTCAATGGAACAATGTGAGTTAATTCAATTTTTTTAATATATTTAGAAAATTAATTCTTTCACATCAGCAAGAACAAAGAAATTCCTATCAGAATTTCAAATGAAAAATTACAATAAGAGACATTTTGCTCTGCATCTTCAGTTTTCAGAGTTATAAGGAAAGTGGGGGGGGGAGGTTAACACAGGTTAAGAGATAGTTCTTTAAATGAAATACAATCATGACTTGTTGTGTATTCAGATGGAAACCATTCCTCAAAGTGCAATGATCATTTAATGCCTCTCTCCTCCTGATAATGGAAAAAATTAGTAGCCCTTTTGGTGTTGGTCTTGTGATCATATGTAATGTGTGTGAATGTTACTTCTTTCCTTCTCCTTAGGAAACAAAGTAATCTGGAAGTCCTGACTTTAAATGAGTTCTGTACCTGCCTTATTAGAAAGGAAGCATGGTCTACTGAACTGAGCACAGGATGATGAGCCTGTAACTCCTGTGTTTTGTTCTGGGGACTTTGGCACATCACTTGAACTCTTTGTGCCAAATCCTGCTCTCTTTGTTCCTACAAGTAGTCTCAGTGAAATCATGGGGATTGTTTACACAAGTAAGGAAAATAAGACTTAACCTCTCTCATTTCCCCCACTGTTAAATAAGGATAATGATTTTTAACAGAGGCGGTATTAGGCTTAATTATGAAGTAACACTTAGCATTCATAGCACTGTATTGTTATTTGTTCTGTGAATATTCTGCTTTTGCAGAATTAATGTGCTTCAACCTGAGGGTTCCACATTAGGCAAAATATGGTTGAATTCTGAGAAAAGTTACAGCATTGTAGATATAGAGGCTACAAGGGTCAGGATTAGGCTGATAGTAATTACTCTGCTTATTTTTTGAGCATGTGGTAAGTGCAATCATCTTTGAGACCAGATTGCTTCCTTTACTTGTTTGTTCCAACCATCCTTCCCTGTGCAGCATTTCTGTTCATCTATCCCCTTGCCGCACAGTGCAAAGCTGTTCAAAGGTTTGCCTTTGCAATTTAACTCGGTTCCAAGGAAACATACCAAACTTTTCCACAGCATTTCACAAAGCAGTGTTTAAAAAGTGAATTCATATGTTCTTGAAGCACAAAGACTACAATATATTTTCAGAGTATGTTATCACAGAGAAGAATGATGTGTTCTCTCATTAATGTAATCATATTGTTTGTGGTAAGAGATACAATACTAACCACTTCCTTTGGTTAAAGGTTCTGTAGAATTGAACATGAATGAAACCAACAGGGTTCTATAGAAGTTACTCCTAAGTATAGAACTTAAAGAATTCTACATCTTTTTTTAATCTTTTAAATCAATCGGCATTCAAGAGCAGAGTTACTAGGAATTGAGCTAGTTCAACTAAAGTCAAAGAGGGCTGGAGCAAGACATAAGTTTCTCTTAAATTATACAGGGTGGTTTAAAAATTCTGTAGAAAGGATCACACTGTATGTGTCTTCTGTACATCAGTATACCAAGCTTAACATGCATGAACCACATACATGAATTTTCTTTGTGCATGGTCTTAATCCTAAAGAATGGACAAATGTAATGGTAAAAAAATTGACAGCTGTCATGGGGCAAAGCTCCTCTCCTGCTGTCTTCATCACAGAAACAGCACAGACTCTGGTGGTTGTGCCTCCATTGTATTATTTTATTTTAAGTTCCCTCCACCATGTCCACAACAATCCCCATACAACAGTCTATTTACAGTGCCAACAGTGCTTTTTGGCCTTCTCCCCGGGACCTGAGTGGCTCTCCCTTGAGCCCACCATGTTACTGAGCTCAACTAGCCCTAGTCCCACCTCTCTCTCTCTCTCTCTCTCATATGATCCTCTCTCTCTCCTCTCTCTCTCTCTCTCTCATATGAACCTCTCTCTCTTTTTCTATCTCTCTCATATGATCCTGGCACATCCTTCCTGCCTCTTTATCAGCCTTGGGCTGATGGGGTAATTGGCTCTTTAGACCATCCAGCAGGCCAGCCTGATTGTCTAATTGTCCCCATCAGCTTTCTCAATGGGAACTAGTTAATATCTGAGTGGTCACACTGCAGGCTCACCTGTTTGCACCCTGCATTCTGTCGCAAGAGCATAAAACTTAATAGCATGTGCAGTATTCAGAAAGTGTGTAGGGTATAAAAATCTGTAAGCACTAGATAGCATATCACAAGACTTACAACTGCTAGTTTCTCAGAACCATCAGATATTTGTATTGGGCTGAATTTGAGATTGACTCTGATGAGTTGTATTGGTAAATAAACAGCATTTAAGTAGGAAGCTAGCTGAGGGACTGGGTGTATAGCATTAGAGCTGGAGCTACTACAGTGATTGGTTATATGGGGAAAATGTTAACCCTGTATTAAGACAAGATAAAAATAAACTCTTTAATTTCTCTCTCATAAAATGGTCTCAAACATTTAGCAGACATGAAAACAACTCATCCACACTTAATAGAGTGGTGGTGATTTTTTTTTCCTTTTTGCTATTTGATTTTCCCCTTCAACAAAAACTTTTTTGTCGTTGTTCAGTGAGTGAGTAGAACATTTGCAAGGCTTTTTTTCTGCAACACCCATTGTGTACCTCTATTCATTTGTTCCCCCGTGGTGTGTAACATTATGAGAAGCGAATCGCCTGCTGTTTCTTGATGGTCCTCTGCTCTAAACTCTCCAGGTCTCTTTACAGTTTGAATCTGTTCTTTGTAATTCTTTAAGTGTTGGTGTCATTATCAGGCTTAATTCACAACAAAGAAAGGCATGATGGAACCATAAAGGGCGCAGAATTCATTGACTTACTTTTAGGTGTTTGGTTGGTTAAACAGGTTTTTGAAAGTGGAAAGCCTAAGAATCTTAGCCTGAGCTGTAAGTAGGAATCAGTACCACTGTCGTAGAAGCACCATCTATCATGAAAGGCCATGTCTGTGAACCACAGCTTGAAAACAGAGGGGAAAGGTTATCCTTGTCCTAATGTGAGGACTGGTGCAAGACTGAGAGGAGGCAACTTATGCTTCCTAAAATTTTGTGGCTGAGGGAGCTAGTTCATCCCCTGGTACAGACCCCTTACTTCTTGTGCTCCTTGCTGCTGTAGCACATGCCAAAGCCTTGCTGCAACAAAGGTCTTGGAGACATGGGGAATTTCCAGGGTGAAGGACTGCCCCAGTCTCCCAGAATGCCACCTGCACTGTGGGCTGCTGTGGAGGCAGTGTAGAAGGCCAGTATGCTGGTGATATTCATCTAGAAAACCTTAACCTGCCCTACAGCATACCTTGTGCTATAGGGCAACTATGTATCTGCCCTCATTACTCTATATCATATTGGTTTATAATCTACACTTCACGCTATCGGTGATCAAAAGTAATTTCCATCTGACGCCTGCATGGTGTCCTGCATGAAAGAGATTTGTGGTCACAGCAAAGTTCCTCATTGTTAGGTGTCACAAAACCCACCACGGATTTAACAGGAATGTCTCCCTCTAGCTCTGGATTAAGTCAAATGGACAAAGCTTGACCTGTCATCATCCCTCTAGTACAGGGGTAGGCAAAGGCAGCACGCAAGCCGATTTTCAGCGGCACTCACACTGCCCAGGTCCTGGCCACCGGTCCGGGGGGCTCTGCATTTTAATTTAATTTTAAATGAAGCTTCTTAAGCATTTTAAAACCTTATTTACTTTACATACAAAAATAATTTCGTTATATATTATAGACATATAGAAAGAGACCTTCTAAAACTTTAAAATGTATTACCGGCACACGAAACCTTAAATTAGAGTGAATAACTGAAGACTCGGCACACCACTTCTGAAAGGTCGCCGACCCCTGCTCTAGTACCTGTTCTTTGAGCAGACAGAGGACTCCAGATTCCCGTGTGGTAAACCACAAATCTTTAGTCAGCACTGAATTCACTGTCCATTTTTTTAAAATGAGGCTACAACTAATATGAATATTTTCAAGGCTTGGATTTTCTGCACAGCACAAAGCTGAATATATTAATAGTAAACTGTTTTTTATTCTTGGGGCTCAGACTGAGTCATGTTAGCACTTATACCATTCTGGCATATCTTCATAGATTTTTAAGGCCAAAAGGAGCCATTATAATAACTTATCTTGACCTCTTGCTTAACACAGACCCTAGAACTCTAAGCTGTTTTCTGCATTGAGGCCAGTATCTTTTGATGAACAAGAGTGTATCTCTTAGAAAAACAAGAAGTCTCGATTTAATGACTCCAAGTGACGGAGACTCTACCACATCCCATTGTTCCCACTACCCCATTGTTAAAAACATGCACCTTATTTCCAGTTTGAATTTTTCTAGCTTCAGCTTCCCGATGTTGAAGCTTGTTATGCCTTTTGTCTGCTACATTAAAGAGTCCTCTAGAATTTAATTTGTGTGAACAAAACATGCAGCTGCAGCTATACCAACTCTGAGGGACTTTGTAAAGCTAAAACCTTCTGCTCAGTGTTTGGCCCATGTAGCCACGTTAGAGCCACCTGGAATACAGAATTTTCTTTCCCAGAAAAATGTCAATTTAAAAAAAATGCATCCCAATTTGGGACAAAGTCAAAAACTTGACCTTTTTTATGGGAAGGAAAATCTAGAAAAAATTATTTTGGGAGAACTGAAATGGAAATTGTTTGGTTGCCTGGTGGACAGTCTGGGGAGTCAGGGAGCCCAAGGAACCTGGGAGCTGACCAGGGTGGCTCCTGGCGAATTTGAGGAGATGCCCAGCTAGGGACCTGGCTTTCTGGCTGCCTAGGAAGCCCCAGCAGCCTGCCAAGCAAGGAACTGGGCAGCATGAGGAATCTGGGAACCTACCAGGAAAATCAACTGGGGAGCCCAGGCAACTTGAAAGCCTACCAGGCAGGCAGCTGGGCTTCTCTGCTTCTCCTGAAGTCCACCATGCAGAAGCCTGGGAGCTGAGCAATCTCAAAAGCCTGGCAGCCCAGCACATGGCTAGTTGGTGAGTGGGCTGGCAGGAAACCAAACAGAGAGGCAGGCTGGTTGAAAGTATTGGTGGAATTTACACACTCCTGTTGGAAAATGTTTGACCAGTTCTAACATGTATATGAGAAGTAATCCTTCCCACAAGCCACAAGGCTGCTCTGTGGCATGTACTCTAACTCAAAGGCTGAGGTAGGCTCTGTGGACCCTAACATAGCTCCCTCAATGCATGGAAAACAAGAGGATCAGAGATAGATTCCCTGTCCCTGCTCCTATCTATTCACTGTTTCCTCCTGCCCCTATGTGACAGCCTTACTTTCAGCCCATCCCTTGTGCCATAGAACTACATTGCTTCTGCTGTCTGAGGAACCTATGTATCAACCTAGATGTGGGATGGATTTTAGTCTAAATCCACAGAAGAGGTCCTTATCTCACACTATGATCCAGTAACACAAGACCTTGGGGTGCCGTTAGGACTTAGAAGGGAGTAGGTATGTTGGAAGTCTATAAAGAATCTGCATTGTTAAGTCCATTTCCCACAATGGCCAGTAGGAGTATATGGCCATAAAGAATCCACCTGGAGAGAATGGAGGTCTAAGAGAGTCAAAGGAAGGAGAGTAACATTGGTTGCAAGGGGGTTGTACTGGAACATTTTTTTAGCCAGATGAAACACTAAATATTCTCATGTTCTTAAAATTAAATTATCATACTAAACACCCTTGACTAATGTACTGTATACGGTTTGAAAGAATTGTAAGCACAACTTGGAGCCTGCTGTATGCGGCTTTAAAATATAAATGTTCTAAAATATAACCTTCCACTCTGCAGAATGTCACCAAGAACATCTGCACATCTTCAGTTCCCTCTAATCTGATTACATTTGTGGCAGTCCTGAAACTCAGTGTTTTATAATGACAAAGGTTTCTTTCTCAACAAATACAATTCCTGAACAAGGAAGGAGATCTGGTTTCACTTTTGATCATTCCTCTGCTGGAGAAATACTCCAGCAGAATGACAGCAGTAATTTTGTCATCAGAGCATTATTCTGTGTAGCAGCATGTTAAGAGCCAATTTAAGAGCAAATAAAAGCAATTATATATTGTTTAAAATAAGAGGGTGGGGAAGCTTCTGATTCTCCCCAGCACTTGGAGTCATGTGATTATGCAAGAATCTCAGCTTTTTTTTTAGTAAGTTACTAGCCCTTGTGGTTGCAGAGAGAGGTTTGAAAACGTGAACACTAAAGGCTCAAAATCCAGAAGGGCATATAAAAACACCCATATTTTATTTGTAAAAATCTCATGAGTTTTATAAGGGTAGTCTCTTGCCTTTGAAGGGTAATGAGGACTGAGGCTAGCCAACCCCTGTTCAGGGTCATAATTCTTCAATGGCCCAGGAATTCTGGAGCAGATGAGGGCCAAGGGAATGGCAGAGGTAGATGCTGCAGAGAGGGGAAGTGGTCCCAGCATAATAGTTAGGGAAACCTGGGTTTTATTTTCTTTGAGAGCCTGGGACCAGGAGCCTTGTAGGGTAAGGTGGAGCAAGATTTCCCTTTCTCTCAGCCAGCCAGGACATGGTCTGGGAAAGAGGGCTGTATGTAATCTGCCTCTTCCCTCTTCTCATAAGTGGAGGACATGGGCTCGAAGAGGTTAATAGGTCCCCCACCTAAGGAAGAAAGGACTGAGATGATAAGCCCCGGCCTCCAATTATTGGCAGAAGGCTGAAAGACTTCCAGCAGAGATGCCTGGGAGGAAAGGACTTTTGTTATGAAGGTTGTGTTTTGCCTCCTGTTTGTGTGAAAGACTTTGCTGTCAGTCCAGATGGAACTGGATGAGGGTAATTTTAAAGGGGCCCATTGGGAGAAGTTGGCCGGAAGCAGAGCACGGCCCCTCAAAGGAAGGCTGTAGGATTCCTTGACTAGAAGGAAAAGGTTTGGGGTTTGGAGGGCCAACAGAAACTGTTCACAAAGACTCAATAAAGGAGACACACACACACCCAGCACCACAAAGGGAATGCTGTTTTAAGTACTCTGGACTCTTTTTTGGGAGACTCAGGAGGGAACTAAGGGAGGGGCACCTGCAGGACCGCCCATGGCCATTGAGAGGGCATGATCTGGAGGTGGCCTGTAACAATTTTCAAGACAATCTCATGGTTTCAAGGGATGGGGGCTGACTCCTGATTTTTGAACACTTAGGGTTGGCAATACTGTAATGATAATAAAAATAACAGTAGTAATAAAGAAGCTACTGATGCATTGGGATAGCCTATGAGCCTCTTACTTCTGGAAATCTAGCTTCAAAATCTGATCTTCTACAAGTGAAGGGTGAGTTTGATGGTATGTAAGTCCCCACGCACAGTTCGACACACCCATCACCGTCTCTAGCAAGCCCCAAGACCTGGAACTGTAATGGTATCACACAGGGGTCAGAAGGTGGGCTACCATAAATGGAGGTTTTCTCAACTCTCTGCTGACTGGTGAAATATGGATGGTCCAGCTCTCCTTGAGAAATAATTTAGGTTTTTATAGCATTCCCATCATGGTGGTAAATGATTGTCTCTTTTTCATGCATGCTTTCACCAGAACTGATATGTAACCACTGTACTTAAGTCTTAATGCCATGGGATGAACATGAGCATTTCATACCTCTCAAAGCTCTTGTTTCAGGGTGTGTGTAAAATCAAGCAGAGGTTGCTGCATTGGTTTCCATATGATTTGCATTTTGAAGGTTTTCCTTTCAGTCACAAGGACTAGTAATTTTATTTATTTGAGATGCAGCCACCAGGAACAACTGACAGCTTACCATGTGGCTTCAAGCCAGCCCCTTTCAACTGCTGGTGTGGCAGTACATATCCATTTTGTGGCACATTGGCAAAGATGAATGGTAGTTTGTAGAGTGCCTAGTTCAAGCAAATGATATTAGTCCTTTACTTTCATGTTTGAATTAATTCACCATTTAAAATAAAGGATTTAAAGTTTAGAAAATTAATTTTTCCTCTGTAGCAGACATCTCCAATTACGGCTTCAGTCTTGTAATGTTACTTCAGGGCCCAGTCTTTCTTAGATTAGAGTAAACTGCAATATTGTTATTGAATTCAATGGAAGGAGGTGGGGCCCTATGGATCAGATTCACAGCTGGGCCCCAGAAGCACTTGACAAAGCGGCAGGGAGGGGGCAAGGAATCATGTGCGTCTCACCTGGCCTCCCAAAGATGGAGCCAGTTCTGTGCTGGCTCTGCCCTGACATAGTTTAGAATAGTGGTTTACAAAATGGCAGAAAAACTATTCTATGATTCACTATACCTCACAAGCCTTTGTGAGTGCAAAGGGTTGTGGGATTGTGTTCACAAGACATCTTTTTCGGCCCTATTAGGGGTTTAAAATTTGAAAGTGAGAGTCAGGTGGTGCTCTTGGAATGGGAGTAGGACTGGTTGACAACAGGCATTAGGAGCCATTCTGGCAGCCAGGTAAGGAACGGTCTCAAGAAAGTCTTTTCTGTCAATCATACTCCATGAGCCAGGGGCTTCACACCACCCAAGAATGTCTCTGTATTGAGGAAATCCTCTACCATCCAGGTTGGATGGGCTTAACACTTTTTCCAGTACAAATCTTGAGAGAGAAATACAGAATTTATGGTGAATTCACAAATTAATTTTCAATGGAAACATGGAGTAACTTAAATGGCATAGACTATTGTAATGAATTAGTGTTTTGTGTGCTCCTTTTGTGGGTAGATTCATGAATTGCTTAACTGTAGCAAACTATAATGGAGATTTCTTTATCCACCATGTGCTCCTGGAGCAGAAGGAATTTGGGTTGATCAAGGCACACAAGTAAATGAGGACAGAGGCAAGGATAAATTTAAGTGTGTTAGGCTTTGATTTAGATTTCTGATGAGATGTCAGATAACACAGGTTCAATCAGTTCATTAATCAAAGTGATAGGAGAAGCTGCCGGACTGCAGGCACAACACCGTGAACCAGCACCCAACACCTATCCTAGGGGGAGTCCTGTGACCATACAGGAGGGGAACAGTGAGTCCAAGGCTGTGCCTGAAGACCAGCACGTATCCAGCCCTCAAAGCCCGCGCAGGAGATACCTCCATTTGTCCCCTGTTGACTGTTTTCCACAGCCATTTCCCTCTTACATGGTGAGGGTTTCCTCCCTTTTCTGGGGGATGGGGAGATCAGTTCTTCAGTTCTAAAGAAATACCGTCTGAAGCAGTCTGTGGCATTAAAGAAAGAATAATGGAGGTGTCAGACTGTTTCTCCGCCAGCTGAATTTTCTTTGTGACTTTGAAATCTGACTATCTAATTTTATCTGTGTGGGATTCTTTCAGCATTCTGCAGTTAGATGCCTTGGGGAGATCGAGGCCAAGTATATGGGATTGTATGCAATAAAGTTTCAATGTTCTTCAGGGAATCTGCTCCATTCTGTTTTTCATTCACAGTTACTTTTTTACAAAAATCTCAGAGTTTTGCTACCTTTACTCATTTCACTAAATGTTATTTTTGTTTACTAATGTGTGGATCCTTTGGGCTGGAAGAAAGGGTAATTTTTTTTTTTTTGTTCAGCTTTGATTCCCGCCAATGGATGCTTCAAGTCACGTAACTTGGTTCAGGGCCAGGACTAGGTTTTTTGCTGCCCCAAGCCAAAAAAAAAAGAGTGGTTGGAATGCCGCCCCTGAAATTGTGCCACCCCAAGCATGTGCTTGGTTTGCTGGTGCCTAGAGCCGGCCCTACTTCGTTGTGGTTGTTTGATGATGGATTCCAGTGTAGGGCGGTAGGTGACAACTAGGAGTGTGCGGTAAGAGGGGGTTTTATTCTGTATTGAAGCAGGTTCTTTTGGGGCATTTGAGTGGCCCGTTCCATGATGTATAGAGGACGACTTGTTTGCTTCCTGGGCAAATGCAAGAATGTTGCTTCCTTTTTCTTCATGCTGTGGAGTTTCCATTTCAAGTGGCTAAATTTGATATCTTCCATTGTTATATGTATACACTGCATATGGTAAGCCAGAGACCTGTAGAAAGTGCATTGTGCATGGATATAACGTAACTTTATTAACTGGGGAAGAAAAAGAAAAGGGAGGATAAAGTTCCCTGTGGGTATTTGACAACACTGAGTACAGAAGAGTAACCGTGCCACAACATACTGAACAGCACTAAAATGGCCCTTTCTCAACTCTGAACGCCAACCCAAAATCCATGACCATTTTGAATCCTGGGGCTACTCTCAGTTAACTGTTGGAAAGTGCCCTTGTCTCTGCACACAATCACAATGTCCAGAAATAAGTTGTAAAAGTTCTTCCCAATGGCTCCAATAACTGTTCTCAGAGTCTGTCAACACTGACTAATCACCCCCAAACTGTAGTCTGACTAACAGTTGTGAACCGTAACATAAAATTAAAGAACAATAACTTCCATTTAACTAAGCAGATACCCTCAGCATAACAATCACAAACCAGAAGGTGTTATCTGAGGAGGTGCCCTCTCGCAATTACCCACAACAAATTATTACCAAAATGACCATCTAAAGACCATTAGCAGGAGGGGATCAAACTGTGTACTGAAACACAAATGAGTGGGAAAATTCCCTATGGTATTTTTACAGCAGCTGCTTGGGGTGTGGCACTTTATTTGGGATCAGCCAAGGTCACCCTCTGTCTGCCTGCTGTTGTTATGCTATACAAAGCACACAAGATCTTTTACAGGGGAGAAGGTAAAAATGCTGCATTTACTGAGAATACAGAAGTTAGCATGTGCTTTTCAATCACACACACATACCATGCACACAGTCCCACCAGTCGATGTTTATAGTTACCAGCCCAGAGTCTGGATCAATCTAGTGGCCAGCCAGATTGGTCGCAGAGGGGAGCCGGGCTCTGTCGGTCACAATACGATGCTTCTGGAGTAGTGGCAAGATGAACCCAAAGTCCCATGGCAAAGCACCCTGTTCTTATAGACTTTTTTCTCTGTTGAAGTCTATGGATTTTGCTGTGTCAATTTATGACCGATTACTTCTTAATTGGTGTTATCTTTTGATGTAAACGTTCCAAAACACCTCTAAGAGGGTCATCCTGGATTTGGTTTAATGAACCTCCACTTCAGAGGTGTCAGTCTGCCCTTCCTCAGTCATGGATACGCATTGATGGTTCTCTGGCATCAATATTTGCCTAGAGATGTGTCCCTACTGCATGGTTCTGTGGTGGCAGGCAGGGAGAGGCATACCCATTTGCGAGGGTCCCACTCTGCACACTGTCGTGTTTCCAATAATCTTTTCTCTTTCCCAGCCAACTGACCCATAATGCAAGGTAACCAGAAATATCCCATGGCCAATTTCGGTAGTGGACTGACTTTCCATAGCTCTGTCTCCACAGATTGTTGATGGGCAATTTTGACAATTATTTCTCCTAATAAAAATTCAGGCTTAACCCTGCTTGAGACATACTGTATCCATTCATGTTTATATGTATCAAACAGAGATCTTTTTCATTGTTTTAAAAGATGCTCCAGCACTTTAACATTGCCTGATGTTACCCAGAACATTTCATGTTCAAGTGATCCTAGACTAAGAATTTGCATTTCAGTGCATCCCAGGACGAAGGCAGTTCTATCTCCCAGTTCCAGCTGTTCTTTGTATAATAGCCAGGTGGTGGTGTTTAACCATTTCTACAGATTCCATGTCGCTTTCAGATTGCCTAAGCCTATTTGCACCATATCCATATTAGCATCTGCCTGTTCGTGTATAAGACTCTCCTGCAGTTGTGATAAGGCACTCAATTTATTTCTAATTACCTCTAAATCTACCGTATTCATAATCCCTGCTCCAAAACCAACCCCTCCTAATATGGTGCCTGCAACATCTCGCTTGGATCGACCATAGGGGCTTCGGTATGTCTTTATACATGCTTTCAAAATAGGAAGGGCATAGGGAAAACATTTTGTCTCTACTCTTGACACATTCAACTGGGTCCAATCCATATTAAAGTTAACTTCTACTAACAAAGGATTCAGAAGGATCCTTATCGGGTCACTTTGTGTTACAAACAACTTGGGTTTCTTCATCCTGATTGGGGTGTTCCTTTTAAAAGCAACATCTTTGGTCCAAGTCTTAGTGCATGTACCTGGAAACCAACAGTTTGATTCTCCATTGGATAGTGAACAATATCCTAGTATGACTGTTAGTATTGTTCCTGTCTTAACAGGCTCATCCAACTGATCAGGTAGTCGTGGGTAGTTGGCACTCTAGGTCGTGTCCCCATGGGGACCCTCTATTTTAACCCCTATTTCCCAGTGGTTTGGTATTCCTGTGATGTTTGTAAGGTGAACCCTGAGTCCCACTTCCCCTTCCCAGACATATATATCAGTATTCCCTAGCAGTCTCAGAATTCGATTTGTATTTTTATCATACCATTCTAAAAGGATCCCTGGTTCCTAGATGGGGATACATGATCGATTACTTAGGGGATAATTATCCTTGGCCGGGGAGAGATGGCGGTGGGCTTCCCCAAGATACCCTTAAATATCTGGGACATGCAGGCCCCCAAGAATGGGAACTGTGAAACCTTATACTGAGGTTTCATGGATTTGGAAGTAGTAGTGGTCGAGCAGCATCTCATGTTCTGAATCCCAGGAGTCCTTTCCTGTAAAAAGTCCAAGACATTATTAATCATGCAAAAGATCTAATTTGTGAAACATGTACCCAATTCAATTTTCCATCCTTCTCAATACAGTATACCAGTGGGCTGAGGCAGTCCACTATGGAATAGGGTCCTGACCATTTTGATTCCAGGGAGTGGCCTCTTTTTCCCAGTTTGAGGTACATAACTTGATCCCCTGTTTCCCATAAGGCTGCTTCAGTATGCTTCTGTGCATGAATTTTTTTATTCATTTGTTCAATAGCTTGATTGACCCTACATTGCAGAGTGGTTTTGTCTTCTTGTAGCTACTTAAGCCACTGCAAATGTTCATGCTGTGTTACATTAGGGGTTTCCTCCTGATCTTGTATTAGGTGTCTAGGGTCCATCATAAGGTGCATGGAGTGTCCAAACATAATTTGGAATGGCTGGATTTTGGGTTTTAGTCTGCTGCTGCAGCAGATAGCTGCAAGGATCAGAGGCAGCTTGTCTGGCCAATCTTTTCCAGTGTGGTTTACTACCTTCCTCAGTGCCTCCCTAATAGTGTGGTTCACGCGTTCTAATTGACCTGAGGATTGGGGTCGGTATGATATATGAAACTTTTGTAAAGCTTGTAACATTCATGTGAAAATTTCTCCCACAAAGGCGCCCATCCTCCCCTTATTATCGGAATCTGTCATTTCAGGGGTACCATATCAACACAGCACCTAATTAAAAAACTTCTTAGCCACCACCTTGGTGCTGTTGGTTTTGCTAGGAAATGCCTCTACTCATTCTGAAAAAGCATCAATTATTACCAACAGGCATTGAAATCCTTCTTTACGTCTAGGCAACTTGTCAATAAAATCAATCTGGACCCTATGCCTGGGCCCGAGCCTCCATTGGTGCATCATGGGTTGCCAGTGAGGAGGCTGTGCTTTATCCTGTGCACACCAAATGCAATTCCTTACCCATGTTCTAACATCATCCTCCAGGGTTTTCCACTCTGCAACTTGTTTCACCCTATTCAAGGTTCCCTTTACTCCCTCATGCGTGAGCTGATGGGCTACATTAATCAGTTCTTGCCTCACCTCCTTTCCTGGAGTTTGGTGATTTACAGCATCATCCATTGGCTCAGGGGCCTCGGTGGGATTGCTTTTGGCATGGTTTGTAGTTACAATTGCTATCCTGTGTTGCAGGCTATGTTATATACCCAACTATTCCAGATGGCTTCCTGGCTCATTCCCTTGTTATGGGCTTTTACATACCAGCTTTTCAGTTGTTTAGGATTCTCTGTTACCTACTGATAAATCCACTTCCATTCATCTAGATATGCAATATCTTTACCGTCTGCTGCCCTCCACTCATTTCTTTTCCAGTCCTGCATCCAGAACTGAATTCCCTTTACATAAAAGTCTCTATCAGTGTAAATATATGGGGAATGCTCATATTGTTTCAGAAACTGATGAATTGCATGTAATTCAGCATGTTGGGCTGACCCATGGTCCAGCTGGCTCTGAATAACTTCTTTATCGAAATTGATAGCTACATATTTTACACACTTTTTTTCCATTTATCACCATTGCACTTCCATAAGTGAACGAAATATGCTTCTCTTTCCCCACTGTATCCAATTCCTCCAGTGGAGGTGCTTCTACTAAAGCAATTCTTTGCTCCAGAGGGATCGCTGGACAGTCGTGTCAGTTTCCTTTCTCAATTAAAGCATGTGTTAGCATGTCTGGTTTAAACAGTGTTTCTGTGGTCACCCCGACCCCTCTATTAATTGAAATCAGAGTCCATTGTGCCATTGGGGTATTAGAGACTTTCCCTTCCGTCAGTTTTCCTGACAGAATGCATTTTAGTGGAGTCTGAGTGGTGATTGGAGCTATTCCTCAAAAGATTGCACTGCCCAGACGGCTGCCAGGCATTCGCATTCACAGGGATCAAAATTTATCTCAGCTCCTTGTAACTTCCTGGGTTCATATGCTACTGGAACCAGTTTTCCCTCCTCATTATTTTGTAATAGTGTAGCAGCCAAGGCTGTATTGTTGGCAGCCAGGTGTAGAACAAAGGCTGATTCATCAGGGAAGTGCAGTGCCGGAGCTGGGAGAGATTTTTGCTTTAAGAGCCTTAAAGCAGCGTCCTGCTCCTCTCCCCATTCCTATTTGGCCTTTTGCTTTAATAATCACCACAAGGGGTGTGTGATTTTAGCATACTTGTAAATGTGTGATCTAAGAAAATTGAAACCTCCCAACAGTACTCTCAAGGAGTGAGCGTCAGTAGGAGCCAGCATTTCTGCTAGGGCTCTCACTTTGTGCTGGTCTATTTGCCTTCCTTCTTGTCCAATAATTATACCCAAATATGTAACTTGGGGCTGCACCAATTAAGCCTTATCCAAGGCTACCTGAAATCCTGTTTCTTGAATTAATGCTAACACTTTCTTAGTTATCATCTATGTCTGTGCCTCAGTTTCCCCAAAGACTAAAATATCATCCACATATGAAAACACAAATGGTCTATCTTGTGGGTTTAATCTGTCCAGCACATCTACATGTTCCTGTGTGCAATTACTGGACTATTGTGGTACCCTTGGGGCAATCGACAAAAAGTCCACTGCTGTTCCTTCTTAGTAAAGGCAAACCAATCCAGTGAGTCAGGGTGTAGGGGGATAGCAAAGAAACAACTGGCTAAATCAATTACTGAAAAATATTTCGATGTGGCTTGGACCTTTTGTATGACCTGTGTCATGTCTGCCACAACAGGAGCCAGGGGTATTGTACCTTTGTTGATCCTTCTGTAGTCAATTGTTCGGTGCCAGGACTGGCCGACTGCTGTTAGTACCAGCCATACAGGGGAGTTGAAGTGAATTTGTTTTTCAGATTGCTCCCTGTTGTTCCAGTTCCTGGATAGTTTGTACCAATTGGGCCCCTGCCTCCTTTGGGTAAGAATATTGTTTCTGGGGATGCACTAATTCCCCAACAATTTTTACACCCGCATTGATTTTACCACAATCTGTTTTCTTTTGAGTCCAGACCAAAGGGAATTTCTGGAGCCATTCTTCAATTTGCTGGGCCAATTATGCTGCAATTGGTCTCCCTCCCCCTTTTGCTAGTAATATCTTTTGGTCAATTTTCCCAGAATGGGGAGGGGGAATATCAGCTTTCCATAAGATACCCTTGGGCATATCTACTACTATATTATTGGTGAACAACCAATCTGAGCCCAAAATGATTTCATCAGTCATGTCAGGAGTTTGGATAAGGTCCCCGAAGATTTTAAATCCTTGTACTGAAAAGGGGACCTGGGCCCATTCCCAACCAATGCTGGAATTGCCTTGGAAGGAGTTCAGGGTTACCTGTTTAACCTGCCTTCCTGTTTTTGGGGGGTTTTAAATTAAAGACGCAGCGGCTCCTGTGTCTGTTAAAACTAATGTAGAGGTATGCTTACCCTGCTGAACATCTGCACATGGTCTTCATCCAGGGTCCCAATGGACCTTTCCTATGAACTTCCACCCTTGTGCCCCTACAGACAGTGGAAGTTCATTGTTCAGCAGGCCTCTCTATTTGTCTGCAGGATAGGGGTATGCGCTGGGGAGAAGCTGCAGTAGTGTTAATGGTGGGGGTGCGCTAGAGGTTACACAGGTTTACATAAGGTTACTCCCTTATGGATATTCTGTAATCTTGTAGCTTCTCTAACTAAATCAGATGTGGGTGCCCCATCCCACTGTGTACTGTTGGCTCCGTACTGCATCAGGGCTTGCCAGGCTAGTTGGTGGATGTCACTATCAGTTAGCCCTCTCTCTTCTCCCCCTTCCTTCTGTCTAAGGGTGTTGGACTGATCTTGCTGGAGATCTGGGTATATCCAATCCCCCTTCCAACCCCTATTCCCTCATCCTCAGGACTAACCCCTAGCATATCCTCCCTGGATCCCAAATGATCCCTTCTGTACCACTTTCATTTGTATAAGTATCTGCTGGTTCTATTGCTGCCACATAAGAGACCCTTTCTTTCTTTCTGTATAGTGGGTCGTAGTCCAGAGTGAGTGGTTATTCATTGGACCAATCCCCTTAGTTCCTGGCCACCCACGGGCCACCCACGGGGGGCGGGGGCAAGTGGGCCAATTTGCCCCAGGGCCCAGGCCCCGCAGGGGCCCCACAAGCCCTGGTCAAGAATCCCTTCCCTGGATAGAGGGGCATTTTTTATTTTTACTTACCCGGCAGCAGTCCAGGTCTTCGGCGGCACTTCAGCAGCAGGCCCTTCACTCGCTCTGTGTCTTCGGTGGCAGGTCCTTCAGTACTGCCGAAGACGCGGAGTGAGTGAAGGATCCACCGCCGCTGAAGACTGAAGCGCAGCTCAGTGAGTACAAGTGCCTCAGTGGGTGGCACTTTTTTTGTGTCCACTCCCCTACTTTTCCCCAGGCCCCCTGAATCCTCTGGGTGGCCCTGATTCCCCCAGGTTAACTGGGTGATTATCCTGCCAAATTGCAAGTTTACCAGAGTAAAACGGAGCCAAAGAGGCAGCGCAATCCCTTAAGAATTGAACGCTGAGTGCTAACTCATCTATCAGGGTGGCACCTTTGACTGCCACTAAGCCAGCCATTAGTTGCATCAGAGCCCATCAGGTTAAGTAATTCTGAGTCCTCGTTAGGCTCCTGGGTGGAGGCTACAGCTGGTGCTATGAAGTTACGCCTGCCTATTCATTCCCCAAATGTTGCCATCAGGGCCAGGGGGCCATCACTGTTGGTGACTGCTATCCTATCCAGGGTGGGTCTAATCTCTGGGCCCGCACATACTGCCATGAGTCAGTAGACTTCTGGGATAGTTAGCCCTTCTCTGCTGCCAGTAAGACTGCGTTGGTGCACCATCTAGAAAAGGTGTCTAGGTTCAGGGTCTCCAAATAATCAGCCATTGCTTTTAAATCGGTGGCTAACAGTGGAACTGTGGTAACAGTCATGCTACACCCACCAGTTATGGGGATTGTCACCATGCGTCATTGGATAATTGCTCCCGGGCTATGGGAGTGGGAGTGCACCCATCATGTAGACATTCTTTTGGATTATCCCAAATGTCTTCCTCCCAGTTTTCCCTGGGGTCCCATATTTATTCCTCTCAGTCCGGGTTTCCCCTGGCCAGTGTTTGAACCCATTCTCCTGCTCTCACTGCTGCAACCTGCCAGGTTGCGATGTCTAGCTTCTGCTTAACCTGCCTGATAATTGATTCGCAGTGGTTATGGCTTGCAGGAACGCTGCCCTGCTCTAATGTTAGTTTTTTACCATGCTCTGTAGGACCTGGTTTTCTCTTACAACTTTGTCTTTTACCTCTGTCTGTTCCAGTAATCCCTTTTCTTTTGTTTTCAGTTCTCTCACAGTATCTTTAAGCACATCTAATTGGCCGTGGACCCCGGTAGTCATTATTTTCAAGTTTTCTGCATGTTGCTCAGTCACACTGAGCTTTTCATGCAGTGCTGTGTTTCTCTGCTTGGCAATTGGCCAGCCAAAGGAACACTTCATTACAGGCTTCCCACAATAGCCAGAGTGCAGCCAAATCATTTTTTGCTGGGTTTGAAGGTTTATAAATCAACAAATATTTTTCCAATTTATCCTCAAAGTCGGCTATTGTGTGGACATAGGCTATTGCTTGTTCTGTCCATGAGCTGTGGCCAAATTTCTGCAAGATTTGTTTAAAAGGAGTGATCTCCTGCACAAATGGCAGCTTTTTTACCTCTGCCTGAGTATTGTCCTTAAAGGATTCTTTTTGTCTGAATATTTTGTATCTAAGGTATTTGGTTGTTATTTTTATCTAGATCTTATGTTTGCCCATGCCAGTGCCAGTGCTTATGATTTTTACCAGGAGTGAAAGTAACTTAAAGGATTTACTGGTATTCTGGAGACCTTATGAGGGGGCGGGGCCTCAACCGGAAGAAGCGGGGCCTCTACAGGAAGAGGTGGGACCTTTAAATCCCCAGGCACTTTAAATCAGCATCGGAGGGGGCTCCTGGCTGCCACCACCACCCCAGGGCCCCAGCCTCTGGCAGAACTTTAAAGGGCCCAGGGGTCTGCTGCAGTAGTGGTAGCCAGGAGCCCCATGTCCTTTAAATCACTGCCAGAGCCCCACCGCCACTGCCCCAGGGCTCCAGCAGCGGGGCTTGGGTGGCAATTTAAAGGGCCCCAGAGAGTAACGGCCGTGGGAACCCCAGGTCCTTTAAATCACCACATGAGCCCTGCTACTGGAGCCCTAGGGTAGCAGCAGCAGCTGGGGGCTTAGGCAGTGATTTAAAGGGCCTGGGGCTCCAGCTGCCACTACTACCCCAGGCCCTTTAAATCATTCCCGGAGCCCTGCTGCCGGAGCCCTGGGGTAGTGACGGCAGGGCTCCAGCGGCAAGTTAAAGGGCCCAGGATAGTAGCGGCGGCTGAGTCCCTGGCCCTTTAAATCACCGCTGGAGCCCCGGCACCAATACCCCAGGGCTCCGGCAGGCTTCGGGGATGATTTAAAGGGCCTGGGGTGGTAGTGGCTACCAGAGCCCCAGACCCTTTAAATCATCCCCAGAGCCCTGCTGCCGGAGCCCTGGGGAGGCGGTGGCGGGTCTGTGGTGGCTATTTTAAGGGCCGAGGCAGTAGCGGCTGCCACAACCCCGACCCTTTAAATAGACACCAGACCCCTGCCGCCACTACCCCAGGGCTCCAGGGACGATTTAAAGGGTTCAGAACAGTAGCTGTGGCAGGAGCCCTGGGCCCTTTAGATTGCCGCCAAGCCCCACCAGCTCTTCCCCAGGGCTCCAGCAGCACGGCTCTGGCAGCAGTTTAAAGGGCCTGGAGCTTCAGCCACTGCTAGGATCCCCAGGCCCTTTAAATTGCCACCAGGGGAAGCCGATCCACCCCGGTACAGTGCACCGCCTCTTGTCGGTACACCATACCAGGGCGTACCAGCTTACTTTCACCTCTGATTTTAACCCACTCTGGGCCAAAGGGAGAGACGCTAAGCCTCCCTCTGTATTACTTGACCTACTACCACTGAGAGTTCATACATCAAATATAAAAAATCCTTCCCAGGGATCAGAGTGAGCAACCCTAAATTCTTCTCTTGTGCTCAGTCTTGCTACGATTGAGGGTGTATGCACTTAGAATTCTTTGGTTTGGAGCGAGGAACTCTACTTCCTGCTCCTCCTTCTGGCTGACCATACTACAACCAGGGCTATACCCACCTCCAATTATTTCCCTTCCAGCAGTGCTGGGTGGAGAGAGGGATGCTAAACCTCTCTCCTATTTCTCAGCCCTGCTATGACTGAGAGTGTGCATACCTGTCATACAAATTATCAAATCATAAAATATCAACAGTGAATACAATATTAACCACAACTGGTTCCTTGTTTACTGCCCTGTATCTCTATGACTGGGGGTGTGCAGACTTGAATGACCGATCACCTTTAAAGGTATAGTATACCTTCTAAGAAGTATTGTCAATAATTACAGCGCATATACTCTTCCCACTTTTGCAATTATCCACCAAAAATGTTATACTACACAAAGTACACGAGATCTTTTATAGGAGAAAAGGCAAAAATGTCACATTTACTGAGAATACAGCAGTTAGCATATGCTTTTCAATCACACATACACACACCACGCACACAGTCCCACCAGTTGATGTTTATAGTTACCAGCCCAGAATCTGGATCAATCTAGTGGCCAGCCAGATTGGTCGCAGAGGGGAGCCGGGCTCTGTCGGTCACAATACGATGCTCCTGGAGTAGTGGCAAGATGAACCCAAAGTCCCATGGCAAAGCACCCTGTTCTTATAGACTTTTTTCTCTGTTGAAGTCTATGGATTTTGCTGTGTCAGTTTATGACCGGTTGCTCCTTAATTGATGTTATCTTTTGATGTAAAAGTTCCAAAACAGCTCTGAGACGGTCATCCAGTCCCGGATTTGATTTAATCAATTGTCCTTAGGGGTGCCAGCCTCCACCTCAGAGTCGTCATTCTGCCCTTCCTCAATCATGGATGCGCGTTGATGGTTCTCTGGCATCAATAAGTTTCTATAAATGTCTTTGCTCTCCCTTTCTTGACCATCTTGTTAACAATGGCCTTCACACCTTATCTTTTCCTGATGCATGCATTCCTCATTCACACAAACAGTCTCTTACAGAGACCTTTGAGAATACAAACAGCATAATTTTATATTGAGCAAAAGACATTAAAAATTAACTCTTCCTAAATCTTATAATCAAAATAATTCACACTGGGGTCCAGGCCTTCAATGTTCCTCTAATCTACATAACATAGACACAATACAGGGTCCTTCTCTTACTAACTAAGCTATAAAAGAAAGAACTAAAAGGGCCCAATTTGTAATGTGTATGGGAAACAGAATCCCATAGTCCCAGAGGGTCATTTCTTTCTGCTAGAATGAGTGAGTAGTAACCTTTTCAATGGATGTACTCACTCCTTTCGGTGAGCAAAGCATGGGGATGTGACTGCCATCAATGGTTCCTGTGCAGTTCATAAACCCCATTCTCTGGAACCCTCCTATAATGCCTGGAACTTAGACAATGGCAACCACCCAAGGGTAAATGAAAGTATTGATAGCTTCATAAACCTGTACCACCATGTGTCCAACAGCAGACTTCCCCATCCCAAAGTGGTTTCCAACTGACCAGTAGCTGTCTAGTTTTGCCAGCTTCCAGAGGGGAGAAACCACCCACTTCTGCACTGGTATTGATCTACTGCAGTGGCTCTTAATCTTTCCAGACTACTGTACCCTTTTCAGGAGTCTGAATTGTCTTGCATACTGCCAAGTTTCACCTCACTTAAAAACTATTTGCTTACAAAATCAGATGTGCAAAGATAAGTGTCCCAGCACACTAATACTGGAAAATTGCTTACTTTGTCATTTTACCATATAGCTCTAAAATAAATCAATTGGAATATAAATGATGTACTTGGTGTATAGTAAATAGAACACTATAAACAAGTAATTTTTGTATTAAATTTTAGTTTGTACAGACTTCACTAGTGGTTTTTATGTAGCCTGTGGTAAAACTAGGCAAATATCTAGATGAGTTGATGTTCCCCCTAGAAGACCTCTCCATACCCCCAGGTTGTAACACTGGTTGAGAAACACTGGTCTACAGAACCAAGTGTTTTGCCCCGTCATTCTGCAGCCACTGGTCATCATACCAAGCTTCCAGAACAAGGTGATCCCACTATACTGTGCTAATTCTCCTCGTCCAGAAGCGGTGCTTCACCTATGGACATACGGTCACAAAACTGGCAGACTCCTGCATCTGAATGATGGGGTGACAGTGGATCAGTCACAGTCCCCATCACCCATCTTCAGCTTCTGAGAAAGATCCGAGTCCATTTGCCCAAGATTCTCACCAGTCACATACTGCATAAACACACACATTTGTCACACAAGAAAGAGCAGAAACACATCAGTCACTTGCTCCATGTCTTTTGTCAAATTGGGCAGCAAAGAGGGGTGAGCAGGAACTTCCACTGGCAAGTATGTGGAGGCAGCATACAGTACCAACACCACACTGGAAGGAAGTTCCTGGAGTATTTTCTGTGATGCACAGAACCCTGAGATACAGCCCCTGAAATACAAACACCAAATGTGAATACCAAAAAGTGGCAGTGTGGATGTGGATATGCAGCTTATACCAGTGTCCAGCACAGCACAAGTGGATCAGCACTGGTATGGGGTACATGTATGAGTAGATACATGGGTACATACACAAATATGTGCACCAGTGTAAATGTAGCCATAGCCTTTTCAGTTCTGCTACTAAACTAAATGTGCTGGATAGTCCTGGTCCTCCAGGTTCCGAAGAGGACCTTTGTGGTCAGGAAATTCTCTCTCCCCATCGCATTACAAGGGGAAGTGATATTGAACAAGGCAGTGACATACAAAAGTTCTAGGAAAAGCTTAGACCCCTGGAAATTGTTCCCTCACGTATAGAGAGGATGAAATGGGACAGCAGGTTCCTACTTAAGTCTGAGTCACTGTTTGTATGCTGGCACCTTGGAGCATTGCTCCCATATTTATTGGGGAGGTAATGGGGTTTGATTATGACAAAGGCACACAGGAAGTCAAGCCTCTTCAAACTGTTTCTTTATCTGACAACCAACCCATTGGGTATGGGTGGCCTCTGTTGTCTGGCCTAAAAAAAGCTAGTGGCTTTTTATTGTAATCTAAACAGTAAATGTGAAAGCCTCTTTAACAAGAAGAATTTACTTTTCTCTGAGGAAAACACTCTAGTGTAATAGGAGGTGACTAAAAGCAGGGTCTATCCACAGGTGACAGATACTGCATGGGTTATTCTTTACAATAGGTTTTCTAATGTGATATGAGAGACAATATTACACTGTTAAGAAATATCATTGAGTTGACCTGATGTGTCTTTTATGTCTGCTCTTTGGATTTTGATACAATTAAAATTCAGTCTCTGAATTAAAAGGCCCTCAAGCAGTTATCTCCTTTGTAATTAGAGAAACTGATCAAAGTCTGGATATGCTGCCCATGGAGGCAGACTGCCACAGTGCAGTCAGACCAGGATGGCCTCATTGTGTGGATTTTATCAGTTTTTGGTTTTATTTTCTGCTATATATAAAATCTAAAATATTCTATATGTATCTTTTCTGAAAAGCTGATTCTCATGTAAATCACACACAAGTTCAAAAGCAACTGTATCCATCTACAAAGGAATCTTGATACACTTGCTTAAAGCTAAGCATGTGCTTGGGTCTCATCAACTTCAGTGGCACTTATGCCCCCACTTAAAGTTACAATTATTTATCTACCCAAGCAGCATGAGCAGATTGGTGAATAAGAAGATGATGTTTTTATGTAGTCATTCTCAGAAGCAGAACTTCACTTCAGACCTAGAGAGCCGAGTCTAGACTAGAGAATTTTGCACTAATGTAGTTACATTAGTGTAGTTACACCAGTGCAAATCCCTACAGTAGACACTTGGCAACAGTGCAAAATGGACCTTGCACAGATGCAGCTTACCCAATAACACAGTTTACATTGGTGTAACTGAGATGAGTATCTGGCTCTGTGTTTGCAGAAAGAGCCAGCAGCAAGTAAAAAAGTTAAGTAACCATTCTCAGAACTCTGGAAACACCAGACCACTGCTGATGACATAATCAGTACTGTATTACTAATGCAAAATCAAAAATGTTTTTAAAAGTTACCTTACATTGTCACAACCTGTGCCACCATGGACTTCGTAGATGTAACACCGCACACCATGGCTACTCAGAATTTCATGGCTGCAGCAATAGGCATTAAAACCACATACTCCTGCTCCAAAAGCACAAGTCTCAGCCCCTTACACTAAAGATAATTTCTTTTAACTGTTAGCAATATGGAGTCTATGCCACATAGAGGAGCAGTTCTAATTCCATGCAGTGTAGGGCAGTGGATACACACAAATAACAATTTAATTACAATACCACAGTGCAGTTGGAAAGACTAGCAATATTTGCCATATTTAAAAGGATAAAATTGGCAGTAATTATGGATGACTCCTATAGTTAAGGTTACCAAACACTTCCTATTACAACCTTAATTCTGTCATTTCCTAACTTTAGTCTTTGACTTTGCAACCTTAACATTCTTTTAATATTTTTGTAATAAGTATATTTTATGAAACTAAGGTACTTGACTGCCTCACTTTTTAGAGTGATGGATTTCATCAGACATTAGGAGCAGCCAATCTGAAACATGAGGGCCATATTCTCTCATTAGTTAACAATATACAATCATTGTTATAAACAAAACCTCTGCATATTCTAAATACAGCATTATTTTTTGACACTGCTACTTGTCTCCTATAAAAAGTACTCTGTGCTACTCAGATTATCCCACACATAGATGAAATAGGATTCTGAGTGAATTGCCATCAGTTCTACTTTGAATATAATAAGCTTTCAAAGGTTATTTTTATTTCAAACTGATTATTTTGCATTATAATGTAGTTTTTAAATTAGTTTAACCCTGAGAATTGTACTGCTGCATATACATGGTAAACAAAGTACTCTAATGAATTATAAGACTTCATGTGTCTGCTTTTTGGATGCCGGGTAAACAAGATTTCAGTCAAAGTAAAAATTATTACAATATGCATAATGTAGTTCTACCAGAGATAGGCTCAAGGCAGGAGGCTGAAATCCACATCTGAACTCTCCAAATATATTCTGGTTCCCACTCATCTGATTGCATTACTGAGTGGCTGGTGCTTGCCTCGGGTGTATTGTGAGGAATTAGACCAGAACTTGCAATTCTTCAGCCACCCAAGAATTGCAAAACAGTACCAGCCATCCCAGGGCTGCCCAGAGGGAGGGGGGCAAGTGGGGCAATTTGCCCCAGGCCCCACTGGGGGCCCTGAAGAGAATATAGTATTCTATAGTATTGCAACTTTTTTATGGAAGGGGCCCCCAAAATTGCTTTGCCCCGGGCCCCCTGAATCCTCTGGGCAGCCCTGAGCCCTCCCATAGCTTATTGTTCTTCTTCATCACCAATTTTATTTTTTCATGGAAGGGGTCTGGTGAGCAGAGGTTGAGAAGGATTAATGCAATGTAACTTTCCTCTAATAGTTTCTTTTCTCCTTTTACCAAAATCTATTTTCATAATGGAAAGAAGCTCTTTTTACATATTTACTTTGAATATATTAAGTTTTTTCTAATATTCTTTCTCCTTTCCTCCTCTCTCTTTCATTATGATCATTTGGACTACCTTCTTCTGACTACCCTCAACAGCTCACCTACCCTTTCATCAGCACTTTATGGTTCAAGTATTTCCAACTCACTTTTTATTATAAAATATAAATCTGGAAGTGTGAATCTGTGGAGAGTCATTTGCAAGATAGTGATTTTAGTATTTGTAACAGAAAGTAGGCTATAATAGTTAACTATCCACGAATAAGCTCAAAGAAAACAGGAAGAAAAAACTGTCTTTTTTAAACCCCATAAAACAGCAAACAAAACTTAAGTTTATTAGCAGTTAGAAGGATACTTTTTATTCTTAAATCATCTACCTTTCCATTAATTTTTCCATGGTAAAAATCAGCACTAAAATATTGAATTAATCTCTTATCAGGTCACTAAATATTTTCAAACCCACAATAAACCCTTAGACAAATACAATATGATTGTCTGGGAATAAAGATAGTAGACAAACATGCAAAGAAATGATCATATGTATCTGCTAAGTGGTACATACAGTAGCCTAGATTCTCTGTGTTCAAGCTCAGAGACATCTGCCAGTATCATTCCTAACATTGCCCAGTTAGTTGAACCTAGAACTGAGCCTATGTGAAATATTAATTTAATTTGCATTCACTGAATTTCTTTGCGTTTTTGTGATATGAGCAGGGTGTGTTCTTTATTCTTTCTTGTTATGTTCCCAGCTCATTTCAAGAAGTGAAATTTAATGTTATAGTTCAGATTCCTTTGCCAGTTAGATGTGACAGCAAAAACTACAGTAGGTTTCACATGAATCAAAATTTAAAAGCTTGGTAGTGACAACAGGTCATGAAAGGCATCGCTTTGCTATCAAGCTGAAGAGAAGTGCCCTCTTTTTTCCATGTTGTCATGTGTGCTAACAAATTGAACAGAACCAGCATAGCTTTCTCTGCTGGGCAAAGAGAAAGAAATACATTCATCTCCATGCTCAATTACTTGACAGTGATTAAAACCGATGGATGGTTATCAAGCTTTGGACAGAATAATGCTATTGAACTACATTAGCTGAATAGTATAAAGTCTTCTCCCCTGAGTCTGATACACCTGCAATAGGAACACGGTATCCATTTGTTACCCAGCGGCTAGATTTTTATTTTCAAGCAAGCCGTCTCCTAACAGCTGTGTCAGTGTCTTCCCTCATGCTTACTAAGCACCCCCTGCAGCCAGTTACCAGGAGTTCAGTATAAATAAAATGAGGAATAGAAGTTAAGAGGGAGATTATTATTATTCTATACATTCCTTAAGGTGTAACCCTGCCACAAAGCAACTGCTGTGGACTATTATGACAAAATGGAATTCACTTGTAAGGGTATTAACTGTGACATGTTCTATCTCTATAGCCTTCACAAACCAAGCCTATAACCAGCTGTTGGGGAAAAGACTGACATGACTTCTGATACTTTTATGCCACAGGGTCCTCTTCTTTGTTATGGTTCTGTTGTTTTCCTGCATTGGGGAACCAACTCATACAATGGATAATGAACGCAATGCCTGAAACCTCTGGCAGTTAAACCATATTAAACATTATCTCTGTGTGTGAGTGGCAAGAATCTGAGGCCTCACGAGGTGTTCAAAATGAAAATTCAAGTTATTAATAATATCTTAGAATAAGGCAACCAGGATTGCTAGATCTGGTTTAAGGCAATTTTCTAATTGCAGTATGTTATTCACAAGTTCTTCTTTGTTTGTTCAAAACTTGTGCAACCTAGAAGACTATTTATAATTAGGGAATTGAATATAATTCTACATTGTTAAATAATCATGTTCATAGTTCATGTTCCTCAGAGAAATACCAGCGGCCTGTTCACCGCTGTGTTTTATGCTGATACAGCTCCAGTTACATCAGTGCAAAACTGAAGTAATTGTGGATCAGACCAAATAAAACCTGATCTGTTTGAAACATTCCCTTTAATGTGACAGTAGAGGCTCTAAGGTGCTTTAAAAAATCTATGATAACCACTTAATTTCTGTTTAGAATCAGATAATTCTTATTCTTTTGTATCAATAAAAAACTTGCCAAAATCCATGGATGAAAAAATTATTTCATTTCTAATCATAATCATTAAAAGCGAGACTGAATTTTAGCACCATCTGAAAGACAAAACACCCATCACAACTCGTAAGAGGTTATGCTGGTGGCTTAGCCAGCCAGCAAAATATAAATTAAACAGCAATTATTTTCTAAAAATCAGAAAGTGTTTTATATTGTGGGTTGGTTTTTTTCAGTAATCTGTTAACTAAGACTTTCCAAACACAGCAGTTTAAAAATAAAGTGCACACAAACCATGAATAAAGTTGATAAAAAGGTAGTCACTTTGTAAACCTTAAGGCTTATAAAGCAGAATTAGGAGTTTTACTTTGCTTTTCTCTCTGCTTTGTATGTTGGCCATTGAATTTGGTTTTTACTACTACTAACCTTCAAAATCACAAACATGTACCCAGCAGTATAACAGATTAATGCTACACAAATTAATTTCTTACTAAAATCCAAGCTCTGAAATGTAGACCTCATAATATAGTATGCCAAGTGCTCATTTCCTTTGCTGGGATAATGAGGAGGAGACATATTACATATCTCAATCTAAATGGGTTACACAAGGAGGGTGATAGAATGTGATAAACAAATTCAAATGGAAAGTATGTCTAATGTACAGTTCTGTAATAATTAAAGGTCTCAATATCTGCTTACTGAAGCAGGGACAAATATATTCATTCTAAAACCACTAGAGTCTGACTGGTAAATGACTAGTTAACAGTTCTGAGAGCTCTACTTTTCTTTGGGGCCAGCAATGACAGATGGGTCTGGCTCATAGGCAGTCAGTGGATAAGAAATAGTCTTTAAATAACTATAGGAATCCAAGCTAAGCCAGCAAGCCAGGGGTCTCTTATGAACACACACTCTCACAAAAAGAGATCCTAAGCTGAAGTTCAGGGTGCTTGAATCCTGTACAAAGCAAAGTTCAGCCCCTGCCTCAGCCACTCCTTCTCTTGAGAATTCTCTGAACCAGCTGGATGAGGAAGGCACCTGCCAGCAGGTAATCACAAAAATGATCACGGTATATATGGCTCTTAGTTCTCAAAAGAAGTGTGAGAAGCATGCAGATCAGACCACAGTTGGTAGTCAATTTCAGCTCCCCAAAGGAGTTAAAATATTATTAATCTGAGCAGTGACTCCTTCTCTCATTAGGCCTGACAAATCTTCCATGGACTGGAAAAGTAGATCAAATTGAAAAGCAAATTGTGGGTGTATAAATGGACAACAAGAGTATTGAGTTATGATATTACTAACAATGTTTGAAAGATTTCATGCTGTGATATTAACCAGGGTACAATCTGGATTGAAAGCTGTGTACCCGCAATTCTCCAACCTGGGGTGCTTTTTACACTGGTTCGCTGTGACAGCAGCCAGTCCTGGTCTGATCACACACAGCCTCCAGCAGGTAAATTATTCCCAGCTATGCTATATGAGTGCTTTGACCAGCCACTCTTGAATTACACTGCAGAGTAATATCAGCAAATTCCAAATCCCAAATCCCAGGCTTCCCTCCCCCTGTTCCATCCTGAAACATGTGTTTTGTACTGCCCAGCCCTCTCCTGGACAATACAAGCACATACAAAATCTGTCATCCTTTTATCTCACATGGAGTTGCCCGAACACTTCAATCCAACCATACTGGTTTAGCTAAAACAAGTTTATTAACTATAGAAAGATAGATTTTACCTGATTACAAGTAATGAGCCATAAAAGTCAAAATTGGTTACAAAGAAATAAAAGATAAAACACAACTAATACCTAACTTAACAAGCTAAGTGAATTCAACACAGAAGTCTCTCTCACCACATCCATCAGCAGTCTTACTAGCTGAATTCCTTTCAGACAGGATCCCTCTCTCAGTCCAGAGTTGTTTATTTGTTCCTCGGGTGATATGGCAGCTGTGGATAGAGAGAAAGGGAGGAACGACTGGGGTGACTGTCACCCCAGACTGTTGCCCATTTTTATTCTTTTTTCTATTCTTTGAGAATCATCTCCAGCTGGGGTTCAGGATACAAAGTCTGGAGGGGATGGGAACCTCCAGCTGTTTCTTTACCAAGAATTTCTCACTCACTTCCTTTTTTCCTGCCAAAGAATGGCCACTTAACCAGGTGATGGTCTATTTGATTTCATTGACACCTGGCTGAGGTGTCAGTTTGCCTTTTGTTTCAGAAGAACTGGTTTGTGACTGCTTCCCCGGATTTGGAATATGTCTGAGCAACATCATCATCGTAGAGTCTTATGACTTCACATAAAGTTGCCACACATTTTACCAGGATAATAATGATAACAAATCATGAGTTTTCAATGATACTTTACAGGGCTTAATTTGTTCAAATTTTATTATAGTCTTGAAAAGGAGGTGAACAGAGGGATACAGACCCTCACACATGCTTCAGCATATAAACCAACTTCTAGCTATCAAGCACTAGGATTAAACTTTCATTAAGGGCAGGTTATCCCACATCTGTCTACCAGAGGGTTTCTTCCATATTCCACAGAAGCATTTGGAGCTGGGCCACTGTTAGGGACAGGATACTGGACTAGATAGACCTCCAGTGGATGCAGTGTGGCAATTCCTAAATCAAGACACAGTTTATACTGTGGAATCCTTCTCAGACTTTCCTTCTCTTTCCTCTAGGGGAAGAGCACTGGCTGAAGTGCCAGGATGAGCAAGGGGGATGCAGGGAGCTCCTTAATAAGCTCTGACTCTCTCGGTCCCTTCAATATTGTTGTGTTCTTCCCCTTTGTTCTGTGCACTCACCCATCCCCCTCTTTCACTAGCTTAGTCCAGGAAGAAAAGAAGGAGCAACTGGCTGCAAAACTGAATGTTTCCTCTTTCAGTGAACACTAGTAGTGGGGGAGTGGGGTTCCCTCCTTAGACAAACTTTGACTCTATGATGAGGCTCACAGGATTAAGACATAACAAGAAATCATGGAATTAATATAATGTGTTAAATACCATTCCTTTTTCACTTGCTTTTTTTGTTCCATCATTTCTTACCTTTGTATTGTCCAGTTAGATCATACATTCTGTGAGGCAGGGACTTTTTCCTCATTTTGGTGTCTATATAAAACCAAATGCATGCTAGAAATATTAAATATATTAGACTAGGTTGCACCACATTGACAAAATTTTTATCAACTTTATTCATGGTTTGTGTGTGCTTTATTTTAAACTGCTGTGTTTAGAAAATCTTCAAGTAACCGATTACTTTAAAAAAAACAATATAAAACAATTTCTGATTTTTTTAGAAAATAATTGCTTTTTAATTTATTATCTTTTACAGGCATAACCTCTCACCAGCTGTGCTGTGTGTTCTATCTTTCAGATGGTGCTAAAATTCAGTCTTGCCTTTAATGATTATGATTAGAAATGAAATCATTTTTCATCCAGGGATTTAAATGGATATTGGCAAAAGTTTCTTATGGCATAACTGTAAAATTCTGTGATGATCATATTTGAATGACTGCAGCTGCTAATATGTATTTAGGTAAGCACATAGCTAAAGAGAGCCATGAGTGTATTTGGAGCCAAAGACTGAAACATCAGTGTGGAAATTATTTGTACTCTCCTGAGTAACATTCTCTTTCCAGTGGGATAGAGCAGAGCTACCTGGCCTCAAGGACAGCAATGAATGACCATCACCTTAGAGTCCATTAGTCTGTGCCAGTGGAAAATATTTGGGTTTTTAGAACATTTTATACTCCAGCATATTGCCATTTTGTCAAAAGAAGCGGATGAAAAATTGTGCTTTGTGTGATGCTGGTTCTGGAGTCTGTCAAAATGTCTACTGCTTAGAGTCCTCTACTACCTGCCAACTTTCACATTTTGGGTTTTTTTTCCCTTTCCTTTTTTTTTGGGGGGGTGTCTTATGCTGCTGTTGGAATTACATCCTGTAACTGCAGGGGAAGCTGATTCCTAAATAAACCTCGGGGACCAGGTGTAAATAAGAAATAAGCAATGGAACAAAACTTCTAAATCTAAAATTGTGTAGGGAAGTTTTAGATTTGAAGCACCAAGTTCTGTTTTGTTTCCAGGTTGGATCCAAAACCACACGGAGTAGGTGCCCACTCTCCAGTTCAGTAGGAAAGAGGTAGAAGTTCTCATTCTTCCTCTGACCGCATGCTGACAGCCTCCATCCTATTTCCCAAGGATGAGGATTTTCCCCAACTTCTCTTCCAGCAAAATGACATCACTCTGAGTGGGAACAAGCCCCATAACTCCAAACTAAAAAGACCTTCAACTACATAAAACTATTGGCCTAACACCTCCTTCAGCAGCACCACCACTATTCACTTTTAGGAGAAAGTCAGTGGCCATGGAGATGCTTCTGTGCAGGCTGGTGCTCTGTAGCTTTTAAGGATTGGAAATGTGGAAAAGCAGGAGGGACAAACTTTCATCTCCCAACCCTGCAGAAAGCACTCTGGATCCAAACTTCCCCAAAGTCAGAGGGTTTAAAGATGAAGTTTTGTTTCAGGTCATCTCTAGTCACATTCTTATTGAAATAAGATCTGGATTTTACTCATAGCTTTGCTACTGACCTGCTGTGTAAAGATGGGCAAGACATTTCCCCTCTCTGTGCCAGTTTTCCCCTCCCACTCTTTAAGAACATAAGAACGGCCATACTGGGTCAGACCAAAGGTCCATCTAGCCCAGTATTCTGTCTTCTGACAGTTGCCAATGCCAGGTGCCTCAGAGGGAAAGAACAGAACAGGTAATCACCAAATGATCTATCCCGTCGCCCCTTCCCCTTTGTCTTGTCTATCCTTTGGGGCAGGGCTGTCTATTACTATTTGTTTGTACAGTGCCTAACACAGTGGACGGGGCTGATCTTGGCTCTGGCTATAAGCATTACTGTAAAACAAATAATACAATAATAAATTTAGGCCCAGATAGTAATTTTACAATTATTTTTTCCATAAAGTTTGCAGAACAATGAGGTGTCGGGGGGGATAAAGGCTTGTGTTCTTGTCTCTGAACAGCAAGCCTCACCATATTAAACCAACACTTTAACAAAGGAGAGTAGATGAGAGGAAGGCGAGGAGGATAGAAGTCCACTTTCAGTCTGTGGACTTATGAGATACAGAATGATACTGCAGGGTTGATGTCAGCTACATATAGAGATTTCCCCGTGTCAGTTTGGTTGAAATTATAAGCTTTTTCCATTTTACAAATCTCAAAATGCACTGCAGATTGTTGTCATTATGCTTTCCAGGAAGTAGAAATCCCCTGGCGGTGAGGAGGGGGAATATGCCGAAAGCAACACAATTTAACGCCTTAGGTTTAGCCCTGCTGCATTGTGGGAAGATGCTCCATGAATCAGTATACCTGCAACAAGCATTCACTGCCCTCTGCCATAGCTAGCATCTCAAAATCACTAGCTGTTGCTGAGCCTCTTAAGAAGATTTCTTTTTAAAACTGTTCTTTCGGCTACTAACGCAATGGAAGCCAATGATGATGCTAATAGTGTCAGGGGCATGAAACTGTACATAGCATTTGGAAAAAACTGCAGAGAATGAGTATTTCCCAGAAGAGAGATGAACTGAAATTGACTTTGTAAAGGTAGCTTCGGCCACTTGAGTAATAATAACAAAAAGTCCTTTTCTGTCAAGTTAAATAGAAATGCTGGAGACTCAAGCTCCATGTGAAAAAAGCTGGCTTCTTGCTGTTTAAGAGAGCATTGAAGTGGCAGAGACAATTGAAGGGAACTTTTAGGATAACTCTGCACCTACTGGAAGCTGGCCTTGACCTTTCTTTATTAAGTGTGCGGATACCAAATTCTCTCTCAAGTGATGGTAAAAAGGTTGAAACAACACCTGAAATTAATGCTTCAGGTAGGAAAACAGTGTATACTAAGTAGAGCTGAATGAATATTTGAAAGCAAATAACTTACATGGTGGCTTAAATCTCATTTTCTTTTCAAGTAGTGTCCATGCACAGATCATCACTTCCTCAAATGTTTGTTTTAATTTACTAAACATTTTTTAACAGAATGAATTCATTGTAAACAGTTTGCTATATTTGATTAGTCTGATTCAAAATTCAGGCTGTTGCTTATTGGTGATTGGTCAGATAAGGCAATGATATTATTTCTGTTGCCTGATCAGTTTATCATAAAACATACTGGGTCTGATTCTGCAAAGCATGCAAGTACATCTTCAACTTTAACCATGTTGTTAAGTTACGCTTTAGTCACTTGCATTTAAGTACATGTTTAAGTGCTTGGCTGAACGAAGACAGACTTAAGAACTTGCTGAAGTGCTTTGGTGGATTGGGGCCACAACTAGAAGGAAGGCATAAAGAAGCCAATGCGCTTTTGAGTCCCTTAGGGGAAGAAGACAGCTGTTTAGGGACTGGCTTGCAGGGGTGGCTCTAGCTTTTTTGCTGCCCCAAGCACGGTAGTCAGGCTGCCTTCGGCAACTCGCCTGCGGGAGGTCCACTGGTCCTGTAGCTTCAGTGTACCCACCACCGAATTGCCACCGAATCCACAGGACCTGACTGCCGCCCTCACAGGGACGGGCAGGGCACCCCCCACTGCTCACCGCCTCAGGCATGTGTTTGGAGTGCTGGTGCCTGGAGCCACTGCTGCTGGCATGGGTACAAAATTTAGGAAATGTTATATAAGCCTTGCCTGAGGCATCATTCTTAGAAGAATTAAGCAACTCTTAGATGTATTGGCTGAGCATGCTGTTGAATTTTCTCTTGTCTTTTGTCACAGTCAGACAACATAGATGCAAATACATGAGCATTCCCTGTAGCGAATTATGAGGTTGGATCTTTTGCAGGCATGATGAATTGCCTTTTGTGCCAGAGCTCTGACAAGGGATTTGGAACCTTGTCCCTTTGCTGTGCCAAGCAGTGTCTGCTCATATATAAAACACTAGTGAGAGTGATTGTCAATGGGTATTTTAAATTACCCTTCTGAATACTAGACAAGACAAACTTAAAATATGCTCTACAGAAATAGGAAATCACAACCATTGATGTGCTTATGGAAAGTGAATAAAAAATGGAATACAAAAGTGAATAAGAAAGTCTGAAAAAAATTATTTTTTAAACTTGGGTGAACACTTGTAGAAAACATTTGCAGTATCTGCCCAGCTCTACTGCTGACTGTGGTATTTACTTGTCCCTTGGATAGAGATCAAATTTTGGTTATTTTATGAGGCAATGGAGAGGCAGAACAAACAATGTAGTTTCATAATAGATGCAGGTTGATCTTTCCACTCCTCGCTTGGCCCATGCATCAGAGAATGCAATGTCTGGTTGGTTGACTTATGATACAGTCTAGTTGCTAGGGGATGCATCATCAAAAACTACACATGGTCACATTTTTTTGTCAAATGTTTGTTTCTGAGGAAGACACCATTTTGACAGAAATGAAAAATTATTATTTAGGTCAAATTTTTTAGTAAAAATTTCAAAACATGTTAGTTCTGGTACAGAAAACACTTTTGCTGCTCTCTCTTCCCTCCCTCCTGTCCCATCCTTCTCTATCTTTTTTCCCAATATGAGGAAAAAAAGAAAATGTTACAGCTTTTTTCCCCACTAAAACAAAATGTTTCAAAAAGAAAATTTTGTTTAAAATTTTTTAAAAATACATTTCACAGAATTCCAAATGAAAAGTAAATTTTGCATTTTTTAAAAAAAATACTGTGAAATATACATACAGTCTCAAAGCCAAGAGCTGCATGGGGCCATAGGGCAAAGGTTCCCAAACTGTGAGGTGCACCGCTTTAAGGGGGCATGGAGAAATATCAGGGGTGCCCAGCGGGGCTTGGACCAGCCCCTGTGGAGGGAGAGGGAGTGCCACCGAGCCCCTCCCCTCCCCCAGCTCTGCTCTGGTTCCAACCCCAGCCCTGTCCCCGCTCCCCAGCGCCGCATGTGGCCCTGTTCCCTGGTCCTGTCCTAAACCTTGGTATGGCTCCTCTCCCAGCCCTGCACCATCCCCCATCCTTGGCCACTGGCTGCAGCCCCACTCCCAGCCCCACACCTAGCTGTGGCCCTAGCCTGAGCCTCCTTGCTCTTGTCCACGCCTGCACCACGCTGGGTGCAGACAGGGGTAAGTGGGGGTATGACCCTCAAAAGTTTGGGCACTGCTGTCATAGAGACTGAAATACTCTTTTGAGAGATCAGGGACTAAAGGCTTGACTTGGAAGGTACAAAGTGTCTTCAGCTTCCATTGCATAACTTCAACAGGAAGTGTTTTTCCAGAAACATTTTTCTTCACCCAGCATTGACAGTTTGTAGTGACATGCACAAGACCTGCAAAGAGTGGCTTCAGCTGTTTTATTCCAAATGATGGAAAACAAACTAATGACTAAGCTGTGAAAACAAAACACTCTGAATTTTGTCAAAACAGAGTAGTTGCTCCAGCATCCTTGTAAATTAGCTTTTATTGGAGATCCCAAGTTGTGCCAGAATAGCAACAGGTAGTCGTCATTCATTTAAAAATGATGCCTCATTTTTAAACAAGATTTGCATGAGCTAGTCTAATCCCACAGCATGAGAAACTGATGTATACAAAACTAAAGACCTACTCTGATATTAAAATATAATAAAGGCATGACTTGTGATCAGTATTACCATTGCACCTTGGATCCCCAGTTATGGTCAGGACCCCATTCTTCAGGGCAGTGTACACACAGAACAGTCCCTGTCCAAAAGAGCTTACAATCCAAGTATAAAGCAAGACAACAGATAGATAGATGCAGAAGTACAAGTAAACAATGAGACAATATTGGTGTGGATGAGAGGCAGTCATGTCAGTGGCCTAAATGGTGGCTGGGACACTTGCAAGCAACTTGACAAGGAGGGTTTTGAAGGAGGATAACAAGGGAGTTGTTTATGGGGAGAATTGAAGGTGCACATCCTCCCAAAGGGTCAAGGCCATAGGTTAGTGTTTGTGGGCATCATGGTGTTTGCTTTTTAATAATCATCCCTAATTTGTTTTCAAGGAACACTCATGTACTTACATTTATGTACAAGAGATTTTGATTGTAAAGGGTATTACATACGTTAATTGGGGGGGAGGAGGATAAAATAGGGGAGTGGTGTCAGTTACCAGTCTGTATTTCCTGTTATATAAAAATGTAAACTGGTTTGAGTTGAGTTAGGGGAGCAGGTTATTGCTGTCAGAAAAACCATCATTGTTCCCCAACAGGTCTTTCTACAATAAGTTCTAATATTCTGCGTGCTACAATATGTCCTTTTCTTTGATTACATCATTGTCTCATGCTGTGGGATCCTGACAATTCATGCAAAAATTGTGCACTGTCTACATTATTAAGAACATGACAACCACCTACTATTCTGGCACAGGCTGGTGCCTGCAGTGCAAACTAATTCATAATAGTATAGGAACAGAAATTCTCTCTGAACAAAGTTCACATTGTTTTGTTTTACACCTATTAGGTTGTTTTTTCCCCACCATATGGAATAAAATATCTCTCTTTGCTCATCCTTTAAAAAATATTCCTTGTGCATTTAATTGCAAACTGCTTATATTGTATGAAGAAAAATTGTACAGAATAATGTTTGTTCATATTTTTATGGTTTATAAACTCAAACTTTAAGGTCAGAAGGGACCATCATGATTATCTAGTCTGATCTCCACAGAACTTTACCCACTCGTTCCAGTAATAGACCCATAAAACTCTAGCTGAGTTATCGAAGTCCTCAAATCATGATTTAAAGAATTCAAGTTACAGAGAATCCACCACTTACACTAGTTTAAACCTGCAAGTGACCTGTGAAACATGCTGCGGAGGAAGGTCAAAAAACCCCAAGGTCTCTGCCAATCTAACCCAGGGGAAAAATTCCTTCCCAACCTCAAATATGGTGATCAGTTAGACCCTGAGCATGTGGGCAAGACCCACCAGCCAGATACCTGGGAAAGACTTTTCTGTAGTAACTCAGAGCCCTACCCATTTAGTGTCCCATCACCAGCCATTGAAGGTATTTCTGCTAGTAGTCACAGATCAGCTACCTGCCATTGTAGGCAGTCCCATCATACCATCCCCTCCATAAACTTATCAAGCTCAGTCTTGAAGCCAGTAAGGTTTTTGCCTCCACTGCTCCTCTTGGAAGGCTGTTCCAGAACTTCATTCCTCTGATGTTTAGAAACCTTTTTCTAATTTTAAGCCTAAACTCGTTGATGGCCAGTTTATATCCGTTTGTTCCTGGGTACGCATTGGGGCTTAATTTAAATAACTCCTCTCCCTCCCTAGTATTAATCCCACTGATATATTTATAGAGAGCAATCATATCTCCTCTCAGACTTCTTTTGGCTAGACTAAAGAAAACTTTAAAAGCTTTTTGACCATTACAATGTTTTATTGGAGTATATGGAAGATATTTAACAAGAGAAAAATAACCATAGCCCAAAACCACATGAAAGTAGATAAAAATGTAGTCTGAAAGTGGGAGGGAGAGTAGAAGATAAACAATGGATTATTATACATGAATACAAACATTTTCAAAAAATGGAATCTGAAGATCTATATCTTGGGATCAAAACTCAATAAAGAGTTTTTAAAGAGATTGACATAAAGTTTTCTATGTGTTGTCTTTAGATGAGGATGAAGACAGAGCCCAAATCAAATATGAATATTCTCAGTAAAAGACCAACTTTGACAAAGGATAAACTATTATGATTCCAATTTACAAAGCATTTCTCACCTGGGTAGGTTTCTAGTGCTAAGTTTAGTCATTGGCAACTGTTCAGTTGGGAACTGCTTTTCCAATAATTTACCTCTATTACTATAAAAATTACTGTCTGTTACTTACAATGTTGTCCCTTTAATATGTCTTAGTAACTTGTAAATTTATACTTCTTAGGTTCTTGTTTTGTATTTATTTGATTCATTTTTGTCAAATTTAATTAAGGCGGTCCTCAAGTTTGCTCATTATCTTCTCAGTCGCAAACCTTAGAACTTGTACGGTTTCAAAAAGACCTGTACATGTGTGGTGTTTATTTGTTGTACAATTAATACAAGAACAATCTTTTTTGAGAAATGTCTCCATACACTGAAAATCCTGCACTACCTCCATACTTCCATGGGTTTTGTATTTTTATTTATATTATCATAGCATGTAGGAGTCTTAATCATGGGCCAGGACCCCTTTGTGCCAGGTGCTATATGAACACAGACCAAAAAGATGGTATAAATATATATCATAAATATATTAAATAGATAAAAGGCTACAATCCCATTGACTTACATTGAGAGTTTTGTGCATAAGGGTATGTCTAACTGTAGTTAAACAACCACAGCTGGTTCATATCCTCAGGTTTCCATGGCTTGGGCTAAGGGGCTGGTTATTTGCAATGTAGATGTTCAGGCTTGAGCTGGAGCCTAGCCCAAATGTCTACACCACAATTAAACACCCCCTTAGCCTGAGCCCTGTGAACCCAAATCAGCTGACATGGGCCAGCCGGTATTTAACTGCAGTGCAGTCAAATCCATTGTGACTAAGACATTTCACTTAGGGTAGAATTTTACTAGAATGTTTATTGGTAGAACACTTAGAACTGTGAAACTGCATTCATAATTTCAGTCTTTTGGAGAAGTCACAATTTTGATAATAGCATACTTTTGTGGAACATTTCACTAGAAATTTTGACAATTTGTAAATCCTTAGCCACATCTAGCAAAGATTTTCCACAATGTAAACTGCTTCTGGCAGAAATAAAAATAATAGGAAAAAATAACAGAAAAGTCATTCCCTGTTTTTTGGAATGTTAATAATATTGAAACAGATGGCTTTCACTGGCTGCCATGTTCCTACTTAAATTTCAGATAATTTAACATCTGTTTCAATCTCTCAAATGTTGTTAAGGAAGGATTTTTATATTATGAATTTAAATGCAGAAAAGAATGAACAACATGTTGAGATTTGTGCAAATGATGTTGAGAGGGAAGATTTTTTGCAACTCTGTTCTGTCTTTATGAAATATTTAACAAATAACTTTAGTAAATTCACCACAGTTTGGCTCAGAATTGTCTCCATTGGTTTCTTCATATTAGTTCTTTTCATTTCATGAGTCCAAAAGGAAAAAAAATCATGAATCCCATAACAAAAGTGGAAATATAATAAGAGACGTTTCAGTTTTATGACAGCAATAAACCTATGAATCCTTTTAAGTGATGGATTTCATGTATTGCATAAGATTGGGAAGAACAGTGGTTTCTTAAATCTCAATATTTTTGGTAATGTCATCCACCTAGTTTAATCCATTTGCTCCTCACCAGTTTCCTATAATATCCCAAGTCGGACCTCTTATGACAGACAATTTTTATCTGTAAAGATCAGTGTGTAAGTGAGAGAATGAGTGAGAAAATATACTAGCAGAGTGTTGTTAAACAGCTTGTTGAACAGAACATTCTTTACATGAGCCATATCCACCTATATTCATGGAGGACTCTGATGCATCTCTTGAGTCTTCAGCATACATACTTCTCTCACGTTTTATAACAAATTGACTTTGGTACCAATGTCATAGTAGCAAATATCCTATCATCTACCTGTAGTGTGCAAAATCTAAACCCTAAAAGTGTCATTCCTTTACCCAAATATAGCAGATTTTTATATTACATTTACATAGCTAGTGTTGCCCCTTCTTTCAATACCAGTGTCCTGTTCTCACACCAGTGTCTCTCCTCTGCTGAGTGGGAGAAGATGTCTGAGGCCTTGCAGATCAACTTCTCAGTGGAAGAGAAACCAGTGATATAGGGACAGGGTATACCCTAAGCATAACTTTTATTTACATATATGCAACAAAACACACTTGGTCTATTTGTGTGTATATACCCAGACAGGAGGTGGTCTAACAGAATGTAGACAATCTCTTCTTTCACAAATCTTAGCCCAGTGTCCTGTTCTCAGAGAGCAAATCAGTCTCAGAAATTGACTCTAATCAGAGACCAAAGCAGAGAGCAAAGGTTCCAGCTGCTTAGACAGTTCCCTCTCTAGGAATTGACATTGACAGCTACCTCTCCTCTCAAAAGAACTTTGCATGTGACAAAAGTAACACAGTATGTCTTCCCAAAACTGAACACTTTCTCATAGGCTAAAGAAAAGCACTTGGAAGATTATGTGCAACTGTGTTACCTGGTGACACCTGCCATAAAGATAGCATGACTGACTATAGGGTGAATTATAGCCTTTTACTTTCATTGCATTCATTAACCGATTAGGTCAACATTTCCCAGATACTTTTGTAAAGATCCTCATCTAGTCCTTTTTGTTACAGAAACACAAAGCATCGTGCTATGTGGAATTCTATGGGTTCAGTCACACAATTAGGATTTATGTCTTTTTACTACTCCAGTTTCATTGATGATAGTTGGATTTGCTAAATAGGACAGTAAAATGGATTGTAGTTCCTAAAGCAGATCATATTAGTGTACCATATTGACATTTACCTTTCTAAAATGTGTCTGTTTATGTAATATTATATATGGCCAATATTTTCAAAAGGAGCCTAGAGTTAAGCTCCTAACTCCATATGTAGGCACTTAATAAATGGCCTGAATTTTCAAAACTGCAGAGCACCCAATAGCTCCAACTGATGTTAACAGAAGCTGCTGAATGTTCATTACTTTTGAAAATCAGACCACTTATTAAAGTGCTTAAATATGGAGTTAGGAGCTTAATTTTATGGTCTTTCTTCTGAAAATCTTAGCCCCATGTGTTTATATCAGAGACATACTACATAAATTAACATAGGAGTAATTTATATAGAGAGATAAAACAGGTCAAGGTTTTAATGTATGAAATAGATATTAACAATAAACTCTTGCCTTCTCCCTGCCCAGTCATTTTGTAGTAAAAACACGTTTAACAGAAACCTTGCAGTACCAAATACAGACAGAAGAGGGCGTCAGTAACTTGTGCAGACAGTCTGGTTGAGCCCTAATGCTGTTACCAAATTGGTACGTTACAATGGTCTGCTGCAAATAAGCCAAGTTGCAATAAATTAAAAACGATCCAAAGCTGGACCAAGAAGAACTTTAAAATTCAAAAGTTTAACTGATTTTTAATCATTGCTAAGAAAATTTGAATGGTAAATCTAACAAATCAATGACAACTGACTCTTTCTCCCACACCATCAACAAAGTCCAGACTAAGAGTTTGTTTGACTGAATGATTTGTCCAGACAGTTCTTATTACAGGCTATGAGTGTCATCTCACCCATCTTCCATCATGCACTATATTGTTCAGAGTCATCTAAATCAAATTCAATTTTGTTTGCATTGTATCTTTATTACCTATTTATATCCATTCTCCTGTCTACACTCATGTCCTTGTGGGGCTTGGGTTCTATCCAAATCCTCACCTCTCCCAAGAAAGGGCAAGCCAAATGAAAGAGCTTGTGTCATCTACCTCATTCTGTCCAAGAGTCTTAAAACCTTGCTTTAAAATTTTCCTATTCACTTTAGCCTATGGCTCACATTAAACCCCACACTTCCCTCTACGCCTCCCATTACTGCCACCTTCCATTCTGTTACTATAAATAGTGTGCAACGATATAACCTCAGATCTTCTGTTTTTAACATATCAGCTTTCTTTTCTTTTACTCATCTTTGTGCATCAAAGTTCTCACTTCTATTTTTATCCTTTCCTTGCCTGTTCAGTTGCTTATGACACTGTGGATCAATTTCCTTGACTACTTGACATATAGAACTTTTCTCTCTCTGCAAGCTAATGATTTTCTTTCTACTTAACTGACCAGTCTAAGATATCCTACAATTATGATGTTTCTTTCAATTATCTTCTCTTGCTGGGTATTTCTCACAGCTCTGACTTGGGTCCCTTACTCTTTTCTCTTTAACCTCTCCCTTGTGGTAACATGATTTTTGCTAAAGCCTCACTATACCGTTTGTATGCTGATAATACTCCATTTTATTCCTCTCTTTTCTGTCCTTTCCCTGTTCCTATATTAATCACATCACCATGGTATTCAAGCACCTATCCAACGTGTGAGCAAGATATCCATAGTTCTGTTTTGATCCATACATTATTTGTATTGTAGTAGAGCCTACAGCTCCAGTCATGGCTCTGTACTACTGTACAAAACCACAAGTTGGTCCTTGCCCCCAAACAGCTTGTTTTTTGAGGCTACCAACATAATTTATCTGTCATTTTTAACTTATCTTAAACCAACAATTATTTTTTTCTTTTTCGATGCTCACTTTTCTTGCTATCAGAAACAACTAGAATAAAGGGAGCAACTCCTGGAAATAGGCTGCCTAATTTCAGTTACACCAGTTCTACATTGGCATGCCTCCATGAATTCATAGAATCGTAGATATGTAAGACTGGAAAGAAATGTCAATAGGTCATCCAGACCTCTGCCCTGAGCCTAGACCATCTCTGACAGGTATTTGTCTAACTTATTCTTAAAAACCTCCAATTTTGGAGATTCCACAATCTCCTTAGGTAGTTTGCTCCAGTGCTTAACTACCCTGACAGTTAGGAAGTTTTTTTCTAATGTCTAACCTAAATCTTCCTTGCTGATATTTAAGCCTATTACTTCTTGTCCTGTCTTCAGTGGTTAAGGAGAACGATTTATCACTCTCTTCTTTATGACAAGCTTTTACAAACTTATGTCCCCAGTCTTCTCTTCTCCAGACTAAAAAACACATTTTTTTCAATTCCTCATAGGTCATTTTCTAGATCTTTAATCATTTTTGTTGCTCTCCTCTGGGCTTTCTCCAGTTTATCCACATCTTTCCCAGAACTAGACACAATACTCCAGTTGAGGCCTCATCAGCCTGGAGTAGAGTGGAAGAATTACTCTTCATGTTTTGTTTAATACATCCCAGAATGGTGTTTGGTTTTTTGCAACAGTATTACATTGTTCACTCATTTAGTTTGTGATCCACTATAGCCCCCAGATCCTTTTCTGCAATACTCCTTCACAGGCAGTCATTTCCCATTTTATATTTGTGCAATTGGTTAGTTCTTCCTAGAATAGTACTTTGCATTTTTATATTGATTTTCATCCTACTTATTTCAGACCATTTCTCCAGTTTGTCAAGATCATTTTGAATTCTAATCCTGTCCTCCAAAGTACTTGCAACCACTCCCAGTTTGGTATAATTCACAAATTTTATGAGTACTTTCTGTTCCATTTTTCAAATAATTTATGAAGCTATTGAATAGAACCAGACCACAGACAGATACCTGTGGGCCCCACTTGATGAGCCCTTCCAGCTTAATTGTGAACCATTAATATCTACTCTCTGAATATGGTTTTCCAACCAGTTGTGCACACACCTTACAGTAGGTTTGTCTAGGCTATATTTGTGTAGTATGTTTAAGAGAAGAGCATGTGAAACAGTATCAAAAGCCTTACTAAAGTTGAGATATATCACATCTACTGATTCCCCCCACCCATAAGGCTTATTACCTGTCAATAAGGATATTAGGTTGGTTTGATACAATTTGTTCTTGACAAATCCATATTGACTGTTACTTATCACCTTTATTTTCTTCTAGGTGCTTACAAATTGTTTGTTTGTTTGCTCCATTATCATTCCACAAATGCAGACAGAAAAGTAACATCTGGAAAAATACTGAAAACACTTTCACACACAATAAGAGGACTCTCAAATAAGATAAGGATGGTTATATTACTTCTGAATTTGGAATTGGTGTGACAACTACTGGAATACCATGTCCAATACTGGTGTCCACACTTCAGTAACAATACTGATAAATCGGAGAATGTTCAGCTAAAACAGAATGATTCCAGGTCTGGAAAACAATCTGGATGGGGTCAGGAATCATCTGGAGGCCAGAGTAAGGGAAAGAAACAGATCAGATGAAGAGGTGGGGACAGACTGGGAATGGTTGGGCAAGGAGACTGGGATGGACGGTATGGGGCACTGAGACTTCTCCTTGCTGGGTAAAGACAAGGAGTGGGATATGAAGCCTGAGGAGTGAAAACTGGGACTTGGTAGGTTAGGAAAATGGAACTGGGGCAAGGATCTGGGAATGGGGAAGAGATAGGAGTGGGACAGGGACAGGTTAGCGGGGAGGGCAGAAGGGGGTCATGCTTGAGGTGAATGGGCAGAAGAATTTGTGCCTCCTAGAACACACTCCACTCCAGAATCCAGCATGGAACTCATGATTCCTAAGTGTCACCATTCATCTGCTGTCAGCAAATACTTGTGAAATCCTCTGGCAAAGTGCCACATCCCCATCTAGTGCTGTCCCATATATATAGGATAACCTACTATTGCTATCAGTAATTCTGTTAGGTCCTTGAGGAAATTCTGTCTTCTGAGCAGGGTTTGAATAGTGAACAGTAAAAAATGCTTGGGGGCCACATATTGGACAAAGATCATTCAAAATATTGAACAGCCGCTCAGTCAGTGCACCATCCATTCTGTGCACTGACTGAGGCAGAGGCCCTGTGGAAAAGAAAAAAAAAAGAAAGAAAAAAGGGAGGGAAAAATCACACGATGATGTAATTAAAGACTGTATAACAATGCATATGACAAAGCGACCTTAATTCTGTAACTTTTGAATGCTTTACCTGGTGACTTTAATAATGTTCTTTTAATCTAGGTTATTTTCTGTGTGTAATATATATCTTAACGTACCAGAGGGAAAACAGAGATTTCTCAAAAGTCGAGTACTTTCTTATCTTAAGACAGTAACGGGAGACAAAAACTCTTCCCCATTATCATCAGCTTCAATAAAGAACCATTACTCCTGCACTTTTCCTGTAATGCGCATGTTCATGTAGGGGCACAATAGAGTATCCAGGGGAATTTTTGGGGTGTGGGGGTGGAAGGAGATATAGTTAGGTCCTGAGCCAATATGTAGATATACTGCCATCAGTAATTGCAAGATGTTCCTTGGGTAAAACTCACTGCCGGCAACTTGCCACCATCTCTCCTACATTAGCTCCCATTAGGGGTGTAAGAACCTAAAAGCGAAGGTAGGTTTGAGGCTTTACTCTGTAGTGACCTCCTCTGTTGTGGATTGTATTTGCACCTTCACCTCGACATGGTGCCCACTGGGGCTGTCTTTGGCATTTTTGCCATGGACCCCTAAAATGAGCAAAAGGATGTAAGTTTTGCTGAGAGATGAAGGGAATGAGCTGAATGGAGGTGAAATGAGCTGGGGAAGGGATCTGCGGTTGTACGTGTGCACGCAAGTGGGAGGGGAGGTGTGTGTGGGGAATTGGTGAAATTAGCAAGGAAGATGGTGATTTTTGATGGTGAGGGTATCTGAGTCCCAAGACTAGGGGAAGGGTTGTGAGAAGATCTCAGAATTGGGTGTTCTGTGGCCAGAAAGCAAATCTACTTCAGTCATGCATTTCTGATACATAGAGGTTGAATAAACGCTGTCATGTCATATCTCATGAATATTTGAACTTTGAAATGGAAAACTTGGCTTATTCAGACCTATATTTGATCTAAGGTGAGATTTTCAATAGTGCCTATGGGAGTTAGGAGCCCAGCTTTCATAGATTTTCAATGGGAGTGGGGCAACTAACTTGATTTTATCATTTGAATATTGGGCCTACATATGATGGTAGTTAATCACTGCTGAATTAGGAACATCTGAATAGTCATTAGACCTCATAGGGTCTGGCAGAGGCTTTAGACTCTGGGAATATGTTAAAAGAAGTGACGAAAGCAATTACTTTAGCAGGAAGGGGATTATAATTGATTTCTAGTGAACTCTGTTATGTTTTGTTATAATTATTTTTACTTTCATTTTTACACTTAGTCTTTTATTTATGTTAAATTTCCCACAGTTAACTTCCCAGATACAAAACTTGAAGCACTTACCATATGGTAGTGCCACTCACCCTCTTTGCCATCCTCTCTGAAATAGGGATTGACTCCAGCGTGAAATGTGTGCTGCTGGTACAGTGCCACACACACACTAATTGCTGCCAAGTGACTGTCTCCTTTTATTTGGCTGCTGTACAAATTATAGCTAGTCTGAGTCAGTGCACAGCAGTTGGTACGCAGTGGTCACCTGGAGTGCCGGATTGACATGTAAACAAACTAGGCACAAATGCATGGGGATGACCCCAAACTCATAGGCCAGAATCCTTCTCCTCTGCTATCACCCTGACCACCCACAGCAGGACCCTTTGCCCTAGCACCATAATCCCAACCTTGTACAGATGGGAGGCCTCTGGGTGAAGGGAGGAAGAGGTTGGCCTCTGAGAGTGAGCCCACCCTGCAGAGCTGAGCCTGGCTCCCTGTTCTGGGTGTTGCAACCTGAAGCATTTGGTCACAACGCCATTCAGGTTTGACAGAGGAGTAGCCAGGCCAAAGCTGTCTGGTTCTGTGACCTCACATAGCAGGTTGCAAATAGGGTTGCCAACTTTGTACTCACACAAAACCAAACATCCCTTCCCTGTCCCCTGCCCTGCACCTTCTCCAAGGTCCCACCCCCTGCTTACTCCATTCCGCCCACCCATAGTTCGCTCTCCCCATCCTTACTCACTCACTCATTTTCACCAGGCTGGCTCAGGGTGTTTGGATGTGAGAGGGCATGAAGAATCCATCTGGGGGTGTGGGCTCTGGGGTGGATCCAGAAATGAGGAGTTCAGGGTAAGGGAGGGGACTCTGGTCTGAAGCTGTGGGTTGGAACATGAGAGGTGGTTAGGGCTCCGGCTGGGGGTTCGGAATGTGGGATGGGGCGAGGGAAGAGGGGATTGGGGTGCAGATGGGGACACTGGGCTGGGGGTTGGAGACAAGGGGTTCGGAGTATGAAAGGGTGATCTGGGCTGAGGCAGAGGGTTGGGATGTGGGAGGGGATACAGGCTCTGGGCTGGAGGTGCGGGTTCTGGGGTGGGGCCAGAAATGAGGGGTTCAGGGTCTGGGTTGGGGTGTGAGGGCTCCAACTGGGAGTGTGGGCTCTGGTGTGGGGCTGGGGATGAGGGGTTTGGGGTGTAGGAGGGGCTCCTGGCTGGAGCTGAAGTGTTTGAAGTGCAGGAGGGGGCTCTGGAATGAGGCAGAGAATTGGAGCATGGGGGGGTGAGGGCTCTGGCTGGGGGTGCAGGCTCTGGGGTGTGGCTGGGGATGAGGAGCTTGGGGTACAGGAGGGTGCTCTGTGATCGAGGGGTTTAGAGGGTGGGAGGGGGATCAGGGCTAGGGTAAGGGCTTGGGGTGTGGAAAGAGATGCAGGCTCCAGGTGGCACTTACCTCAAGCAGCTCCTGGAAGCAACCGTATGTCCCCCTGTCATAGCTTTCCTACTCAGATCTGAACCTTAGAGTTCAGAAAATGAGATGCTAGCATGAAACCTCCAAGCTTAATTACCAGCTTAGATCTGATAGTGCTGCCACCAGCCAGGAATTCCAGTGCCTGGCTCACTCTGGTCTCCCCAAAACCTTCCCTGGGGGACCCCAAGACTCAGATGCCCTGAGTCTCACAACAAAGGGAAACAACCCCCTCCCCTTGTCTCCTCGTTACTTCCTCCCTGGATGACCCTGGAAGATCACCCTGTTTCAATTCTTGAAACAAACCCAGATCAATTCCCAGAGTGGTGAGCTGCTTTGTAACTCTCAATTTTCTCTTCCCCCCTGTCTTCTTCCTCCACCTTGAGCCCCAACTAGAGCCTTGAGATTTGAAAAATCTTGTTTCCTAATTGGTCCTCTGGTCAGGTGTTTGGTTCCCTTTGTTAACCCTTTACAGGTAAAAGAAACATTAACCCTTAGCTATCTGTTTATGACACCCCCGTCTGGCTCCTCTGTGGAGGCGTGGCCAGGCAGCTCTATGTGCTGCCTCATCTGCAGACACTGCCCCTGCAGCTCCCATTGGCCACGGTTCCTGGCCAATGGGAGCTGTAAAGCCGGCACTTGGGGTGGAGGCAGCGTGCAGAGCCCCCTGGCTGCCCCTATGTGTAGGAGCCGGAGTGAGGACATGCTACTTCTGTCAGCCATTGCAGACAGGGAGCCTTCCTTAACCCCACTGTGATGTTGACTGGACTTTTAACAGTCTGACTGGAACTGCCAGGGTCCCTTTTCGACCAGGCATTCTAGTTGAAAACCAGACACCGAGCAATCTAGTTGCAATGCCACTCACTCAATTTGGCCTGGCCACTCCCCTGTCATGACAGAGGGGTGGCCAGGCCAAAGCTGAGTGACGCTGTGGCCACACACGCCAGGTCACAAATGCCTGGAGCCTGGCCTAGCCCTCCAGGACAGGAGCTGCTGCTGCTGTTGAGTGTGAGACTGGGAGAAGTTGGATGTTTGGTTAGGGCCCAGTGAAGGGTTAATCCATCTCTGGTCACCTAGTGTAGGCATTCACAGGCACAATCTCTGATACTGCCATTTCCACTTACATTCCTTTAAAAATGTCATGACAGCCACATTTTCAAGGCATACCTCTACCATGTCCCTTTTGGCAGGTTAGCTCACTTATATCCCAATTTCACTCTTCTTTTGAGAAAATCTAGCAGGCACCAATTCTTCTTGCTCCTGTTAACCCTCAATTTAGTGTTTTAACCTCTGGAAATTTAGATTTTGAGAGACAGAAGTGATGGGCAATCATAATTCCATGTGAAGGCAATGGGAGAAACCAGGGTTCAGCCCCTCATTAATGTGCAACGTAACGGTAGCTGGAACACATTCTTATTTACATTATGTTCACTGTTTCATCTGATCAGTGACAGAGAAAAATAGTGAGAATGAACAGAACACAGGCATGATCTGGTGTTAGAAAGAGCTTCCACGATAGAGGGAAAAATAGGAAGCACTGAAAATAAAGACATGTCCTATGATGTTACCATACTGCATATAGAATTGTAGGACTGGAAGGGATCTCAATACGTTTTCTAGTCCAGTCCCTTGCACTCAAGGCTGGATTAAGTATTATCTAGACCATCCATGACAGATGACTGTCTAATCCAGTGGTGGGCAACCTGCACACAGCCCATCATGGTAATCGGGTGGAGGGCCACACGACTGTTTACATGGACCATGCCCAGGTACAGCCACCTGCAGCTCCCAGTGGCCGCAGTTCACTGTTCCCGACCAATAGGAGCTGCGGGAAGTGGCGGCCAGCCCTTCTCTGGATTACCCTGATGTGCCAAGTGTGGCCACCACTGGTCTAACCTGTTCTTAAAAACCTCCAATGATGGAGATTCCACAACCTCCCTAGGCAATTTATTCCACTGTTTAACTATCCTAACAGTTAGGAAGTTTTTCCTAATGTCCAACCTAAACTGCTCTTCCTGCATGTTAAGCCCATTGCTTCTTGTCCTGTCCTGAGAGATTAAGGAGAATCATTTGTCTCCCTCTTCCTTAGAATATTTATTCTGAAAGCTGGTTTTTGTTTGTTTGTTTTTTAATCCTTCCAGAGCACAAAGCACTAGGTCAGAAAATGAAGTGAAGTAATATAACATATCTGCAAAGCTTGAGCCCAGCTGTAAAATCTGATTTTTATTGTTGGGAAAAAAATCTCATTTCAATTAGAAAATCTAAAAATATTTCTAACAAGTTGATATGGCAGCAGGTGTATATTTATCCTGGGGTATATTTATTTTCATTGCCTCTGTTTTTCCCTTATTGTGACAGCTTTCAGTAGCTAGCAATAAAGCAGGGCCTTGTAGATTTCTGTCCACACAGTCACTGTAGCTTTTGTTCCTTAGCAACTGGAGAAAATGTAATATAATCATGCCTCAGATAAAAAGAATATACTTCAATTAGTTTAAAACCGGAGTGAACACATATGAAATTCTCTCATAAAAATAAATTACACAGCATCTTTTGCTTTCTGTTTTCTAGCTCTATTAGCTTCAAACAGTGCTCAATTGAGAAGTATGTGACCAAGAATAATATGCAGGGAAAGTTAAGTCCTGATAGAATTTCATTATATTTATCTAGAATTGTGCTCTATCCAAGAAAATAAAAGTATTTTATAAAGTCCCTAGTTCTAATATCATTTCAAGATCTTTCAGGCCTTCCACTGTAAAGCTCCATTTTGGTGGCCTTGATAAAGTGGCTCTGACCAGAAATTTGACATGCATGGTCTTGTCTAAAAGTACATTTTAAAAAGGGTTGATAAGCAAAATATTTAGCATTTTTTTAAGTTGTAGGTGTGTAAAACTAATCCATTTTGTTATTTTACAGTGGTCACAGCCAATGACTGATGTAGTTATTGTTGCTAGAAGAGTTTCTGTTCAATCAGGTTTTCAGTTGTCCATAATTTCTGAAATTTTATTGGTTTAGTTTCAAGGTGAATTTTTTTTTAATTTGAGCAAAACACTTCTGATTTATTTGAGTATGAGGAAAATGAAACTTATACTTTTTCCATTATCAAATATTACCATAAGAAAGTCTACCTCTTTACTCTTTCTTCAAAGATCTCTATCTCTTTCACATACATAGAGACAATGGATTTCAGGAAGGCAGATTTTGGTAAGCTCAGAGAGCTGATAGGTAAGGTCCCAAGGGAATCAAGACTGAGGGGGAAAACAACTGAGGAGAGTTGGCAGTTTTTCAAAGGGACACTATTAAGGGCCCAAAAGCAAGCTATTCCGATGGGTAGGAAAGATAGAAAATGTGGCAAAAGCCCACCTTGGCTTAACCATGAAATCTTGCATGACCTACAAAATAAAAAGGAGTCATATAAAGAATGGAAACTAGGTCAGATTACAAAGGATGAATATAGGCAAACAACACAGGTGTGTGGACCTTGCAGCTTGGCTTGAGCAACCATGCTATATTTCTATGCATAGACTCTATGAGAAATTATTAAAGTGATATTTCATTATATTGAGGATATTGGCTATACTTTTTAGGATTTTTTTTTCAGCATTACACAAAAAGCGACTATTAGATAAGAGTTAGGCAACTCAACACATAGAGTTGCACGGGAGGGGATCAGATACCTTAGAAAAGGTCAGCAACAATGATCAACGCTGAAAGATGACTCAGCGCACACTGACGTCAAACTTATGGCATATTGGAAGGAAATAAAGGGAACAGTCCCTAAGAGACTTGTTTGTAAAAATTTCAATTACACAGAAGCAATGAGGAACTCTGACCAAAGGACAGGGTTTAGGCCACTCTCAATAGAGGAGGGAAGAAAACGTAACAGGAAACTGAAATGCACAGAGATGCTTAATGACTTCTTGTTTCGGTCTTCACTGAAATAAGTCTGAAGGAATGTCTAACAAGTGAAATGCTTAATGGGAAGAGGGGTATGCGATTTAGAAGATAAATAAGAAAAAAGTAGCAAAGTATAAAAATCACTCAGAAAATAGTTAGATGCCTGAAGTCACCAGGGCCTGATGAAATGCATCCTAGAATACTCCAAAGAGTTAATAGAGGAGGTATCTGAGCCTCTTAGCTATAATCTTGGACAAGTCATGGGAGAAGGGAAGAGATTCAGAAGACTGGAAAAGGGCAAATATAGTGCCCATACATATAAAAAAGGGAATAAAAACAACCCAGGACAACTACAGACCAGTTAGTTTAACTTCTGTGCCAGGGAAGATAATGGAGCAAGTAATTAAAAGAAAATCATCTGCAAACACTTGGAAGGTAGTATATGGTGATAGGAATACCAGCAAGGATTTGGTAAAGAACGAATCTGTCAAACCATCTGATAGCTTTCTTTGATAGGAAATCGAGTCGTGTGAATAAGGGAGAAGCGGTGGAATGTGGTATACTAGACTTTAGTAAGGCATTGATACGGTCTCGCATGATATCCTTATCGATAACTAGGCAAATACAATTTAGATGGGGACTACTATAAGGTGGGTGGCATAACGGGTTTGGATAACCGTACTCAGAGAGATAAATTATATAATGGCTGACCACAATCCTGCTGAGAAAGGTATAAAGACAAGTGGGGGGTTCCGCAGGGGTCTGTTTTGGGACGACTCTGTTGCAATATCTTCATCAAATGACTTAAGACGAATGTGACAAAGAAAGATTACAATTATTAAGTTTGCAGATGATACCAAACTGAGATGAGGGAAAGAACAGATAGAAAACAATTGCAACTGCTTTGGGAAGACAGGGCCAAATTCAAATGATCTGGACAATGGAGAAATGGCAAGGTACCCTGATGAAGTCAATCAAAGACAAATGCAAAGTGCTCCACGTTAGGAAGGAACAATCAGTTCCACACATACAGAAATGGGAAGAACTGCTAGGAAGGAGATAAGGCAGAAAGAGATCTAGGGGGTCATAATGGACCACAAGCTAAATAATGACGGGTCAACAGTGTATACCAGTTGCAAAAAAAGCAACATGATTCGGGGATAGCATAAACAGGTGGATGTTAGTAAACAAGACAAGAGAAAGCCATTCTTCCGCTTACTCTGCGGGCTTTAGAGGCTCAAACTGGATATAGTCAGTTCTGCACCGCATTCCAAGAAGATGTGAGAAATTGGAGAGGTCGCAGAGAAGAGCAACAAGAATGATTAAGTCTGATAACATGACCTATAAGGAAGGCTGAAAGGTAATTGGTTTATCTAGTTTGGAAAAGAGAAGCAACACCACTGGAGAGGAGACAATGAAAGCAGTTTTCGATATCTAAAAGGGTGTGATCAGGAAGGAGGGAGAAACTTGTTCACCTTAGGCCTCTAATGATAAGAACAAAAGCAAATGAGATTTACGTTGGACATTAGGAAAAAGTTCCTAACTGTCCAAGGGTGTTAAACACTGGAATAAATTGCCTAGGGAGGTTGTGGAATCTCCATCTCTGGAGATATTTAAGAGTAGGTTAGATAAATGTCTATCAGGGATGGTCTAGACAGTACTTGGTCCTGCCATGAGGGCAGGGGACTGGACTCGATGACCTCTCAAGCTCCCTTCCAGTCCTAGAGTCTATGAATCTATGAATCTATAGTCTTCTACCCACCACTGGGGACCCTGACCAGCCTCCAGAAGAAGATTCTGGAGTTTGTCTGGCTGGGACTGCACTGGGTCTCTGTGGGTGTCCTGAGCATCCCTTTGGGGGAAGGCAGACAGGGTGTGTGCTGAATCTGCAGCTACGACCACATCTTTCATCTTCAGGCCAGGCTAAGACTTGATTAAAGTGCAGGTAGCATGCTGACACACTCCATCCTCTGCTGCCTCCAAGGGCTCCAATGTAACTGGCAGCTCTTTCATTTCCACACAAAAGGTCTCACCTGAGGCCTCTCTGAGCGGTTGGTCATTTAACAGGACCTCCTCAGGAGCTGACAGCTAGTCTCAGTGACTCAATAACCTCTGTAGCAGCTGCTGAGGGAGAGAACCTCCTCCTAGAACCCCTGCTACACAATCCCTATCTCTGTGTGAGGTGGTGGATTCTCCCTTGGTGCACCAAAGGTTGGTCCTGGCTAGTATCACAGACGTTAAGACCTCCTGGAATAGGATCAGTGGGACTGACTAGACCAGGGGTAGGCAACCTATGGCACGGGTTGCCAAAGGCGGCACACAAGCTGATTTTCAGTGGCACTCACACTGCCTGGGTCCTGGCCACTGGTCCAGAGGGTTCTGCATTTTAATTTAATTTTAAATGAAGCTTCTTAAACATTTAAAAACCCTTATTTGCTTTACATACAACAATAGTTTAGTTATATATTATAAACTTATAGAAAGAGAACTTCTAAAAGCGTTACAATGTATTACTGGCACGCAAAACCTTAAATTAGAGTGAATAAATGAAGACTCAGCACACCACTTCTGAAAGGTTGCCGACTCCTGGACTAGATCCTACATTGTTTGGCCAGTACATGGGGTTGTCCTCCGACGTGTGAAGGCACCCTTTGTTCCTGCTGCGATGCTGGCAGACCAGGTCATGCAGGGTAATTTTAGGTCAATTCACTTGTATATTAGTACAGATCAAAGTGAGTGTTGAAGGTAGAATAGTGTATTTGGTGTTTTGACTTCATAAAACTAATGAGACGTTACATACATTGTTTTCTCTTATCTATATCTTGTTATGATGCAGCAGCAAACATTTACCTTGTGTATACGCTTGTAACTAAATAACCCATCAAAAAAAGCCTTGCAGAATGCTAATGAAAACCTTTCTGCTAAAGTGCTAATTTAAAAGCAAATGTCCATTGTGTGTGATGACCAGAGCTCAGAGCTCAAAGTGCATTTCTCACTCACTATCATCAAAGGAAAAGCTCATGTGGGTAGAGACACTGTCAGCTTGCTTTCTGCCAGAAGAAGTTGTAAATATGGACTCAAGGAAAGATCATTTCTAAACTGTTTGGACTCTTACATGGAAGTGTGCCATATGCAAAGCAGAAATCCCCAGAGATAATCTGGGTATCCTGAAAAGACTGGGAAAACTGGCAGTTTATTACATCACTGTCAACATTTGGATTACAAACTGTGATTCACCTGTGTGTATATTTTACCTGTTCTAACCTCTCAGTAACTCTTATTTCCTTTTCTTAACTACTAAACTGGTAGTTAGTTTACTATAGAATCGGCTGTCACCGTTGTCTTTGGTGTAAGATCCAGAGTACCAATTGATCTGGGGTAAGTGACTGGTGTCTTGGGACTTGGGACTGCGAGTTTGAGGTGTCTACCCTGTTTTCTGACAGTCCCCTGAGGTAGGCATTCACGGTAATGAGCCACTCTAGACAGCATGACACATGGTTCTCACATTTTCCTCAATCAGGCCCTGCGGGAGGGTGCTCCCCACCCACCCTTCACCCCTGGCTCTCCAGAACTCACCATCAGGTCCCTAGCCATGCCAGCAAGCCTCCCTGGACACCCCACACATACCACCTGAGCCAGCTGCACAAAATCCAGTTGGTCCCATTTCTGAACTGCGCCCAGAGAACATCTGAATGTGCTCATGCGTCACACCATCTACTTCCTCACCCTTATGTTCTGCCCTGACACCAAGTGGCAGGACCCATTAACACCTGAGGAAGGCAAGGAATCCTGGTTGCCCAGTCAGTACTCCACTTTGGTTCCATGGCCCACCTAAGGTATTAGTTGGTGGCTCCTCCATGGAGCTGTGAGCATGGGCATGTACCTGGCATGATTCATGAACACCCATAAGATCTGCCCCCTTTTGTGGTCAGAAGAACACCCAAACGCACATCATACTTTCTGGCTGCACCTCTCTCAGCACCTACTCATTTATGCATACCCTCTCCATGACCCTACGGAGGTGCGGGACTTCCTTGTCATCCTCCTCCTGGCACTGGCCAAAATGGCCATCCATCAGTCTACAAGGAGGAAGCTGGACAGGCTATTGACTGTGACTGTGGAGCCTATTTCTGCTTCCTTGTTCAGTCACATCTCCAGGCAGATCTCAGGGCAGCATCCAGTGACTCTCTAGATACCTTGAAGGAGCAATGGGTGCTGTCTGTGATTCTCTGTTTGGTGTCCCCTTCTGCATCCTTGATTTTCAACCTTTGACCTCATTCCCATTTCTGTTTTTTCCTCTGTTCCCTGTGCCTGATTCAGTGATTCCTCCCATTAATTGAAGGTGAGGGCCTTTAGGTTTGGACTGGCCTGTCTATTTCCAGTCCAGGGGCGGCTCCAGGCCCCAGCACGCCAAGCGCGTGCTTGGGGCGGCATGCCGTGGGGGGCACTCTGCAGCCATCAGGAGAGCCTACCCTACTATTTATATAAACAAACATGTTTTGGCTTTACCTGCTTTACTGACACTTTGGGACTGATCCTGCTTCGATCAAAGTTAATGAGAGTTCTGCCATTAGGCCACACCTAATAAGAGTGCTGGGCTTGAGACAGGTATATTGTTAGGGTGACCAGATGTCCAGTTTTGAACGGGAACACTTGGTCAAAAAGGGATCCTGGGGACTCTGCTCTGCACTGCTGACTGGGCGGTTGACTTTCCGGTTGGTGGCACTGCTGTGCTGCAAAGCAAGGCTGGCAGACTCTCTGCTAGCTGCCGCGCCACGCGGCTCCCAGCTTAGGAAGCAACTGGCATGTCCAGCTCCTAGCCTTAGGGGCAGCCCAGGGGGTCCACATGCTGCCCCGCCCACAGGCACAGCTTCTATTGGCTGGGTCAGAGCAGGGAAGGAACTAGCATGAGCATGACTCACGAGCGCTCATCAGGTGGCTGTTGAGGGGTCGTGTGGTGCGCGCCTCTCCCACTGCTGCCCGGCCCTCTTTTCCTTGCATGGCTAGGCTCAAGGTGCGGCGTGTGCCCTGCAGCAAACCACAATCTGTCTGTCACCCCATCGCCGGCACCCAGGAGTTCGAGGTATGTGTATCCTCATCTCCGAGTACTGGCAATGGGGCTGCACCCTCATCCCCCTCAATGCATTCCTCCTCATCCCAACCCCTCTGCCCCCCATCCCCCTCTCATTGCATACCTCCCCGTCCCAACCCCCCCGCACCCCATCACCCTCACTGTATCCCTCCTTATCCCACCATCCCTGCACACCCCTTCCCCAGTCATTGCACCACTCCTCGTCCCACTCCCCACTTCCTCATCCCCCTCGCTGCATCCTTCCCCCATCCCATTCTGTCCTGCCCTCCACATCTACCCATCCCAGCCCTGTACCCCTTACAGTGCTCTCCCACTCATCCTCTCCATCTCCCAGAGCCACCACCCTCATGTCCCTCACCCCCTACAGCCCTGCATCCCATTCACCTCCCTACACTGCTGCACTCCGATCATGTCCCTGTATGCCCCTGTGCCCCCCACATCCTCATGCACATGTAGCCTTCTGCCTCCCCCTGCACCAATTCGCCCCACATACCCCCCCAAGCCCACACCTCTCTCCTTCATTGCCCCCTCTCACCCCACCCTGCTCTCTTTCTTGGTCTCTTTCCCTCCCCATCCTGTCTCCTCCACTCTCTCACCCCCATCTTTTCCCTTCCAGCCCACCCTCCTTCCTTCCTGGCTGGGTGATTTAGGCAGCCCCTGGAAAAGTGAAAAAGTGTCTCTCTGTAGGCAAATGTGTGCATACATGCATTGCGTGTATAAGAGACTGTGTCTTTGTGTAGGGAGGTGTGTGTATTGCTGCATGTGTGTATACCTGTATGAATAGAATTTGAAGCCTAACTCTTTGACTTTTAATCCTTCTGCTGGCATGTACACAAAAAATGATCACATAAAATATGTGTATATTCATTTCATAACAAGTTTTTAAAAGAGAAGGGAAATCTAAAAAATGCATTATTTCTTAAAAAGTGAATGTTGTTGACTTGTATTGCAGAAGAGGTAATGTATCATACATTTCTCCCCACCTTTGTCTAGCTACATTATAAACTCTTTGTTGCAGACTCTCTCTTTTAATGTGTATGTCTAGCATCTACCACCCTCGAGTCCTGCTCTTATTTGGGGTATTTAGGCACTAAACAACAATTGTAATATTAAATAATGTGGAAGTATATCATTAAATATTAATATTTTATGCCCAGCATTGGGCAGGCGGTGATATCAGACATTCTTTGTCTGAGAGGATAGCCATTATTTTTGTTTCATCTGTCACAGCTTTCATCCCATAGGGGATTCTTTAACATACTCTGTTTACTGGAAATAAGATTTTCTTTCAGATCCCTAACTGCTGAGTCATTTTAACTTTGATCACAAAGTCATAGTTCTTTACATCTACAGGAATTCCTCAAATACATATATATTGCAAGTTCTGGCAAGATTTTCTGCAGACTTACAGGGCTACCTGCTCCTCTGATCTCTTTCTGATCTGAGGCTATGTCTACACTACCACTTATGCTGGTATAACTTATGTCACTCAGGGGCATGAATAAGGGTGCCTGGTCCATTTCAGGAGAGTCTAGGCCCTATTTACCACCAAAGGCTTCTGTAAGGTGAACGAGCCCATCTCTACCACCTGCAAGTAACTAGCTGCCTAGGTGGCTCAGTGGCAGCTAATTGACTAACCAGGACCTGGGCCTGAGAAAATGCTACAAAAGCTCAGTTGAATGAAGGCACTGAGGAGAGGAGGGTGCCTGTCTGCACATTGCTCTAATTTGAGGGAAGAAAGGATTAAGTTGGGAAAAGGGACTACTTGGGCCAAGTTGGTTGAAGTCCTTGGGTGGCCTAAGTTACAGGCCAGCTCTAAGAGGAGAGCTGGGCAGGAGCGGCTCTAGACATTTTGCCGCCCCAAGCATAGCGGCATGCCGCGGGGGGCCCTCTGCCAGTCGCCAGTCTCGCGGCTCCAGTGGACATCCTTCAGGTGTGCCTTCGGAGGGTCTGCTGGTCCCGTGGCTCCATCGAAGCTGCAGGACCAGCGGACCCTCCACAGGCACGCCTGCGAGAGGTCCACCGGAGCTGCAGGACCAGCGGACCCTCCGCAGGCAAGCCACCGAAGGCCACCTGCCTGCCACCCTCCCGGTGACAGGCAGAGTATCCCCTGCGGCATGCCACCCCAAGCAAGCGCTTGGCGTGCTGGGGCCCGGAGCCGCCCCTGGAGCTGGGGACTCCTGATCCAAAGAGAGGGTGAGCATTTAAAACCCAGCTTCTGGAGGAGGGCTATCATATTCCTGAATATGAGGGTAAGCCTAAGTGAACCCTTATACAGACCCCAGAAGGGCTGGGACTTGATGGGCTAAAGAAAAGACTTGTATCCTATAATAAGAGTTAATAACTCAGACCTCCACAAAAAGGGAGTATCTGTTTGAAGTACTGCAGTCAGAGTAAAGGTGGGAGTATTGAAAGCAGTATACTGGGAAGGGAATGTTCCAGGGTGGTGGCTTACCACAAGTCTACATGTCTATCTTACCTAAAGCCCTACCATCCTGTGATGGTGGCCTAGCTTCTCCAGCAGATACCGTTAGCAGCAGGTGCTTGGGGCGGCCAAGGGGAAGGGGCAGCATGTCAGGCTCTTTGGTGGCAATTCTGTGGCGGGTCCCTCGGTCCCTCTCGAAGGGAAGAACCTGCTGCCAAAGAAGAAAGCAGTGCAGTGGAGCTGCCACTGATCACAATTGCAGATTTTTTTTTCTTTTTTCTTCTTCCGCCGCTTAGGGCGGCAAAAACCCTGCAGCCTGCCCTGGTTAGCAGGGTCTCCAGGTCTTTGTCTGGTTCCCCTGAACAACTATCCTGTCTTGACAGTTCCTTTTTAAACCCAGCAATAGCTGACCCTTATTCTTCTCTGTTCCTGGACTTTGACCCTTTGTGTGAAAACCAGTCCTGTAGGCTCAGCAAAAGGTTAAGCCAGTGATTTTGGTATTGTCCCTTAACAATCCTTAAGTGTTTGCAGAGCAGTAGCTTATTTTATGCTATTAGTTTTCCTCCCTGCCTGTTCTTCCAGACACTCTTGTTCGGTTAAACCAATATAGTCCTATAGAGAACAAATCAGGCCAATATATAGTATTCACAAAAATATTACGGAGCATCTCCAAACCCATTACAGACCTCTATATGATAATTCCATGTAAAAAGTTTCCTTCAGTGGTTTTGGGCTCTGCCATCATTTTGTCATTTCATCATCTTTTACTATATCAACATCAATACCTGTGGGTTCAGCCTGCTTTCAAGATTAATTGCATCTATATATTCCACTCTGTTTAATGAAGACAGGAAACCTTGCCAGCTGTGTGAATTTGCATTTAAGGTATCTAAGAGATCTGTAAGTACCTGTTTGTTATGCTGTATATGGAACCACTTTCTATTTAGTGAACTTGAACAAAGGCATCTGTTTGGTCTCCTTTTCTCTCTCAGCAATGGACGCTGGTAGTGGCCAAAAAATTAATTCTTCTGGGGTTTGTTTGTTTTTTTCTGTCTAGCTTCTATACACTCACTGAAACAGTAATTATTGGCTTCTAGTAACAATTTCTAAAGAGTTCTGTAATAACAAGTCTTTTGGAGTCAATGGTCACTGTGTGAAATTCAGTGCTAGGCCCATTGTGCCACTTAAGTCTTACATTTATTCCTATCAGCACCTATGTATGCTGATGTGTCTATGGGCTTCCTACAAACCAAAAAAATGGTCTCCAAATGGGTACCTCATAGGTGCAGATTAGAGATTAGATCAGATGTTATTTCAGCACATTGATGTGCCTCTCTGTACAGCAGCTCTGACCTGTTTACACGGATGAGCTTCATCTCCCCCAATTCTTCCTACTCATCCCCCTCCCCCCCACATCATATAAAGCTTGATCACTTGAGCTACATATGGGTGGAATAGACTACACCCTCTGTGAACAATGGGGCAAAATAGCTTTTGCGGTGGTTGGTATTCTGACAGTAGAGCCTTAGGCCATGTCTACGCTACCACTTAGGTCAGCAAAACGTAGGTTGTTCAGGGATGTGAAAAAAACCACTCCCCCTGAGCAAGAAGTTTCGCTGGCATAAGTGGTAGTGTGCACAGTACTATGTCAACGGGAGAGCTCCTTCCTGTTGGTGTAGAGCAGCTACATGAGCAATCATGCAGCTGCATCAGTACAGCTATGCCACTGTAAGCTCTCTAATGTAGATATAGCCTTGATTTCCACTGCTTTGCCCTGGTGTAATCATTTAACTGCAAAGTGAATGCAAAGGTGTAAAACATTGTCATCTGAAGGCTGCTTCTTGCATCAGTTTTGTACAGGTGTAAATGAGATACAATAGAGCAATGGGCTCAGGAGAGCTGGGTTCTATTCCTGACTCAGCCATTGGCCTGCTGGGTGACCTGGGGCAAGTCCCTTCTCCTCTCTGTTCCCCTATTTCCACATCTGTAAAATGTGGATAATAATAATAGTGACTTCCTTTGAGATCTTCTGATGAAAAGCACAAGAGAAGAGCTAGGGGTATTATCCTGCAGTCCTTGGGCAGAAAAACTTCCTACAGATGTCAGTAGTAATTTTGCCTGCTTAAGAATATCAAGGAGACTGGGTGCTCTCCTATCCAATTTCTATCTGTCAAATGTCAGTGTATGAAGTCAGCACTATTGTGTTACAGGGAATGGATTTCTTCAGTTAGTGAATTCACCTAGACTAACTCCATAGTACAATTGCTAGCTATGACTCTTACAAGTATATCCTAGACTGCAAATGACTAGGGCCTTTCTAGTGACAATGCTGTGTGACACAAACACTGCAGTAAAAGACAACATAGCTTTCAGACAGGAGCCAAATCTAGGGAAAGGAGACTAATGCCTGGTTATCAGGTTTCTAAACAAAGAAGGCATTTGAGAAAGTAAATGCTAGGTACTAATCTTCTGTGATTTCTATCAAAGGGAAAGATAAAACAGTTACCTTGTAAGGTGTGGGCTGATACCCCATTCTTAAATCCCACCACTGAAACAGGAAGCACCAGACTGTGTTAAATCTTTACTTAGGTACCTAAACAAGTGACCTGCCTTTCAAAGGTGTTGAGTACCTGCAGTTGTCTGGGAGCTGTGGCTGCTCAACATCACTGAAAAATCTACTGTATAAAGGCACAAATTTCAAATCAGGCAAAACACTCCTCTTCGCACTGGCAGTTTTGCCTGAATAAGGATTTCGGGACTGGGCCTTTAATCTCTATATGATGTTGTTGCAATTTGTGTTAGGGAGCATCACAATGATCACAGAAATATGCATAATTTTTATGAAATACTTCCACAACCCTTCAAACTTTGAACAAACTAGGCCCTTTGCTAACCAGCTCACCACAGGACCTGATGCTGATTTCTCACACCAGTGTAAAACAGAGGTGTTACCACGGCAGTCCATTCAGTTGCATGCATCAATGTAAAACTGACGCGAGATCAGAGGTGAAAGTAAGCTGGTCCGGGCAGGTACGGAGGACCGGTAAGAAAAGGAGACTGGCTGAGGGAGGGAGAAGCCTGCCCCCTGCATAAGGATAGTTTAAACTCAGCTGTTCCCTGAGTGGTTCAACCCTCAGGGTTAGGAGCAGTTTCTGGCATCCTTGTTAATTTCACTCACAGTGGCTGGGGGGAGTCCAGAGGGTCTGTTTGACCATGGCAGGGGCAGTCCTTGTCTGCCCCCAGGATGCGGGGATCTCTCCAATACTAATATACACAACAAATACAAGCATTTGGCTGCACAGTTTAAATCCAGAGCTGATAAAAGCAGGTGGAAAGGGAAAACCCACGGTCATGTTGGTTTCTCATCTCCTCCTTCACCCTCCTCCAGCCAGGCTGCAGACAAACCTCTTCATTTCTCCCCCCGCCAGCAGGGGTTCTCCTCGAGGCTCTAGCTTGCAGTAGGGAGACTGGCTGAGATGCCTGCTGCTGCTGCCTGCATAAGTACAGTTTAAACTCAGCTGTTCCCTGCGCAGTTCAGCCCCCAGGATTAGAAGCCGTTTCTGACATCCTTGTTAATTTCATTCCCAGTTGTTGTTGGGTGTGTGTGTGTGTGTGTGTGTGTGTGATCATAGCAGGGACAGTTCTTTTTTGCCCCTGGGATGAGGGGATCTCCTATACACAAAAAACACAATCAAAATAAGGAACCCTTTCCAAGTTCAAATCTATCCCATTCCTTCCCCAGCAGAGGATCATGGTTGTGATCTCCAAACTGCTTGCAGATTCTCTTTGAAATGTTACTGAACCACACAGGGAGCAGCTGAGTTTAAACTGTTCTTATGCAGTAGGCAGGCTTCTCCCTCCCTCAGCCAGTCTCCCTGCTCCCTGCTGCAAGTTAGAGGGAAGCCCCTGCAGCTGCTGAGTGCCAGGCAGGGAGAAAACATGGAGCCTAGTGTCTGCAGCCTAGGTGGAGAAGGAGGGAAGACACGGAGAAAAATGTGACAGTGAGTTTTCACTTTTTCAGGCTTATTCCAATAGGGAAGTTTCATTACAGAGTAGTATTATTGGTAGTAGTAATAGTAGCTTTATTTTCTCTACCTATGTCATGCAATGGGAGGGATCCATGAAGTACGTAGGAGAGGTGGGTTGCTTGCAATTGGACCATATGGGTAAGAAATGTAAATTACTTTCACCCCTGCCCAAACCCCAGGGCTCCCAGCCACCTCTGCAGCTGGTAGCTCCTGGGGTGATTTAAAGGGCCCGGCTCCTAGCTTCAGCTGAATCCCCAAGCCCTTTAAATCCTGATTTAAAAGCCCTGGGATTTAAAGGCCCCACCTCTTCCAATAGAGGCTCCTCCCCCTCCACAGGACTCTGGAGTACTGGCAAGTCCTTTAAGTTACTTTCACCCCTGTGCAAGATCACAATTGGGCCTGTACAGTTTTCCTTTTATATAAAGTCTGATATTCTTGGTCTGGCATGGATAGTTTTTCAGAGTTGCTTACTATGGGGCTACACATCAAGATGTTTTTTCAGTCCTTTAAACTGAGAAGTTATTCCTTGGTCTAAAATCAGTTATATGCTGATGAGTTTTAATTCATTCTTTGAGTTTGTATGACACGTAATTGGTCACAATGAGGCTTTGATAGCTGAAATACTATGTTTCAAAACAAGCCTCATCTATACTGTCCTACAGAAGGACTAGGTCAACTATTTTTTGCTGTCAGTAGATAATCATCCATTCTGGTGTATGGATCTGTATATGCAAATTCCACTCTCCCTCCACTTCCCCACTCCACTTTCTTGGATTTGCACAAAGAAACACTTTGTACTTAGACTTCAGTAGTCTTTACGAGACAGTTAATTAAGGATACCAAATTTTTTATTGATCACATTCTGTTAAACTTCTTCAATAGTTCAGACATAAACATTTACTATGGTCCATGAAACTGAGGGTGCAAATGATATTTATAAGGTATTAAACATTGCAATATGCTGTATTGCATGCAACAGGAAGGAAACAGGAGGAAATGCTCTTGCCTTATAGACCAGATACACAGAACATGGATGGATGGCTGAACATGTATGCTGCCTTTTCACACAGTGACCTAGCAAACCTAGACCATTCTTGACAGGAGTTTGTCTAGCCTGCTCTTAAAAACCCCCGGTGATGGGGATTCCACAACCTCCCTTGGAAGCCTATTCCAGAGCTACCCTTATAATTAGGTTAAATATTAGGGAAAATTTTCTAAATTTCCCTTGCTGCAGATTAAGCCCCTTACTACTTGTCTTAACCTTAGTGGACATAGAGAAAAATTGATTACAGTCCTCTTTATAGCAGCCCTTAACATATTTGAAGACTTATCATGTCCATTTTGTTGACTTCTGACCAATTTTCCAGTTTGTCAAGGTCTTTTTAAATTCTAATTCTGTTCTCCAAAGTGCTTGCAACCCCTCCTAGCTGGGTGTCATCTGCAAAGTTTATAAGCATATTCTCTACTTCATTATACAAGTCATTAATGAAAATATTGAATAGTACCAGACCCAGGACTGACCCCCTAAAGATCTCACAAAATACACCCTCCCAGTTTGATAGATAAGTATAGAGTATGGTCTTGCAACCAGCTGTGCACTCACTTTATGCATCTACCTACTATGTTTCCCTAATTTGCTTATGAGAATGTCATGTGGCACTGTGTCAACAGCCTTACTAAAATCAAAACATATCTCACTGACTGCTTTCCATCACCTCCATCTGTTAGGTCAGTAATTCTGCCAAAGAAAGAAATTAGGTTGGTTTGGCATGATTGTTCTTGACAAAACCATACTGGCTATTCCTTATAACCTTACAAATTGATTTTTGTACCTGGAAAGATGCAGGAAAAAATATTAAGTTAGGCTAACTGATCTATAACTCCTTGGGTCCTCTTCGTTTCCCTTGTTAGGTGTTGTGTGCCCATCTTCTGGGACCTCCAGGGGTTCAAAAGATAACAGTTCCAAGATTGCTTCAGCCAGTTCCTTAAGTACCCTAGGATATATTCAGGTTAGCAGATTCTGGTTCAATTTCTTTAACTTATCTAAACAGTCTTTAACATGTTCTTTCTCTATTTCAGCTTGCATTCCTGGCCCCTTGTTAATGCTAATGGTGTTGAGTATCTGGAGACCATTAACCTTTTCAGTGAAGACTGAGCAAAATAGGTATTCAACACCTCAGCTTCCTTGATGGTATCTGTTAGCTCTCCTTCTCTGCTAAATGGATAACCTATGGGTATGGCTACACTTCGAATTGAGTGTGGTCAGAGTGGCAGTGCTGGGAGAGAGCTCTCCCAGCGCTGCATGTAAACCACATCCTTTACAGGTGTAGCGTGCAGCACTGGGAGCCGCGCTCCCAGTGCTGCCACCCTGATTACACTGACGCTTTACAGCGCTGTATCTTGCAGCGCTCAGGGAGGTGTTTTTTCACACCCCTGAGCGCGAAACTTGCAGCGCTGTAAGGTGTGAGTGTAGCCAAGGCCTGAGCCTTCCTTCATCTTTCTCTTGCTCCAAATGTATTTAAAGGATTTTTCTTATATTCTTTAATGTCCCTTGCTAGGCCTAACTCATTTTGTACTTTAGACTTTCTGATTTTGTTCCTACATGCCTGTGCTATTCTTTTTGTTGTACTCCTTAGCGTTTTTTCCAGGTTTCTGTTTTTTGTAGCAGCCTATCTCCACTTCACGGAGCAGCCAGTTATCCTTCCTCATCTGGTGGTGTCGTAGTCATTTGTAGTTGGCTAGCATCCTTCATCCCAGATGTCTGCATGTACATCCTTTCGATGAAGTCCTTGTGCTCCTGGATGCTATGCAAATGAACCATCTCCTCCTGCAGCTCTCTTACTTGTTTCCCAAGTGACTCCACCAACAGACCTCACCTGATGGTTCCCTTTGCCTGGATTTTGTTAGCGGGGAAATGCAGGCCATATTCCTACCAAGACCAAGCCAGAGGAGAAGTCTCCCGGGGTCAAGATGCCTGTTTGGCAGGGGACCCCATGGGTGCAGGCAGATTAAGGACTAGGACTGGTGTTGGTGAAATGCTATTTTTCTCCCATGCCAGGTTCTCCCTTGTAGTGCACCTACAAGTTAAGGAAACAAACACAACCCTATCCCCCTCAGCTGGTAACTCCCTTAGTCTCCCAGATACTTTTGTCTTACCATCCTCTAGAAGTCTGCATGTTTTTTAAAGCCTGGGCCCCACACAGTTAGAATGGGTGGCTCAACATCCCTTACTCAGCCACCTCTAACCACTGGCCTATCCAATCACAAGCGGCATTGCTCTTATTTCAAAAGATCTCCTACTAGAAAGCAGCGGCTAACATACCTAACTGCAGGGCAACCTAGCCAGGCAGTCAGCAACCAAGTCTAGATTCTAAAACACAGCAACCAACCTAGCTTCCCACCAAGTTTCATGGCAAGTTATTTGCATAGCACAGCAAGTGCTCTTCTTTTCTCCCCCCCAAAGTTAATCAATACCAGCACGTACTTGATCAGCCAGCTAGTATCAGGTCCTAAACTTTTTTATTTTTGTATCGTCCATACAAAAACTGCACAATGCTGTGAAAGGAAAGGGGAGAGATGTCTAGGTCACAAACTCTGAGGGAGGGGTTCAGCATAATGACAGCTGTTGGTTTTGTTGCATATAGTGCAGTTTTGAAATTCAAAATAAAAGGATAATTTTCAACAAAATAAGTATTTCTCCCCTCCCCTCCATCCCTTCCAAGAAAGTTGGCTTATAGCACTTTTGACTTCCCTCAACATCTCTAACTGTTTACATGCGTTTCTTCTTTAGGTGCCAATACTACAAACATGCATGTAATTTTACATATGTGAGTAATTTCATTGAGTTCAGTGGAACTAATCCTGCACAAAGCTGTACGCAAGCATGAATACTTGTGGGATTGGGTCTTTAGTTTCTTTATTGTGGATTATTTATGAAAATTATTTCTGTTTTGGATGGGATGGTGGTAGTATTTTGGATCTGGTTTTGCTCATGGATTTATTTGCATAAGTGACCTATGCAATTTAATTTAGTTAAGAAGCCTCTGGAGATCAGCTGTCCCAATTCTAGGGTTAACTGCACCAGTGCCCCTTTAGGTCTCAGGTCTCCAGCTGTCACCTCTCCATGGGTAGAGACCTGTGTCCTTCTCCTTTCAGCCTGGGAATTCAGACTTGCAGTCTCCCTACAATTTCCTATGTTTATCCCAGCAGGTCTGACCTTAGTCTAGCACCAGGGCTGGATTACCCAATAGGCGGATTAAGCACATGCTTAGGGCACCAGCAAAGCCGGGGGCACCAAAAAAATAAGATTTTTTTTGAAAAAAAATTGGTATTTGATATTTCAAAAAAAGCATTGAAGTAGTCATCATGGGAAAAATCAGAACTTTGTTAAACTTCCTTACACTCCACTACACACTCTTCCCCCATGTTTCTATTCTCATTTTTATTACTTATCTTCACCTAAACAAGGAGGACGTACTACTAATGTAGATTAAAATAATGTGAGGAAATTGGAGACTGTAACTGATCATCCTACTCCTGGTGGTAAAACAGACATTGTTCTAGAAGGTGTGGATGTGTCAGGGACTGAACCTGCTCAGGCTGTAAATAATAGGAGACAAGATCCTGGTATGTGGGTTGATTTCAGTACCGATGATGTAGCTTACTGGATAGATTGTGGACCAATGACTGTCAACACCACACTGGGCCATTTGAGAAATCACATTGGACTTTTACCAATGGCAAACAAACAAGATATTGTACAAAAAATATTTTTCAGCATGAAAGCGAATGGTGAGAAATACACTCGAGAATGGCTACTGTATTCACCATCAACAGGGTCTGTGTACTGTTTTGTTTGCAAACTTTTTGCATATAAACCTTCAACATCCCGGTTTGCTGCAGATGGATTTAGTGACTGGTGGAATACTGTTTTAATTGAACAACATGAAAATAGCCCTATTCACAGAGATTCAATGTTGACATATTTAAATCAAAGACAGGGCTTTGGACTGACACAAAAATTGGAAGAACAAATTAAAGGAGAGCGTGAACACTGGCAACATGTCTTGCCGTGTGTTTATAGCTGTTATTCAAACATTAGCTGAATGTGGTATGCCTTTCCAGGGATCAAATGACACATTTGGATCATTGCAGAATGGAAATTTCTTGGGATTGTTGGAGGTTGTTGCTCAGTTTGACCCATTTTTAGCAGGCAAAGGTAACCCATCATACTTATTCAAGACAATATGTATGGACTCATTGGTCTAATGAGTGACAAAGGTCGTTCAGCTACTGTGGATGAAATAAGTACTGCTGGGTACTTCAGTTTATCTGTCAATTCTACACCTGATATTTCACATATTGATCAGTTGAGTATTGTACTAAGATATGTGTCTCCCACAGATGGAAAACCAGTTGAACGATTTAACATTCCTCAATCTGAAAAGCCACACTGGTGAAGAAATGGAAAATCAAGTACTGTATTCTGTGACAAGTTTGCAAAATAGATTTCTCAAAGTGCAGAGGTCAATCGTAGGACAATGCTGCCAACATGTCAGGGTGTTATCAAGAAATGCAGAAGAAGCTCTTAGAACAGAACAAATATCCCATATTCATACCATGTGCTGCACACTCTCTCAATCCTGTTAGCCGCAGTACTGTTGGTTGTTGTCTGGTGGCAGTAAGGTTTTTCTCAACAGTCCAGTTACTTTATACATTTTTTTCTGCCTTAACACACCGATAGGCAGTTCTTAAAACATATTTGGACAATGATCATGTGTTGAAATGTCTTTCTAATACTCGCTAGGAGGCACATGCAGTGGCAACAAGTGCAATTCTGGAGTCCTACTCAAAGATTGTGGATACATTAGAAAGTGTAGCTGAAGACCAATCACAAAAGGGAGAAACTATACGAGAGGCAGAAAACCATTGGAAACAAGATGCAAGAACTACAGTTTGTATTCATGTTGACCATGTGGAATGAAATTTCACAACACTTTCACCATACAATTCAAGCGCCCCCAGAAAAAGAACTGGGTTTGAAAACATGTGCAGATCTCTATCAATCATTAGCTGACCACTTACACACTTTGTGACATGATTTCAAAGGGATAGCTCAGTGGTTTCAGCATTAACCTGCTAAACCCAGGGTTATGAGCTCAATCCTTGAGGGGGCCACTTCAGGATATGGGGCAAAAATCAGTATTTGGTCCTGCTAGTGAAGGCAGGGGGCTAGACTTAATGACCTTTCAGGGTCCTTTACAGTTCTATGAGATACATATATCTCCATATATTTGAAGACATATCAAAAGTTATCTTGCCTGATACTAACTACTGTAGAACTGATAAATGAAATTGTTTTTAATTGTTCACTTTATTAATGTAAGTTCTGTTCACCATTCACTACACTTGCCTGCATTGTAACTTCTGTTCACTGTTTGATTTCTGTACTTTTTCATATGACCTGTCATCTGTGCCTCTTCTCAGTACAGGCTTTCGTTAATTAGTACAATTGGTACGAAAAACTTGTATGCAAATGCTTATCGCCCCTAAAACTAGTAGATAGTTAAAGATGAAAGACGACATGTGCCTTTTTCGCTAGAGAGTAGAACTAAGATCTTCCCCCACTCTGTAAATCATTGCCCATGACTGAATGAGGTGTGAATGAGTGAGGCTTGGAAGACACCTCATCTCCAGACAGCTACAACGTTGAAGAGGAATGGAAGCCAGAGCAAAGGGACAATACAACTTGTCAGTGGACCCAATAAAGAAAGCGAATATTGACAACCTACGGGATTAGAAGGCACAGCACCCTTACTTTTAAAACGCCCTCTTTGAAGCAGCCAAAGACCAACGTTACACAGACCAGATTTTTGAATTGGTCTGGATTTGCATAAGAGGGAAGCTGTATGTAATTACAAGGTAGTCTTGCAGAAGACCCTGGGTTCGTCTTGTCACCACTCGGAGCATTCAATCCGGATCGGCAGAAGCCTGGCCCACCCTCCCCCATCTAACTCACCTGGCCGATGCAGTTAAGGGAGCAACTAGTTTGGTACAACAGCAAGATGCGAGTGTGCTTTGTGTCTGTGTGTCTTGTGTGAATGCATGACTTATATATCATATGCCTTTGACTAGAGCTATTAATTAATACTGTATTACTATACAATTGGCGTTTTCGCCTTAATCCCCCTGAAAGATCCGCGATAGTACTTTGAGTCACAACATTTTGTGGAGAATAGCGAAAGGGGTATTATTGTATTTTGCCTCACTTATTGTAAACCAATCTGTGTGCCACACCAACCGGCTCTACAGAGTCAGGGTCTAGTTCTTGCGTTAACCAAAATTGCTCGGCCCCCGTGTGCGGTAGCAGGAAAATAAAGGAGCACATAAAATTGGTAAACAAACACCTGCTGGCCTCGAAGAGGTAGCAGAAAACAGTAAATTGCTTACAACAAAACCTGCTGCCTCCGGTAGGTAGCCAGAAACATTAAAATTGTTAACAAACTGCTGGCCTCCGGTAATGGTAGCAGCGAAAACAGTTATTGTTAAGCCAAACCTGCTGGCCTCCCGAAGAGGTAGCAGAAACAGTAAATTGTTAACAAAACCTGCTGGCCTCCGAAGGTAGCGGAAAACATAAAATTTTAACAAACCTGCTGGCCTCTGAAGTAGCAAAAAAAAAAAAAATCACATTCGGGCAACCAAGTCTAGGGACCGACAGTGCGCTGCTGAACAAAATAAAAATGTGAAAAAAGGCAAGGGAAACAGTCCCAGAAAGAAATTGAAGTAAAAGTAGCTTCTACCTCACCTTTATTAAAAAGATAATGCTTTTAACAATCTTTCAGAGGTGTGGGCACAGTCCTTGGACCTGAACAAGCTCCCTTGAGATATCTGCACCATTTCGTAACCTGAGGATAGGTTGGCCCAATATATCCTCATATGTTAAACCCCAAATGCAGCAAAAAGAGACGCTGGCAGTGATACTGGCTGCTGTGGGAGCTTGTCATAAACAGCATACTCTGCCTAACAGCCTGTAAAAGAAAAAGTATCTCTTAAAAGAAAAACTATTCAATTAAAAAAGGGTAAAAATTGGAAATTTTAATGGCACATTGGGACAAAGGGCTTGCGACCCGGAAACGTGGGAGAAAAATATGTATTAAAACAAACATTTAAAGCTGCTCTTTTAAAAATTTAGGGTTATAGTGCTTAATATTAATATTTATTCAATTTTGGTTTTGTTGTGGTTGGTGGTTATTCACAACTGTTTGGAAAAATCGTTTTAATGAACACTGTCTAAAGAGATCCTTAAAACCAAACAAACAAATTGGCTACCGGGTACTTATTAATATATAAACCTCAACTCAATTCAAAAGGAAGCAGTTGCAGTTTGGTTCTGTTGGAAAACCGTGTAATAGGTATTCCTCAATTGGCTAAATTTCAAAAATGAAAACCTGCACCAGATTTACAACCTCTGCTGCAAAAGCAGAGGAAATAAAAATGCCTGTAGGAACTCATACCTAGCTTAAGTGCCTTAAGCTGGGTACAAAGAGTTAAACAGCACTCTCAATCTTACAGCAGAAGTAAATATCAAAAAAGGAACATTCTGAACCCCGAGGGGCAGACTTTTGGACCCTCTGGGAGTGGAGGGATATTTGGGTCAGATTCCCCTGCCCAGGGCAGAAATGCCATTGAAAAGTAACAACAGTCCTGCTTCTTGCCTCAGAACCTCCAGGCTCCATGGCAGAGTGGCTGGAGATTTTAAAATAAAAAATCTAAAGTCACAAAGAAATGCACCCCTTTAATTAGCATGTTGCCCAAGATACGAACACACTGTGCAGAGACATGAGCAGGTCTTCCACTGTCGGAAACTGTGCTATTGTTTCTAAGTTCTGTCTTTTTAGGCTGAACGGAGGACATACGGAGAGCTGTACAGTCTTGAAAGTTATAATACCATGGTTATCAGTGTCGCGACAAAGTCTGCTGTGATGTCTTGTTACATGTTCTGTGTCTGTCTTCTAGTGGTGTCCTGTGCTAGTGGATCCAGGAAAAGAGGTAATTACTACACTAGGACAGGGCAAATGTCTCTTCCTCTGTCTACTCTCCCCATGTCCCATTCCACTTATCAATCACCTTCTTGTGTCAAAAGACTTTTATCCCCATGCATTGAGGTTTGTTTTTTTTAGGTTGTTATTAATTATTTGTATTGTTAGTATTTGCTTGTATTGATTAAATTCCAACTTTCCTCTGTTGCACTCTGGTTCTACTTCCCCAAGCCCTAAAGGGGTAGTTCCTGGGCCCCTGTAACCTGTAAACCTTGGCCAAAGTTGTAGGGCCCATCTTTCAGGTAACCAGAAACCTCTGAAAAAAATGTTAAAATACGGATTCTGGAAATTTTAGCAATAAATGGTTAGTTAAGTCCAAATAGCCCTTAAACCTGCATAACACTGTGTACTCCTAAAAGTCTCATTGTTTGTGTGTGCTTGAGAGGAGTCTGACCTCAGAAACTTTTATTGTTGATGGCTATTGCAGCATTCAAACTTAAACCCTATCTTATTTGTTCAATGTACCAATTATTGCAATGGTTTGGGTTTTTATGGTATTCCAGTCTATTATAAACTTATAATTGTTTGGATGTTGTGTTTAGGTTATTATTGATTACGTCTACTTTTTATTTGTGATGGGCTCGTTTAGTCAGTTGTACTGGTTATTTATTATATTCATCTGGTTTTTCATAATTGTTATTTGTTTTGCAACAGATCACTGTGCCCCCCTACATGACAACCAACTACTGTACATGGTATAAAATCACCAGGGGCAAAGTGTTGTAGGAAGCGCCCACCTGGTCAGGCAGTCTAAAACATAATTTTTCATCCCCTCATTGTCTTTTAGTAATCCTAACTGTAATGTTTGATTCTGCCTTAACAATTACATAAATGTGACCCATTCATACCCCTGGATTGAAGGTCAAAGGGGGACAATGATAGACTGATAAATGAAATTGTTTTTAATTGTTCACTTTATTAATGTAAGTCTGTCACCATTCACTAACACTTGCCTGCATTGTAACCGTCTGTCTATTTGTTTGATTTTTATTCATATGACCTTGGCATCTGCGCTCTCTCATAAACTTTGTATTAGAAATTGGATAGAAAACTGTATAATGTTATAGCCTAAAATGCTATAGTTAAAAGTGAAAAGAAAACATGTGCCTTTTTGCTAGAGTAGAAATAAGATCTTCCCCCACTCTGTAAATACAATTGCTCCCCATTGATGAATGACGGTGAATGGGTTGAGGCTGGAAAGACACCAATCTCCCACGACAGCCATACAAACAGCTTAAGAGGGAAGTGGAACCAGAGCAAGGCAATTAACAACTTGTCAAGGTACCCAATAAAGAAAAGCAGAATATGACAACCTCAGGCATTTAGAAGCAAGCACCTCTCTTAGACAAACGCCCTCTTTGAGCAGCACAAAGCAACGGACAACAGACCCAGATTTTTGAATCTGGTCTGGTTTTGCATGAAGAAGGGAAGCTGCTATAAATACAAAGTGTCTTGCAGAAGGACCTGCGGTCCGTCTCTTGTAAATCGGCGCATCAATCCGCGACGGCAGAAGCCCGGCTCCACCCCTCCCCCATTCTAACCACCTGGCCAGTGCAGTTAAGGGGAGGCAACTTAGTTCGGTTACAACAGGCAAAGTATGGAGTGTGTTTGTGGTCCTGTGTGTGTGAATGCATGACTGTAATATATCATATGCATATGATAGAGTATTAATTAATACCTGTATTACTAATAAATGTGGCGTTTTGCCTTAATCCCCCTGAAAAGATCCCGTATAGTACTTTGAGTACAACACTACAAAGAAGCCCAGTCTCAGGGTCCTGAGCTAGTTCAGGTTGACCTTCTATACCAAAATTCCTTTCTTTGTCTGCTGGACCTCTTAAACCTGGTCCGAACCAAAATATGCAATTTCCCCTAAGAGGTGGTATTTTTCTGGAGTTATCTGTCCTGGGTTTTGCAGTAAGTCCCCCTCTCCCTTGATTTTTAGTTCCTAGAGCAAGCTTGGTAATCCTCCCCTACCAAGGTACAACACAATACCTAGCTCACAAATATACTATTTATAGACACAGAAGCTTGAATATTCCTGGGGTGTGCAGAATCTAGCACACTTCAATATAAGTCTTTCTGTGCTTCTATAAGAAGTTTGTGCTTCCAAGGAGTGTCATCTGTCCCATTTTTAAAGTTACTGAACTTTAATTATAAAAACTGTGAGACTGTTTGTATGTTCAACAGTAAACATGCAAGTCTTTGGAAGATGGTAGTCAAACTTTCCTCATAAATATGCTCCTAAGTACAAGATTTAAATTGGGAGAGTATTCATTTTTGGGAGAGATTTTTACAAGGTGTTTTAAGTCAGAGTGGTATTCAGTGTTTCCTAAATATAAAATGAACAGAATTTTTGCACGGGCTAATGTTTGAGATACTTCTACCTCCTGTTTTTCCTTCCCCAGTTTTACGATCTCAGACTCCCTAACCCTAACCCTCCCCCCAACCCCCCTTCATTTCCTGGTGGTGGTGTATTTTTTTTTTTTTGCTGGCTTAATTTTTAGCATGCTATAGTGCTACAATTTTGATATTAAAGGGCTGCATTATGAACCCATTACTCCCAATAGAAAAAAGTCATCACACTGGCTTCAATGGGACCAACTGTGCAAATAACTGCTCATCAATGAGAGTGATGGCTTCACAAACTGATCTCAAATCTTCAAAGGCTTCCTTACCTTACCCCTGTCTAAACTGCTTCTGCTTGCTTTTATTTATCACAAATGTTTAGGTAACATCTCTATTTGCTGTTGTAAATAAAGTGGGTAATGATCAGTACCACTAAAAATTATGGAATTAGGAGGGCTGAGTACCCTAACTCTCCACCTGTTACGGCCTAAACATGGAACGTAAGGTAGGACAAAGACCCAACTAGACGGACAGCAGAAAAATAATAGCCTAAAGGAGCTCAGATTTTAAAGTGTGTGACCGTGACTTCCTGATTTTGCAATTCTGAGTAAATCTGCAAAAATAAAATTGCTTGACTACACTTTGGTTACATGATCTCTTGAATATATTTCATAACAAACCAATTTTAGTCATGTTTATTAAGATGGTACAGGAAAAAGGTTCTGTATATGATACGAGTCTCCAAAGAGCAGTCCTATGCAACATTCATCTCATGCAGAAGGTATGCTACCCAACTTACATATTTCAGTGGATATTATTTATATGATTTTGTAAGTTAGACATTTCTTTACATGTTACTAAACTCCAAGCCCTCAGTTTGTTCCACTTCCCTAACTTGTTTTGTTCCTTCCTTATCTTTCTTTTGGATACTAGCATTCCAGGTATTGACTCATGAGGTTACTTACCCAGCTTGTACTAAGATACAGATTTGTTCTATCTTAATTTTTGACAAGTCTCCTATCTGCTTGAGCCAAATGCTTGCTTCAGCAAAGGCAAGGTACTATGGGATACATAGCATAAATGAACAAGATCATGGTATAGGCTAGTCAAAGTTACATCACTGTTGTATATGCACATGGAGTATGCATTAAGCACAAATATTGTATTATGTGTATATGTTGTGCAGATGATACATATTCATTATATATATTTATATGCCAGCAGCATATTAGTCAACTGGCCCCCAACTCAGGCTTGGCTTAAAACTTTTTTTTTTTTAGACACTTTTGGTTTTGATTTGCTTTCTAGTTTTTTGACCTTTTAGGGTCAGTGTTTTTGAACTCTTCTCTACACATGGAAGGGCTAGAAATTTGCTGAGCCTCTCATATAATAACAGGACACTTAGTTCTGGAGCTTTAAGAAACACCCCACCTCCTATGAGGCTAGCAATAAAACTATGACTTATCAACACTGGATCTTGAAAGCAGTAGTTCCATTACACTCAATCTGATTACAGGTGGTGTAGTGAGTGGGATACATGTCTACTGGTGCTGCAGGGCCTTGATCCTAATACAAAAGATCCCCTGTGTCAGGACAGTAAATGCATTCAGTGTGTCCCTTGAAGATTTGCACAGAGTACTATGCAGCATGTGTGCTTTATTTACTACTGAGCTGAGCTCTATTCCAATCCTAGCCTTTTTGCAAACCTGTGTGTGTTTTCTTTAAATGTGAAGTATATCATTTCCCCTCCCACCCCCTTTCTGCTTCCTTACACACTGCACTACCTCTGACAGGTATCAGAGGTTTCTTTTGCCTCGCTTGTCCAGCCCCAGAAGGGCTTATCCCACTGCATGGGCCATTGCTTTCATTTCCCATAATGCTTTTTGATGCTCAACTACACTGTACTCGAAACGCTGAGCAGCGAGCCACGAGCTTCATCTTGTCTGTGTCTTTCTAGTTCTTCTTCCTGGTTTGGAGCGGCGCAGCAGCCCCGCCCAGCCCTGACATGACACCCGCGCGGCCCGCCTGAGCCCAGGTGCAGCACATTACCCCAGCTCTCCGCTGGAGCTAGGCGGCGGCGGGTGACTTTACCTTGCCGCACGGGGAGCTGCCTTAGGTGGCGGCAGCGGCTGGCAGGCGCCCGGGTTCGCTACCACCTTGGGAAGAACCTGGGTGACGGCAGCAACGCTGGCAATTGTATCTCAAAGCCGCAGCTCCTGGCTGAGCGACGGAAGCACCCAGGGTTTGCTGGGGGGAGTGAGGCGGTTCGTCCCTCCCCTCTGTGGCGGCGGCTGCAGCCTGTACCCCCAGCCTGGTTGGGTTGCTGCGGGGGGGTCTCCCCCCCTGTGTCGTTCTCCACGTCGCCTCTCCGCTGGTGGATGCCGCAGACCCCGCCGGAGCCCGAGAGGACGCGCTGGGTGCGTTGTTACTGTTTTTCATGGCTTTGGCTCTGCTCAGCCCCGCGGGGGGGCGGGGGGCGAGGTGGGGTGCAGGGCTGGGGTGAATGCCCCTGCCCGGCGGCGGCTGCACACGTGCCTGTTGTCCCCCCCGATGGGCTCTTCATTAGTAGCGGGCGCGGGGAGGACGTGGTGGGTATTTGCCTCGCTGCCCTCCCCTTTATTAGGTGCCCCCCACCGCCGTTCAGAGACCTCCTCCGGGGGGAGGGCTGCAGAGAGGCCGGCCCCGGGATGCCTGCGCGCTGGCACAGGTGTCCCCAGCACCGGGCCAGGCAGGTGCAGGTGCCCGGCTTCACTTCACTGCTCAGCGGCTGCCAAGGGGCAAAGCAGAGTGCTGGTGTTCCCAGGCGTTTGGCCCGCTCCTGCGTGGCAGCAAAGGTGTTTCCGGGGGAGAGAGGCCTGCCAGCCCGGCTGTGGTCCCGGGGTGGAGATGCCCCGGGGGGCGAGCCGGAGAAGGGGTCCACGCAGAGGGGACAGGAGGACAGGTCCTGGCCCGCTGCTCGGCCCGGCGTTGCACGGGGTGTGTGTGTGTGTGTTAGGAGCGGGTAGCGGCCCCCAGACGTGGCTCAGGCTGAACTCGTGCTACGCTGCCCGCCCCACCTGCATTTTCGGGTTTGCTGTCAGACCAACTATCCGGCCCCGGCACCACCTCGGGGCGGGCCTGGCCATACGAGCCCGAGAGGCAGAGGGATCACGCCCGTGGATTTCCGGTTTCAGCTCAGGGCTTTGTCCGGACGGAGTAAAAACGAAACGAAACAAAACAAAACAAACCCCCAGCCTAGTGCAACCCGCTGCAGCCCAGCCGCAAGCGCCAGCTAATGAGGGGGCGGGGCCGCTCGCCTGCCACTGTTGCCCAGCTCACCTGGCCGCCTCCGGGGACCCAGAGGCTCGCCATGCGCTTGAACTTTACTTGATACTTTACTTACAAAGCTACTGGGCTCCGTAGCAGGAACGTGCTTGTCCCGCCCTCGCTGCTAGCTGCCGAAGGGTGGTGTATCGCCCAGTGTAAGTGCATTTGTGGTTCCTTCTGTCAGCACTCGCTGGAAACGCACTCCCTTTTGGGGTCTTTGAATGCTTGGCCTTTGCTCTCTCTCTTGCTGTCATCAGTGTTTTTCTCTGTGTGTTGCACTGGGATCTCTGGTAGGGTGAGCCTCTATAGTAGCACTAGATTATTGGATAGCTGTCAAAGCTCTCACTCCAGGATTTATTTGATTTTTAAGTGGTTCATGCATTTGTAGCTGTGGACCTGGCAATTTTAAAGTATTTTTGTGTTAACCTATTCATTCTGTAGCAACAGTAGGTATGTTGATCTTACACTTACAAATAAGTAGCACACACATGCAAGAAGTCAATGTGTGATTTTTCTTTTATCCTTAGAGAGGAAATGATAAATGTGTATACTGTTGTTTTAAATCAAATGCAGAGGGGAGTGGATAGTGCATTGGGAGCACCCAATCCAATCTTTCAGCTGATCAGATATTACATTTGAGGGTTTGATTCCGCCCCCCCCCCCATATGGAGAAAATTACCAAAAGAAAGTGCATAATAAAATCACCAAAATCAGAAACACCAAAGACATGATCCTGGATCAGTGGAGGTTTCCCTCTCCATTTAATGGGAGCAGGATTGACCCTCAAGTGATAAGAATATATTAAAATGTATTCATTTTATGTGGATTTTTGCAATATTAGTTTAACATTTCGATATTGCTGAGATTAACAAGATGTGTGGAACATTGCTAGGTCACTGTGGTACATAAAGTGGTGTAACTGTTGGACAGCCCAGCAGAAGGACTTGAAATTCATGAGTGGGAGGAAGAGGTTGAAGTGCTCAAAATCATACAAAATGTATAATAATGGACCAGTAAAACACATTTCTCTTACCTTAGTACAGTATTGATTTGTGTCGGCAGATGAGCTGAAAATAAAAACTCCAAAGAAGACATAAAAATATCTCCAGAGTAGTTAATTGGCAAGGAAAATGTTGGCCACAGCTGTCAGGAGTCATGGATTATATATTTTTCATATCTTAAACTAATGAGCATTGAGAAAGTAGATGGGTAACTGGGTAGGTGGATCTATGGGTTGTACAGATTTTATTGAGAGCCAAGAGAATATAGTATAATTCTGCACATGTGACAATTAGAGGGTCACAAATGAATAAAGAACCATTTAAATTAGTGCCTTAAGTGGACTTACATTAAGCTTTGATTCTATTAGACCAGGGGTTGGCAACCTTTCAGAAGTGGTGTGCTGAGTCTTCATTTATTTACTCTAGTTTAAGGTTTCGCATTCCAGTAATACATTCTAATGTTTTTAGGTCTCTTTCTATAAGTCCATAATCTATAGCTAAACTATTGTTGTATGTAAAAAAACATATTAAAAACCTTATTTACAAGAAGCTTCATTTAAAATTAAATTAAAATGCAGAGTCCCCCTGGACTGGTGGTCAGGACCCGGGCAGTGTGAGTGCCACTGAAAATCATCTCATGTACCGCCTTTGGCACACTTGCCATAAGTTGCCTACCTCTGTATTAGACCATAGATCAAGCAGTTAAAGGAAGCTGATAAGTCATGAGAAAAAGACAAAGAATAGCTGTTTGTTGTTTTGTCATGACAAACAACTCTGCAAAGGTGGGAGAAACTCCATAAATAAAATGTATTGTTATTAGCCTCACTTGGCCTATAAAACAAGTACAATGCAAAGGACAAAAGGGGAAATACTTAAGTTCATCATTTGCCCTGAAAACCAAAAAGTAATTGAGGCCTAGTTTTGCAAAAATAGTTGAATTACTACAGATTATAGCAGTAACTAGTCACGGTTTGACTTGACATTGTTGTCTTGGCTCTTTCCAAAAATCTGCCATGTTATGGTTAATGACTAGAAGTTCCAATATGTTCTCGTTTAAATCACTAATATGCAAACTGAGCTATTTAGTCTTGGATGCCAATGAGAATTCTCAGAACAAACTTGTTCTCTCTTTGGACTTTCATTCCTAAATGGTGACTCCTAAACCCAGCTCCATGTGCCTATTGAATGAGATGCAGTGCTTTGGTTCACAGTCACCTAATCACTTATATCCTCTTAAAAAAAAAACAAAACACAGGTACTGTAATTACAATAAGTACGCGTCATCACTCCCTCCATATATAATACTTTTCATCCATAGGTTTTTAAAGTGCTTTACAAACATGGGTAAGTATTATTTCTGTTTTCACTGGTGGGGTAACAGATCTTAAATGATTTGTCCAAGGTTCCACAATTACTCAGTGGCAGAGTCAGAACTAAATTTCAGATCTCCTGGCTCTGAACTCTATGATCAGTGCAGTAGGCCTCAACTACAGCTGTCACCAAAATATAGATATGAATAAACCACAAATGCGCATAATCACAGTACTGCATATATTAAAATTTTTGCCGAATACTTTAGACTTACAAATTTAGTGACACTGGTACTGATTAGATTAAATTAAAATAAAAAATCGTCTGAAAAAGACAGAGAGAAGAGAGATTTCCTTGAAAGATATTAGTGTTGCAGATAACCGTAACTTATATAGCTTAGGATAGGGTTGTCTGAGATCTCTGCAGATTGGATCTGCACTGTGACTGGGCTCGCTTTTCAATTACAGGTTACTGATTGTTTTTCTTAATACTATCATGTATTGTCACTGGTGGAACGGTTGATTGGCATTGTGATTTTTATTTCCTTTTGCTAGTTATGAATGTGGTTTAGTAACTTTTTAAGTTTCATGTCTAGTTCAGTGTGTACATGTAATGGCTTTTATTTAGAGATGGGATGGATATACTGTTCTTACTCACTTTATACACAAATTCCAAGTGACTCCTAAAACTAGTGAATCATGTTAGACTAAATGATTATAGTAACATCTGCATGCAGCACGGACCATTGACATGCTGTGTATTTTTGAAATATTGGTTTGTCTGGTTTCTTAATGCAGTGGAATACTGTGTTTTAGGGCTTGAAGGAGCCATATCAGGAAAGAAAGCAGAAGTGGGGTTGTCATTGAAAAACTAAACAGAAGTGAGTTTTGAGAGTTTGTTGAAGGATTAGAAACTGATTGCATTATGCACAGGATCTGAGAGGGCATTATTTATTAGCCCAAAACGGCGCTAGACGGTATACACTACAGGTGAAATGACAGTCCCTGCCCTGAAGAGTTTACGATATAAGGCTATGTCTACACTACACACCTTTTAGCGACACAGCTGTCAAGAAGGTGTGAGTAACAGTAGGGGGAAATTATTATTGGGGGGGGAAATAGATGATGGCATATATCACATTGGTAATTCATGTGCCAGCAATGCCCCTCTGCCATATACATTGGCCAAATCAGACAGTCTCTACACAAAAGAATAAATGGACACAAATCTGACATCAGGAATCATAACATTAAAAAACCAGTAGGAGAAAACTTCAATATCTCTGGTCACTCAATAACAGACCTAAAAGTGGCAATTCTTCAACAAAAATAACCCTTCAAAAACAGACTCCAGTGTGAAATTGCAGACCTGGAATTAGTTTGCAAACTGAACACCATCCTTTCATGTATTTATACCTGCTCCTGTATTTTCCACTTCATGCATCTGATGAAGTGAGTTCTAGCACATGAACACTTATGCCCAAATAAATTTGTTAGTCTCTAAGGTGCCACAAGGACTCCTCGCTGTTTTTGCTGATACAGACGAACACAGCTACCACTCTGAAATTAGGGTAGAGGTAAGCATATGTTTAAATGCTTTGTTGATTTGAGGCCTCAGATACTGGAATGATGGGCATGGTAGAAAAGCCTAGGTAGATTATATTAAACCTCAGTGATATATTTGCAATAATTTGTTGTATTAATGCTTATCCTGTGGGGCATGCTAGCTGCTGCAAACAGTTTAAAATGCAAGACAATTCAGTGGTCAATATAAAAAGCCAGGCTGTGTTTTTGAGACCCTGATCAAATTCCTACTGAAGTCAGTGGTACTCTTTCCATAGACTTCAAGGAAAATTGGATTGTTGTTGTTTTGTGTTACGGGGACACCTAGGGCCCTCAGTCATGGAGCAGGGCCCCATTGTGCTTAACAAAGTTCAGACATAAAACAAAGACTGTCCTTGACCTGAGGCACTTGCAATCTGAGTGTAAGGTGGATGCAACAAACAGATTGGGGAAGCACAAGAAAACAGTGAGACAAAACTGATCCACATGATGAGCACACCAGCTGCTAAACCATTGTCAAGTTTTTTTGTAGGCATCACAGCAGATAGGAATTTTTAAGGAAGGATTTGAACAAGGAAAATGAGGTGGCTTTGCAGATGGTTACAGAGAGCAACTCGCATGCATGAGCAAAGGTGCTTGTTTGGAAATTTAATAGATGGGTGGTGAAGGCCAACATCATAGGCAAAGCAGAGTTGTGAATAGACATCTTGATAGTGCACAAAAGATGGTAGATGGAGCAGAGAGAGATTGTAAAGAGCTTTATAAATTAAGACATAGTTTGTCTGATGTAATAGAGAAGAGTGAGTCAAAGAGAGAAGTGACGTGATTGAAGCAACAAATCTGAATAATGACACATGCAGCAATGTTTTGAATAGTTAGAGGTGGCATAATATGGGATTGTCAAAACCAGAGAAAAGGAAGTTGCAATAGTAGACACACAAGAGGAGGATGATGAACTTGGATGAGAGTTTTAGTTGTGTGGACACAGAGGAAAGGCCATACTCTTAGAGGAGTTATTCAGGAAAATGCAGGAAGATTAACACACAACCTGAATGTGAGGATTGAGTTGATAAATGACACCCTGATTGACAGGGAGGATAATGGGCATTATTATTTTTTTTTTTAACGAGTGTCATTAGCTTGGAAGTATGTCTTCTGGAATGGTGGCTGAAGCATGAAGGGACATAGGGATGTTTAGCATATCTGGCATGTAAATACTTTGCAATGCTGGCTACACAATTCCCATGCAAACGCCTGTTCTCACTTTCTGGTGATGTAAATAAGAAGTGGGCAGCATTATCTCCCATAAATGTAAACAAAATTGTTTGTCTTAGCAATTGGCTGAATGAGCAGTAAGACTGAGTGGACTTGTAGGCTCTAAAGCTTTGAATTGTTTTGTTTTTGAGTGCAGTTATGTAACAGAATCTTCATTTGTAAATTGCACTTTCACAATAAAAGATTGCGCTAAAGTACTTGTATGAGGTGAACTGAAAAATAGTTTCTTTTGTTTATCATTTTAAGTGAAAATATTTGTAATAAAAATATAGTGAGTAGTGTACACTTTATATTCTATGTTGTAATTGAAATCAATATATTTGAAAATGTAGAAGAGCATCCAAAAATATTTAGTAAATTTCAATTGGTATTCTATTGTTTAACAAGGTGATTAAAACTGATTGATGATTTTTTTAATTGTAATTTTTTTAGTTGTGTGAGTTAACTGAGATTGATCTACAGTCCTAGTATGTGTGTGTATATTTAACCATTTATGAACATTTATTTGATATATTTGTTTTCAAAACATTTCTCTCACTTTTAGAGAGTTGCTATTTTGTGTATAGGCTATTTCTAGTCAATACTGCAAGATTTTTCACAGAACTGCACCGTAATGTTTAAGTTCTCATGGCTTTACAGATAAACATTTAATGGATGTTGATACAATGTAATTTAACTATGATCCACCAAGGTAAAAATGCTGTGAAAGAAAAGTATCAGGTTGCATGTTTTTTGTTTTTGTTTTCCTAATTACATATTAATTTTATTGATCATATTATGTTGTAGACATTTTTATAAAGTCAAAACTGAAATCTTGGGCCTAAACCAAGGTGACTGTTTTTACCAGTAAAGACTAGATAATACTATATCTGAATGATGTATAATTCGGTCAGTGAAAAATTTATATCCAAGTGTCATTTAATATTACAGGCCACACCTGGGTGGCATAGTGGCTAAATGTTTAATCTCTGTAGACATGGGTTTTGAAAGTTGCTTAGGTCACAAATATTGTACAAATTAAACCTAGTCCCTAATGGGTTTTTGCCCATATCATAAATAAGGCTGTAAATAGTGTTCTTAAACATTTAACTGATACAATTTTAATAGTTTAAACAGTTTCTTTTTAAACATGAAAGAGTTCACAAGATAGGTATGGGAACTAGGGTTGTGTGTGTGGGGCGGGGGGTACTAAATCACCCCCCCACACCTGTCGTTCCCATGCCTACGACGTCAGTTACATAACAATGGTCCTGACTCCTAACAGTGCGAAACCTAGTTCCTGATACGCTATGAAATGGTATTGCTGTGGCATTTTTAATGTGCACATTAGGCATTTAAACATTAACTGAATATGTTACTGATGCTTATTGGTTAACCAGTTAACATTTTACTTCCCTAATCACAAAGCCACCTGAGAATTTGGCGTGATATGAATTTTCTGTTCAAAACAGTTTAGAATTCTACAGGAATATTGTAGGTCAGGATTCAAGTGCATTAGCAACACGCTATGAAAAAACTTTTCAGCAAGGTCCTTCATATTTTTAGTGCTAGGCAATGTTAGTGTATGGCTTTCATTTTCATGAGCACTAAATTAAGGATGTGGTAAATCCACTCTTTTAAAGAAAAAAAAAAAAAGCTTTGTTGAATGCAAACTATTAGATGTTGTGATCAGACATCACCTAAGACATTGTGCATTTTCTTTGCTCTGGAGAATCTGTTTTGCTGTATTAGTGTTGCATACAGAAGTTCCTCTGATCTTACCTTCTGATAGGGAGAGCAATGATCTCAAACAAAACCATAATGGAAGCCCTTCTGTCCATAGGTGGCGAGTTATGTGGGCGTTTGGTGCTCTACCAATATTTAGGAACACGGGCCCGGCTACACCAGTGTTTGGGCTTTCCGTGCTTCGGGGGATGCTGGATGTAGGGTGGCCTGGGAAGGTTGCAGGGGACCTGGTGCTGGCAGCAGCAAGCAACTCGGCCCCAGCCTGCCCCGCTCTGCTTCTCCCAGTATCACTCAGGGGAGGGGGCAGAAGCTGGAAAGAGATGAGGTGGTGGAATGAGGGTAGGGGGGCGGAGCAAGGTGGCTGTGGCTGGGTCTCTCGTTGCTGCTTGCACCAGACCTCCCACTAACTCCCCAGGTCACCCTGGACCCTGCATCCCCCTGAAGCACGGGGCCCCCTCAAGCACAAGGCGGGGTGATTGCCCCAGTCTGTCCTATGGATGGGACAGCTCTGCTTGGATCCGTTCTGGGCACCACCAAAAATTATGCAAACGTAGCACCCATACTTGTGTCGAATTCTGCCTGATTGATTGGTTTTGAATGCTGTGTTCAGCTGGACTGAGGCTGAATATATAGCAATATCAGGTTCTGACTTTACCCTGGCTGTTTTTTGTTTTTAGTTTTGTTTTTAACAATGCCTGAACAATTCCAAATAACTTCACTATTAGTAGATTTGTGTTCATAACAAATACAAATTGGGGATTCATCCATATGCTTTTAGAATAAGACTGTGAAAGCTAACTGGATGAATGGAAATGTGGCAGTTCTGTTAGCTCTGTTGAACAAGGAATTACACTCTCAGCAAGAAAAAATTATTTTCAAACCTCTCCTAACTATGTTAAGAGCTGATCTTATTAATTGCTCAGTGGACCCTGTTAGCATGCTCAACAGGTATCAGTCAGCCTCGTGTCTGTTTGCTATGCAGCATACTTCCAGTTGTGAGATCCTCACTGACTGAGGCATGTGACAGGTAGATCATACATGCTTTAACCTTCACCCGATAGGCCAGAATGCAGTGTTGTGCTCATTTGTATGAAAAGACTCGGATACTGTACAGGTACAAAGGAAAACATTCTTGGCCATGAGGAAATTACAAAATAGGATTATTAAGCCAAAAGTTGTTGTATTCTACTTAGTTTTGGTATAAATTGCTGAACACCAGAATGTTTTTAATTTTTTTTTTTATTATTGGTTTAAAAATCTTGGGCCATGTCATAAACAGATAGTTAAGGGTTAATGTCTCTTTCACCTGTAAGGGGTTAACAAACAGTGAACCTGGAACACCTCACCAGAGGACCAATCAGGAGACAAAATACTTTAAAATCTCAGTGGAGGGAAGTCTTTGTTTGTGTGTTCTTTCTTTGTCCGTGTTCTCTCTGGGTTCTGAGAGGGACCAGACATGTAAGCAGATTCCTCCAATCTTTCTGAAAAAATCTCTTCTGTTCTAATTTTAGTAAGTACCAGGAGAAAGGCGATTTTAGTCTTTTGATTGTTTTCTTTATTTGCAAATGTGTATCTGGCTGGTAAATTTTAATGTGTATTGGCTGGAAGAATTTGTATCTCTGTTGCAATGTTGTATGTAATGCGGAGGGGGGAGGATTTCTCTCTAGTGTCTATAAGCTGAAAGACCTGTAACAATTTACCATCTTGATTACAGAGACAACTTTGTGTTTTTCGTTTCTTTATCCTAAAGCCTTTCTTTTTTTAGAGAATCTAATTGATTGTTTTGGATTATCTTGGTGTAAGACCGCCAGGGGAGGGAGTCTACATTCACCAGGAATTGAGGAGAAAGGAGAGAAGGGAGAGGAAAACCTGCTCTCTGTGTTTTCCTCTCTCTCTTCTCTCTCTCTACTCTCTCTCTCTCTACTCTCTCTCTCGGGAGAGGGGGAGGAGGAGGGGGTAAAGTTGAATTTCCTCTTTATGTTATTAGATTCACGGGAGCAATTGAATCTGTATTGCCTCTTGGGAGGGGAAAGAGGAAGGGGGGAAGTACATTTCCTCTCGGTTTAAAGATTCAAGAAGTCTTGATCACAGTGATCTTCCAGGGTAACCACGGGAGGGAAAGCCTGGGAGAGGCAACAGTGGGGAAAGGTTTACTTTCAATTGTGTTAAGATCCAGGGGGTCTGGGACGCTCTTGGCCCCTGGGAAAATTGGGTTTTGGGGGACCAGAGTGGTACGCAGACTGCATAAAGTCCCTTTTGGTGGCAGCACTACAAGATCTAAGCTGGTAATTAAGCTTAGGGGGATTCATGCTGGTACCCCATCTTTTGGACTCTAAGGTTCAAAGTGGGGATTTATACGACAAGCGAGATTTCCAGTTGTTATCAACTGGTGTAGCTCCATCTGTAGTCTCATGTTCGTGGCAGTAATCATGAAATCCCAGCTCTGCCATCTGGTATAGTTGTACATCTTGGACACAGCCCAACAGAGCAACTTTTCAAATGAAGTTGAAATAATTCTCTTGATGAAGTTTATAGTTTTCCATATAACCTTCACTTCGCCATTGATTACTCCTGTCTTTAGAAATAATGTTAGGGCAGTAGAAGGGGAGAAAACGAGAGATGGTAAGTCTGGAAAAGTAAATCAAATCAGGGTTTTTCTCTTTATCACTCACACAGAGAGAAATACACAATATGGAGCCTTTTTTTCTAATTTACTAACCCGTAATACTCAGTTCTATTTCATAGTTTTATACCTTTGAGAAAGTAGGATTTTCTTTAAAACCACTTGAATTGTATGTTTTTTTTGTTTTTTCTTTTAAATTTTTGAAAGTGTTGAGTGTTTTTCAGTCTTTGGAGTCCAAAATCAGTGTTTGATATCCTGCCCTTCCAGACAGGTGGAGTTAAGGATGTAAGCAGTTTTTTTGTGTCTTAACTATTATGATTCTAAAATGAGGGAGGGAGGACAAAATAAAATTGCAGTGAACGCTTTAAAAAATAATGTAATAAATTGTTGGTGTATATATTAAAGGACTCTGCATATTATGATGTATTTGTTAGTACATTTGCTAAATTGAGTTCAAAATTTTGGATCACAAGTGAACATGAATTTGGACTCGGTCTAATCCCTATTTAAAATGTATCACAAGTTGGCACAGTCACACAGTTTGGTATGGTTAGCAGTATTTGATTTGTAACGGGCGGGAGAGGGAGCAGGAGCAGGGCTGGTAGAAAAGAGTGTATTATAGGTCAGCATTAAGATGCAATTGTAGAGCTGTTCTCGAGAAAGCTTCTGCATCATGTATGAGCACTGTATCTGGTCTTAACCTGTGCTCTTGATCCTTCATTTTCATGAAAAAGAGACTGTTTGCTAGAAAAAAGAAAACGTGAATTAACAACAACAACCAAAGATTCTTACAAGTTCCCCATGATTGGTGACGCATTTTTTCACTTATTTCATTCTGATCTTTCTTGTGAGTACATACAGGAGAGCACAAAAAGTTAACAAACTAATTTAATTAGAATAATTTTGTTCTGGCTTCAGATTTTTTCTTTAGATTTAGGATTTGTAAAGTGCAAACACAAAGTATAATTGTTTCCCAGAAAAGATATGTATTTCCTTGATATGTAGAAGAAATGAAACAAAGCCTGTACACAGGCTCTGAGCACACTGCCAGTTGTTTAAAATTACAAAACCAAACACAGTCAAACTCACCTCTTCTACTAAGAAGCAGCATATAAATGCTAACACCCCATTCACCACTTTTTCAAAAGCCAAGTGAAACAAATGGGATCTGTAGCATGTCCTGAAAGTCAGGCTATTTCAGATCAGGGGTGGGGAGGGCATTTCAGAGCCCTAAGGTCCTTATAGAGAACACCCTGCCAGCTGCTGCTTCTCTGTAGAATCAAAGCGATTCTAACATGAGTGCAACCAGCCGTGGCAGTGTGTCATGGTGTTAGAGGCCATCTCTCAGGTAGGCTGGTCCAAGGCCATTTAGTGCTTCACTGGTCAAAACAAACATCCTAAAAAAAAAAAAATCTTATCTAGGAGTTCACAGTTAACCAGTGCAAAACTCTGAGGGCAGGTGTCAGGTGCTTTCTGTGGAGTGCCCTGCAAATCAAGTGGGCAGCTGCCTCCTGTACCAGTTCTGGCTTCTCATTTGATTTAAGATGGAGTCCCATATAGACCACATTGCAGTAATCTAATGGGACAAAGGCACAGATGATAGTAGCAAGATCCTTATCCAAAACAAAAGTCTGGCCCCGCCTAGCCAGGCACAGTTTGAAAAATGCCTTTCTGACCACTTCTGGCATGTGACCTTCCAAGTGCAGCTGTTAGTCTTGACTAGAGTGACCAGATGTCCTGTTTTTAAAGGGACAATCCTGTTTTTTTGGGACTTTTTCTTATATAGGCGCCTATTACCCGCTACCCCCGTCCCATTTTTTCACATTTGCTATCTGGTAATCCTAGTCTAGACGGACAGCCACGTTGTCAACTCAGGTTAGCAATGTGAGTTGAGTGCCCTCAGTCATAGGGCAGATATTATTTTTGCCAGCTCCTCTGGTTGTTTCTCTCAACCTACCAGCAACACTACCATCTTGTTTGGATTGAGCAGCTGGGTCTCATCACATGCGTGTGACAAAGTGGATATCTACCCATGAAAGCTTATGCTCCAGTACACCTATTAGTCTTTAAAGTGCCACAGGACTCATTGTTGCTTTTTATCAGTGCCTTAGTCTCTCAACTACGCCTGCTTGATCAGTTGAGATGGAGACACACATTATCTGGCATGGGTTATGCAGGAGGTAAAAACAGATTAAATAATGATCCCTTCTGAACTTAAAATTTACGTATCTATTAATAAACCTTAGTGTCATCAACATTCTGATAGCACTGCAGCCAAAGGTCTAGATTTTTAAATGGACAAAGTGGGTGAGGTAACATCTTTTACTGGGCCATCTTCTGTGGGTGAGAGAGACAAGCTTTTGGGCTTATTCTCTTACCAATAGATGTTGTTCCAATAAAAGATGTTACCTCACCATTCTTGCTGCTTTAATATTTTGGGACCAGCATGGCTACAACAACTCTGCATGAAGATTTTTAAAGGTCTCCAGGCATTGCTGTGCTCAGAGTTGCAATGTCCAACTGATTTGGGAGCCTGCCTCATTTTCAAAAGTAATTTAGGCACTTAGGACCTTAAGATTTAGACTCATCAGTCTTAAAAATCCCTTTTTAAAATGAAACTTGGTCTTCTAAATCAGAGGTTGCTATGATGACTGCAGCAGTGCCTAAGTATCATTAAAAATCTGGGCCAAACTCCTCTTACTAACCCCCACAATGGCCCCATTTACAAGGACAGTGTTAAGGAAGAGGATTAGAACTCTGCAGTATCTTATCTTTCAGTGCCTTTGGAGTTGATGAGCAATTACCCAATACAACTCAAGACATGAAAGATTAAGGAGTTGTGGTTTTGTCTAAAACTAAGTCATGCACTTGACCCAGACAACATGCTGTAGGCTATACAGATTTCTGATAACAATATGGAGCTCCATGACCAGAACCTCAAAAGTATTTAGGCACCTAACTCCCATTGACATCATGCGGGTTTTCTAGTCTACATGCTGGTTTTCTAGCACTGCCAGCTTCTGTCTTCTTGAAAAATTAATGACTAGCAGTGGGAATCGAATTCTGACCTGACAGTATAGAGCTCCACCATCAGGACACTAAGCTGCCCTATTTAATTTGACAGACAAGGCAATATCTTTTATTGGACCAATTCCTTTTGGTGCGAGAGACAAGCTATTTTAAGTTGATCTTTTAAGCAATTAGTCATTGAAAAATACTATTATTAGGGATTTGATGTCTCGACCTCTGAGCAGCTCCTCAAGTAATTTAGTTCAACAGGAGTATCTGTACAAGAATGGACATGAAGCAATAATTATGAAAAGGCCTAGTTTTGATTATAGTTGCCTGGCGTGATTCATGTGTCAGTAGCACCTGTTTTTCCTTTCCTAAGGTGGGCAGCTTTTCAGTGTTGCCTTTAGAAAAGCAGAAGGAGAATGAAATATTGATATTTTGTTCATGGCGTTTTTTTTAGTTTTAGTTTCAGAACTGACATTTAGAAGAAAACATAACTTTTTTTACCAGATACTTTGGCTCTTGTTGGGGAGATTAGCGTTGTCCTCTTCAATATGCTTCCTTTCCAAGGTTTGACCGAAGTAGTGATTGCTACTGTATCATTTCCTGGGGGCTTCTTGTTAAATAAAATTTGTGGTTGCTGCAAATAGAATCTTTCCGAACACTGACTTCTTGAAAGTTTTTGTCTGCACTATTGATTTGCTGTCAGTTGTTTGCGGAAAGTAGAGCGATATGTACTAAAGTTTTTTGCATAGCTGTCATCAGTACAATCTGACTCAGCACTATTCACCTGGAGGGTATGGAATAATTCTCTTCCTCCTCTCCCCCCCACCTTTTTTTTTTTTTTTTTTTTAAAGATAACCTTGTCCAATAGATCAGGGCCTGAAATGAAGAAAACAGAGCAAACCCTCCCGGAAAACTTACCTTTAAATTTTTAACAGCATGTCAGTAGCTATTGAACTGTTGCCATTGAAAAGCTAGTCTTAATTTTGGTTTGCAAAACAGTAATACTGGCTTGTGAACTTGGGTTGCAGTCTTTTTTTCTTTCCCTACTTGACGAGAATCAGATGATCCTATATTAAAATAGTATTACAGTTTATGTCCTGTTTCTCTCATTCCTGAATGATAGGATCTCTTTAACCAGTTGACTGCAGGTGGAATTTTGGTCCCCAGGGGAGACTTGAACTAGTAGCCACAAAAGCAGAGTTGCAGTTGTATTGTGTGTGCTGGAGAAATCCTATGTTTTATGTATGGGGAGGGGCTCAAATGCTGTTCCTCACTGCTTGTAATCATGATTTGCTTTGCAAGGTCTTTTGTTTTTCATCTTTTCTGTATAGTGTGGTATCCCTCTGCGGGGCTTCAGTGAAAAGGGCAAGACACATTTAATAAAGATAACATGTAACAGAGATTTATGCCTGTTGATGGAATGTAGTAGTGTCTGGTACATTTGATGCAGACCACGATGCTCAGGATTCTTAATATATTTTTAAATTTTCCGTAATAGGAGAGATGGTATTATCAATTACAAATAGTATAATGACGATCTGTAGCCTTTCCCTTCTTTCGGTGTGGCTCCTGATTTTCTGTTTGTATGATTGCTGTTCCACAGAGATGATTTTTTTGATTCAGAGGCGTAGCCAACCACAGGCATTACAAATAATGAGGTAATCCTGGAAAATCATATTATTTGGCTTAAAAGTCATAATTTTTTTTAATGTTTTGAGTTCTTTTTATTTGCCTTCTGGTTTTGAGCCTTTAGGCTTATGCTTTAAAACTTTTCTCTACAACCATGAGAACGTAGAAACTTACTTTAACAATGAAAACTGAGATTCTCACGTAATTGCATCACCCAAGAGCTGGGGATTAGAAGAACAACACCAAATATCATGAGACTCAATAAAATTGGGAGTTGGCAAAGCTGAACTCATTCTGTGATCTGAAAGAACCTCTTCCTGCACGGTGCCGAGCACAGCTTGCCTGGTACTGAGCATCATCAATTCACAGTGATTACACTGAGAGCTGAGCATGTCCAAAACCTCACAAGAGGCACTCTGCACCTTTCAGGGTCATACTTTAAATGTCGGCTTCCTCTTGCTCCTTGATAAACCTGTCATTGTTCATGTGTTCAATTTATGTATTTTGTGAAGGTGATTCCACCACATGATCATAGTCCAACTTTTGTCTATGCGTGATTATGAACTACATTCTAGATGCTCACTTTATGCCGTGCATTGTATTTTAGGCTACGAAAACCCCCAGGTATCCAAGTTGTGGTGGATGACATTTAATGAACCTTAAAGTGCTATCTATAAAGTTGGGCTGTGAATATTTCATGACATTTTTCTCATGGTAACCTCCCATGAGAAATGACCAAACGGTTACTAATGTGCACTATAAAAGGGGTTCTTAGAAATGTAATTGCAACAGACAGATCAGAGATGAGATGGAAAGTGAACTAAAAGATGGACTCAGATGTTGTTTTTATTTTAAAAGAATGCGCTTTTTGGAATTATCTTGTAGTATGTCCCAAATCTTAGTGCATGTGTTTCTCTGATTCCTGAAGTCTTCACCACCAAAATAGATATCGGATAAAAACATTCAAAATAAGGACTGCACTTTTAGTGGTGTAGAGGGGACAGAAGGAAGGGCAAGGTGTTAACATATAAAAATTCTGTGACAGGTTTAAGGGCATTTTATAAATGTTCATCTCCTCTATTTTGTTTTGCCACATAGATTATTTCTGAAGTATAAAATTGCATGCCAAGTCTAAATAACTTCTTGTAGAAATATTTTCTCTTTTCTGGTTAAGTAAATAAATTCAACCCTCAGTTTTAACAAAATTGCCAGAATATTAAATTGAATACACCCAAGTTAATGTGTGAGTGTTTATATAAAAGAATTCACAGTCAGCTGATTCCTTACTACCATTTGAAAGGAATACCAGAGCTTGGGAAAGAAAGCAGTTATTTTATAATCATGTGCATTGCAATAATATTTGTGGCATATGACAGAAGGGCTGACTCTTTAGTGCCTTCCTCATGCAAAATAATCCCATTGACTTCAGTGTGACTACATGCATGAGTAAATATTGCTCGCTTGAGTAAAATTAAGCACAGATCAGCTCATAAATATAATTATGGACATAATGAGACCAAAATCACTCTGATATCTCCATGAGTTTTAATTGTGGGTTTTTTTGTGTATATACAAGAAGGATTTCGAGCATCTGTGTTCACAGTCAAATGACAGTTCTAGATTACAAAAGAAGAATGAAAAGCATCTGCCATGCTAGTGAGGTATCAGTTTACTTATGATACTAAAGATAAAGATCTTATGATAGTTTTTTTTTGCAATTACAGAAGTGTTAACCCCAATGCTCTGGCTAAATTCCAACTAGATAATTACATTCTGCCTACTTAAAAAGTCCCCTTGTGGCATCAATTGAGTAAGATGATAGTCGTTTTCTCTTCCAAAGTTTCTTTCCATCCTAAAGACGGCTGCATTTTGTCTGTAAGTACTGGGATTCTCTTGCTTGAAAGGGATTAACTAAATTTTAAATATTTATCCTTACTGAAAGTGGCACAAATGACAAACAAGGTCCCTTATTAAAATAGCAAATAGACAAATACTACAGTGTTTTACAATAATCATCCAGAATGCTATATCTGACATCAGTAATACCAGTTTTTGGGCCCTTCCTGTAGAATAATGTAGTATAAAGAGCTATTAACACTCAGATTTCTGGAGAAAGTCTAACAAGCTGCCATCGGATAAGACCAACGGATACATTCAAAGCATAAAATTCTGCCGCATCCATATCTTTTCCTTTTGCCAGCTGTATTGACAGAACCAAAGCCATCTGTAAGAATGAAATAAATACGGTTGTCACTGGCATAATGATAATTCATAGCAAAGAGCCCAAAATAGAGGAGTGACTAGTAAAACTCTCAGAAGTAGGACCAGTTCATATGAAGTACAGAAGATTTAAAATGATCAGCAGTGAGACTGAGGCAGGAAATCGCTGAGTCCAGATGGAGAAAAATTCTGAGGAGTGTTTGTTGCCAGCTGGCACATATAGCATGAACCTGAATTGCTCTGGCTTAATGTTAGTCATGGCACACTTTTACTTGGAAATCAAGTAGAAGCATATTTAGCTGTTTTATGTTTCAGTCACAACTATGCAGGATCACTAGTGTATATGTCTGCATGTATTTATATGTAGATAGAACACTTGCTGGAATTCTGATGTGTGTGTTTGCCCTCAAAAATGGTGAAAGAGATAGGAGTGGGGATTTATGTTTATAAGCAGTATGCTGGGTCTTGTGCTTGTAGCCCAATTCTCTGAACACATGTTCGTCCGTATTCTGGGTCATAATAATGAATCCTCTTCAGCTTGATTTATGCTTTCAAAATTGATTTGTTTATGGTCAGTGACATATAGATGCTCTCTTCTGATTAGAATAAAATGTCATAAAGTTCATAAACAATGAAAAATGAACATCTGGTTGGCAAAAATAGCATGTTTTGAGTTTTTTGTCTTTGGTTGCTGTTAGGACAGTGATACAGTTATCTGAAGGCTGGTCTGTACAACACAGTTATATTGACATAAGGCAGCTTATACTGACTTAATTATGTCCGTGTCTACGCTGCAACTTTCCTCCCACTGATGGATGTGCCCTACTACGCTGACATGACAACTCCACCTCCATGAGAGGCGCAAGGTTTATATTGGTGTAGTTAGGGTGACGTAGTGTCTGTGTAGACACTGCCTTACTTACGTCAGCTATTCTCTGTCTTGTCAGTTTCACAGTAGGAGCTCCCCTGGAGAGCTGGTTGGCTTCCCCACCCCAGCTGCCAGCCGGGGTGAGAAGCCTGCACCCACATGCTCCCCATCCAGAGCCTGGCAGCCTTGTCAATTTAGGTGAAATTGATAGAAGCCAGGGAAGCAAGACTTCCTGGGGGTGAGAAGCCCTTGAGGCTTCCTCTCCCCCTCTACCGACCCCCAGTGGGGAACGGGGAGGTGAGATGCCCTGGTTGGCATTTGGGAGCAGAGAGGGGGCAGCCCACTGGAAGCCTGTGGGACAACTGGACTCCTGGCAGGGAACTGCCAGCGGAGCTAAGAGACAGCGCTCTCAGCTTCCCACACTGCCCCTCTGAGGTTGGTGGACATGCTCCTGGTGAGGATGCACACCATCGACCCAAGGAAGGTAGTATGAACATGCACCCAAGAGCGCCGGAACAGGCAGGGCCTCGGGATCATGGCCCATCACTTTTAAAAGTGAGGACATACTGGTCATAAAGACGAGTGATGGGGGAGGCGGGAGTGGGGGATTGGGCCTTGTGGAAGCAGGGGAGAGCAGCATGAGAGGGGGCATGATTTGGACGCCAGTGGCCTTCCCACCTTTAGGGAGCTTGCACTGCTCTTGTATGCACCGCTGCAGTAATTACTGATATAGGTTGACTTACGTTTCTATTGTAGACATACCCTGAGAAAAAAATCATAAAATGAGTCATCTTGTCTGTATTAGAGAAGAGTGAAAAATCTGCAACTGCAAAACTCACATGGTGATTGTGTGACAATGGTAAAGAATCAGATATTGTTTCTTCTAATGCTGACCCGGGAATTTTATTAGAATAAAGAAAATAGGAAACCCTAAAGTAACTCTTTTTTTCCTCTGCATCACTTTAGATCTTTTTCTCTACAGCTCCTACTCTTTGGCTTCCTGCTACTGATTTAAAAAAAACAACAACCAAAAACGGTGCAAATATTCTCTCACTTGTTTGTTTAGTTTAAAAACTGAAGACAAGTTGGTCAAAAGATTTGTGAGACAGAACTTTGAGGAAATCTGGACTGATACGTGAGTTAGCATTTAAACTCTTCAAAAATAGCTGTTTCATGTGTTTTTGATGCAAAAAAACAAGTTAAACTTAATAGTCTTGTCTGAATTACAAAGTGGATTTAAGAGGTATGAACTCGTGTGAACCCAAGACAGTTAAAATGTTCATAGGAAATCCTACAAAGAGAGACTGCTGTGGTTAGTACTACTCAGTTTGCTTTATTAAAAAAGCAAAATGCTTTTAATTAATACTTTTCAACATCTTTATTTGGCCAGAAGAGACCTATAAAATATTATGTGCTGTAATGTATGAGGTATAATAATATTTGGAGGAAGCTTTGGGAAATTTTAGCCCACCAGCCCTAAAGGTATGAATAATTACGTATGTTATTGGTAGGGAATTTAATAGGTTGTTTTTTTTTTTTTTTTTGGAAGAGTGAATAGAAGGTGGTCAGTAGTGGTATTAAATGTATTGGATAGTCTCCAAAAGTGAAAATTAATATATTAGCATTATCAAGACAAGAGCTCCAATGCAAAAATAATGTATGGTTTAAAAATATCAAATGCAAAATATTAAGGGCAAAATTGTGTACAGCCAGGCAGTGCACAAGGGAGAGCAGAGGATGCAATGAGCCTTTGCCCACCACTGCAAAGGGGGCTATCCACAGTGTGTCTGTGGAGCAGAGCCCTTGCTACAACATGCTTCCCAAAGTAACCAAACCCACTGAGAATTGTAATACTCCTGTTTCCAGTAATACAAAATATATTTTAAAACCATTTGAAAATATCTTGGAAAAAATAGTACAACTTCATAGCTTGCAGATCGATCAACCTCATTACAGTTAATAACTGAGCTGTTTTATGGAAGGTTCTGCACACTAATTGACTTCCCTCTGTGCGCCCCCCACGACAATTGTATGAACTATGCATTATTATTCCAAGTGTTTATGATAGTTATCAGTTGTTTCTGACTGAAGTATCCTGTATCGATACTCCAAAAAAAGAATGTGTTGTGTTATTGGTCCAGGAATTAGTATTAACATGCACTGCTGCTTGAAAAGTTCCGAGATTTATATTATTTTTTATTACAAATATTTGCACTATAAAAATGATAAAGAAAAGAGTATTTTGCAGTTCTCCTCATACAAGTACTGTAGTGCAATCTCTATCGTGAAATTTTACAAATGTAGAATTATTATTTCTTTTTACATAATGGCATTCAAAACCAAAACAATGTAAAACTTTAGAGCCGACAAGTCAAAACATGAAGTGACATATGGATGTTTAGTATATCTGGCATGTAAATACCTTGCAATGCAAGCTAAAACAGTGCCATGTGAACACCTGTTCTCACTTTCAGATGATGTATATAAGAAGTGGGTAGTATTATCTCTCGTAAATCTAAACAAACTTTTTTTTGTCTTAGTGATTTGCTGTACAAGAAATAGAACTGAGTGGACTTGTATGAGGTGAATTGAAAAATGCTATTTTCTTTTTTACAGTGCAAATATTTGTAATAAAAATACACTGTACAGTGCTCACTAAGTATTGTGTGTTGTAATTGAAATCGATATATTTGAAAATGTAGAAAAGCATCCACAATATTTATTTATAATACATTTAAATTGGTATTCTATTATTTAAGTGCTCAATTAAAACTGAGTTGTAACAATAATTTTTAATTAGTTAATTGCAGCTAATGCATGTGATTATCACTTAATTTGTTTGGTGTTAATCCTGGTACATACTGCTGAACTGTTCTGTCTATGCAAAGTTAAGTTTCTGGGGCAGGTGAGTAATTTTTCTGTCACTTCTGTCTCTCGGTCACCTTTGCTAATTGCCAGGCAGGAAGCTGTCTTTGAAGTACATTCACGTATAACTCTGGATATGCCTTGTGTTACCAATTACTGCAAAGACAGGTTTCCTCTGTTTGTATAATAAAATATTAATTGAGAAGGCTGCCATGTTCACTGGGGAGCCTTATGCCACCCTCCTGGCCTAAGAAAGGGGAAACAAGAATATACCGTTCGTCTGGAGAGAATTCATCCTCTGACGAGAGGAAATGAGAGGAAGATTTGAGAGTCTTGCAGATATCTTGGGTTTGTTTCGTTTTTTGTTTCTCTTTATCCTTTAACTGGTGTTAGATCTCCTTTTGAGCTCTCAGTATGTTAATCTCAAACACTGTAAATCCAAGTTAAAATGGACTAAGGTGTGAAATGTTAGTAAATATCTTGCTGTCATTTCTATTTTTTTCCCCATTTTCTCTGATGCTTTTCACATTGTCTATGAAAATTCACATTTCCAGCAAATGGAACTGCACGTGGCTAGAATAGATATATTGGGTCATGACAGAAGTATATGACTGTTGGCAAAATCCAGATTTTAAAATGGTTTATTACATCATTTATTGATGTTTTAACATCTGTCCTATGTGATCACATAGGTATATCCTTATAGCACTTGAAAATAGCAGTCTGACAGTTACTGTAGTATTTACAGTGTATCAGACTTGTATATTAAAAAAATGAACCTTCATGTTTTGGACTCAGGTCTGTGTCATTTCAAAAACAGTACATTAAACTAAAGAATATTAAAAGACTGAGGATTGGACCTAAATATTTCTTCTGCTGGGAAGGAAGCATATGGTCCAATATGCTCCAGCAATGTTTGTCTTTGAAGAAAAGTGCTTACAATGTGGATAATATACTTTGATATTTATTAAACAAACACACTTCAGCATGGAAAGATCTTTTAGCCTTAAAGATATCTTTAAGTACTTCCCTTATAAACTATTAATACAGTAACATTTACATAAGATGATCTGTGTTGCTCTTTTTAATATGATAACATAAAGAGACTTATATTTATGGTCAAGTATAATATGTTTACATCAATGTTGCTGAACAATGTTGAGTGAAAACTCCTGAAGAATTTATTTTTAAAAACCTTGATAAATTCATAACAAATACTATATGAAAAAATATAAATAATTATAACATGGAAAAGAAAAAAATTTAGAGACTAAACACCAAGGTTATTTCAATATCCATGAGGCCTATAATCCACAGTTTGTGAAGGGGAGGGTGAAGGGTTGAAAGAAGAAAAAACCAACGAAGGTATAAAATTCCTACAACTGTCACTGTCCAACAGTTTCATTATAATTTCACAGAGTATCATCTGTAATTATGAGAGAGACTGGTTAGATGAGCTAATATCTTTTATTGGACCAACTTCTGTAATTATGTTTAGACTGGCAGCTATACATCATGGTGGTATCACTGAAAATGTCATACTTAAAAGGGAACAATTACACGATCCCCTCCATGTGAGGCACGTAGGGGGAAAAAAAATTCAAAAATCAGCTAGCTGATACCTTAAAAACAGAGGTCCTTTCTACTTTGTGTATGCCATTACACTTCCTGGATGACCTAGTGGTTGCCCCAGTGTTCTCTGCCAAAATCTCCCCTTTTCCACTATTGTGAAATGTGGTTTCTTCTTTCCACTAATGTTTTAAATGGAGTGATGTCGTCCAAAAGATACCAAAATCATTTAGAGTAAGACACTATATACTTGTAAATTATTTATATATTTGTTTTTAAGTCTGAATTTGTATATATTTGTGTATGAGTCTGAATTTCTTATCTTTTCATGTAAATTGTATTATATGCTTGGTCTAGTTCTTGGGAGGAAAACATTTTAGGTCTGGCCTTATCAGAGCTGAAGGACATGTTGTTGTTTATTAATAAACATTTATATTACAGTAGTGTCTAAAATGTAACCAAATCAGGGCCTTATTATGCAAGTCACTGTACAAACATAGTATAATACTTGTCAGCTCTGAATTACCCCGAACTTTGCTGCCACCAGGATGGGAAAATCCTGGCCTTAACTATTCATATTTCTGGCATCTCATGCATTACATCTAGAATTACCCATTTTTTTTCCCTTTAAAGACTGCTTTTTTTTGTTTCAACTTGTTTTCAGTCAAATATTCATTTGATGAAATGATGGATAATGAGAATTTCCAGTTAACTGAATAAGGAAAAAATCCCCCTGTGCTGCCTGAAATAATCCAACAGCTAATTCAAGAAGGTGGGGATGTTAGCGAGGAACTTGCCCTGTGGGCAAATTATTCGATAACTGCTCATTATGAGATTTCCTTGTACCTTCCTCTGAAGTGTGTGGCGCTGGCCACTGATCAAAGTAATTGCTGAAACTAAATGGACCACTGGTCTGCTCCAGTTTGACAACTTTTCTACTATACTTGAGGTCGTGATGGTGAGACAATTCTGGGGAGACCATTCCAAATATTTCCTCCTTAACTTTGCATGATTTAGACCTCCTCTAAAGTGATCTCTGCTCAGAAAGAAAGGTATACAATTTAAATTCCAAAATCCTCTCAAGTATTTCCCGCGTGCTGCTGTCATAATATTCTTTCCTCAGTCTGAACCTTAGAGTCCAAAAAAATGAGGTACTAGCATGAATTCCTCTAAGCTTAATTACCAGCTTAGATCTGATACGCTGCCACCAATCAGGACCCTGAGTGCCTGATAAACTCTGGTCTCCCCAAAACCTTCCCTGGGGACCCTCAAGACCCCAGACCCCTGGATCTTAAACAGAGAAAGTAAACTCTTTTCCCTCACTAGTGCCTCTCCCAGGCTTTCCTCCCTGGTTACCTAGAATAGATCAACTGGATTCACTGCTGAATCTTACAAACAGATTCTTTTCCACCTCAACCCAGAGGCGCAATTACAGAAATCAAGCTCCGTGAATTAACATAACGGATTCCCTCCTCCCCCTCTTTTCTCCTGTCTCCCACCAGTCCCGGTAAGGTACAGCACTCAGTGTCTTGAGCCTCAACTGGGGAATAAGCCTAAACAGGTCTTTAAAAAGGAAGGTTTAATGAAATAAGAGAGAAAAAATAAGAAATCTCTGCGTAAAGTACAAGATTTAATATTAGCAGAGTCTTTCAAGCTTTATAGGATCACCAGAGAGAACAGCTCCCTCAGCAAGATAGCATTTAACACACTTCCAGCAAGACTACACATCTGCACAAATTAAAGAAAACGCAATTTAAAAGACTATAACCGCCTTCTACGTACTATTCTGATATCTATAGAGACTGTAGCAGGGAGAATTGGCAAGAAACTTGGTTGCACGTCTAGTCCCCTTCCAGATCGGAGAAAAAGAAACAGGCTAAAAACCACAAACAAAGGCTTCCCTCCACCGAGATTTGAAAGTATCTTGTTTCCTGATTGGTCCTCTGGTCAGGTGTTGCAGGTCACTGTTTGTTAACCCTTTACAGGTAAAAGAGACATTAACCCTTAGCTATCTGTTTATGACAGCTGCCAGTCCAAATATTAGCCATCTGAGCCCACCTGGTCCCCAAGAAGCCACACATTTGGGATATTTTTTAAATTTTCTTTTCAAATCAGTGTGGGTTATTTTGGGGTTTTTATGTATAGAGAATATAGTTTTTATTATATAAAGTTACATCTGTAAGAGTACAGTATCACCAAAATTTAGACACAGCTTGCACATTTTCTTGGCACAAGTTCATCACATCTATTTTTATCTTATCAGAGTTGAATATAACGGCATCAATAGCTGTTTCCGTTGGGGTTCCATCATTTATCTTGGGGGAAGAAATATTTCTATTTAAATGTACCTCTCAAATACCTTAATTTTTCTGTGGTGACTGTTCACCAGAGCGATGAAGGGTAATAATATGTGGTCTTGCAACTCTCCACCCTGATTCATCCATATCAGACCATGATGAATTTGAAGTCTATACAGAGTAATATTTACGATCTGATTCTTGAAATCACTTATGCGTTTATATAACTTTACTGTATGTCCATAATCCCACTGAGTTATGTACGCAAGCATGTAGGAACCTGCAGATTTGACCCTTTAATCAGGTGTGTAAATTTGACTACTATTCAGGGATAATATTAAAATACTAGTTAGAAGCATTTGTGTCCTGAGAATTGCAGTTAATATATTTTAAAACTTAGATGACTTAATGTGCAGTTAAGATTGAAAAAAATATATAGTGTTGCTGCTTTGAGATTCATTCATGGTCACTGCAAAATAGCTTCTGGAGCAGAGTTTATTTTTTATACCGAGAATGAATATATACAAAATGAACTTTATTAGACCTGATATTATTTACAGACCTCTGAATCTATATCATTCAAGCCTTGGGATTTTTTGTAGTGATGATTGTTCAGACTTCTCTTCAATGTGTGTGAAAATATTTCCTCACAATTTGTAGTTAGAATATCATAATCTCAAAAATGTGGCACTGTTGTATTTCATTAAAATACTCTAATTTAGATCAAAACCAAGAGAAGCATTTGCTTTCTAAGGTGCCCTCCTCTGGCTCTTTCAATAATATTGTAGCTAAATTTTAAAGGGACGCTTGTTTTGGATGGCTGATAAAATGTTTTCTTCCCTACCCTAAATAACCTTTTAATTTCAAAAGGCTTAAAATGGGCTCTTTAACAAAAGAAAACGTTCTAGTTATTTAAAAAAGAATAATATTGCTCCAAGTGTTCCACCTGTAGAGTATGCTGAGGTCCTTCCCTCACTCTTGTTTTATTTTCATGTTTCTTTTGCTTGGGTAATAACATGCTTGAGCGTGAAGTGAGTTTCCCATCAATGTTTTGTTTTGTTTTAGACAGCAGAGAAGTGAGAGTTGCTGTGGTTTTATTCTTATGGCATTGTTTGGATATGGCTCCATGGGGAGGCTATGGGGTGGCATGTGTGATTTCCTCTACAAATTAGGGTGTTGGTCACCTCACTGACAATGCTCAGCTGCTATAAGAAGCACCTCACTCCCTTGCTCCTTGCCATACCATCATTGTTTCTAGCTGGGCAGCCACTGTGCTATAAGGGTGATGTCTCGGAGTTGAAACAGTGGAGATGCAGACCTGGGAGAAGACTGTGAAAGAGTTCCCTGTAGCCTCATTATCTTCTGCACTAAGATTTTATGTGGCTGTACAGAAGAACTGTTACTAAGGCCAAAAGTCTTCAGCTAATATGCCAGATGGTCCAAATTGATTCTTTCTGACTGATGCAAAGTTAATCAGATTAGGAGTTTTAAATGTTCCATATGGATAGGATGCATTTTGTTTCAGAACGATGCCTCTGCAGGATTCCAGTGGATTGTTTTCCTCTGTTTTGGGTTCACACCGGTTCTGGATTGGGATTGGTGTGGCCATTTTGGTTTCCCGATATTTACTACCTGCAGTTCTAATCTTTGGGGCCTAAAGCATTATGAGCATAGTGTCATTACTGGGAGGCATCAGCAGTTTTGCTTCAGAACGGGAAGGTGCCAGGTATCACTCTTAAATAAACAGGCAGAGATCTGTTGCCATTTCAAGATGCCATTCCTTGACACTGAAGGGATTGCTAATTATAGTGCACCTCGAAGAAAAAGTTTTATATCATCACCAGCGTACTCCCATGAGTATCCCTACTGAGTTGTACAATTTGTGCCTTAAATTTTAAACTTCTTGGGGGGAAGACAGAGAAAGACACAGACTCTGTGTTGCACAGCACAAACTATACTCTGAGTACCCAGTAAATATAATTTCAGATGTTCCAATGTATTATTTATTACCTGTGGTAAGAGTTATGCTAAGAAGTTGTCACATGAATTTATCATCGTTCATTATTTATTACTCAACAGAAAACGAGTGTGCTTCAAATTAATGCATTATGCACTTGCACGGAGCTGTCATCTTTTGTTACATAATTACAAGCATACCAAAGTAACATAACTGGTAAGGGCAACATCACAAAGCTAAATTAACACTCTCACTATCCGTTTTAAAAAAATAATCTTTCAGATTTTGAAATGGTTATTTGAGACCTCTGTTCTATGAAGACCTTACATACATGCTGAACTTTATGCAGCGTTAGTAATCCCATTTAAATCAGTAGTGCTACTTATGGTGTTTAAAGTTAAATACATGCTTCTATCTTCCCAGAATTGGGGTTTGATATGCTCATATTTCTACTAAATGTTTTAGAAGTAAAGATGACAATAAGGATAAGAAGCATTCTTTATATTTTAATCAGCAGCTTTTATTTATATAGCTACTGAAAACGTGACTGGATTTTGCACTCCTTACTCAATTAAATATTTCTTCTGCCTGAATGAGGACTGAAGGATTGGATCTTATATATGTTCCTATTCACTTCGATTTATTTTGGTGAACGTTCATATGCTCATACAAATTCACATACACGAATATATATTTATATACATAATCAGCACCGTACATTTTCATTTTTAATTGTCCGTGTTAGATTTTGCAGATGAATTTTTTCAGAAGACTCCAGTTTTTTTCATGTCATAGTTAGGAGGAGGTCCATGATCATAGCATGTTTTTGCTAATCAGCTGTGTTGCTTTTGTTTCTTAGGCTGAAAAGTGAATCTGTCTTTAGTAATGTTCTTTTTAAAAATCATAGTCCCTTAGCTACATGTAAAAAAATTATTGCAGGTAGGTATATAAAAATATCTGATTTAGAATTTAATATTAAACATTTGCGTTCATTTATGTATGAATACGATCAGGGGAAATCTGGTCATTTTATAGTACTTCAGCTCTTAGGGTGGAGGAAATAAATGTAACACAATCTCGTCTTATTTTGGCCATATGCTTGTCTCCCTGAGACATTAAAAAGAGAATGAAAAACATAAGTGCAGATTTTATGGGTTTACTCAAAGATGACTGGTTTCAACTTTAGTCATATTCCTGCAGAACCCAAATACACAACCTTATTTAATTCCGCTCTCAAACCATACTCCTGAATTTCTGTATAGAGCTTTGCTCTTCTACGATGCAAGATTTTTTTTTCCTTTTTCTTTTCCATTACCTTTGTATTTAATCAGCATACATTAAACAGCTAAAATAATTTGCTGAAGAAATGACCCACATTGGAATCATGAGCTCATTGCTTAGTAGTTGATTTCAGATGATTCCATGTGCTTATCAAATTGTATTTTGTCTTAATTTGATTAGCTTCACAAGCTAATGGTCTGTGGCCATCTAGATCATTTCATCCTGCGTATGGTTTCTTTCATTGTCATTAGCCTGCTGGTCATGTTGCATATTTGGTTCAGTTGGCTCTCCATCAATCTATACATTGTTGTTCATAAAATACGTGGCTGTTTGTGTGTGTGTTTGTTCTATTGCAGTAGAGCCTGTGGACCCAAATGAGATTAGGGCCATATTTGTGCTAGATGCACTAAAAACAGACAGTCCTCCTCCAAGAGCTGACTTTCCCCCACCTTTGTTTTCCTTGTTTACTTAGACTGTAAGGGGGAAGCAATATGCAAACAGGGTGATAGATTGCAAATGTCACATTAGCGCCACATTCTTCCTTTGCTTCCTTCGTTCAGTGGTGGTGGTGTTTCTATCTGACTGCCAAGATAAGGCTTATGATAGCTTTATTTAAATACTTGACCTATATTGAATTGTTTCCTTAACAGGTTTTTACTATTCTATATGTAACAGAGAGAGGTAGGAAATGGATATTAATTTCTTCGAGTTATGCCTGGCTTACTGTAGTAATCATCACATACCAGATTATTGCTTTACTTGTTCCTTTTTCTCACCAGAGAACTATATGTTTTAAGGTCTGACTTCTAAGGTAGATGATCCCATGTCCTTTCCAAATGTTTTTAGAATAATGTATTTAAATACAGCTTTAAGATTTTAGGTATGGGTCCCCCCCCCCCCTCTTTTTTTCTTCTATATTGCATTTATCCTCCTCTTATTTTCATTTTCTTTATTTCTTTTCTAGTTGTTTACTCCCATCTCTCCACGTACTTTCTTCCTATGTCCTTGTTCCCATTTCTCTCTGCTTCTACTACCCTCTCAAGCCTATTCCCATTCCTCCTGTTTCTTTTTCTGTACCCTAATATTCTTATCTTCCCCATGCCTAATCTTGATTTTTCCTTCTTAACCTCCTGTTCCCACACCTGTCCTTCTCTTGTTCATGTTCCAAAGGAGAGACTCTCAGAGCTTAGCACCAAACCCTTAATTGTAGAGTAGAGGCCTGTTGGAAGATCACCTGATTGAGAATCTTTTTTTTATTCTATCAGTAGTGTTTGCATTGATCTCCTAGCAGTGGAGAAGTCAGGTATTTTTTATTCTTTTAGAACTGTCAGTAGCCTCTGCTATGCTGTTGACCATCTGTGAACTCTTAACTAGTGTGAACATGATTGCTCTTGAAGGTAACACAACGTTCCCACCATTTTACACACATTAAAAGGCCCAGACACAATCCGTGTAATCTCTGTGCTTGGGGGAGCACATGGACTGCTGTTCCTTGGGACAAAAATCAACCAAAGTAGCTCTGGCTAAAGCCCATCTTTCCTGTGTATTGGCCACAACAAGAAATAGTCCCCAGTCTCTTCTCAAATATCCAAGCTTAGCGGTGGAGTTTTCTGTCACCCCCCCCCCCCTCAGTTTAAAGTTGTGTCTAATGGCACAATTTAGCTCAGAATTAGTTGAAGGGTGTGATGAGGTCTTAGATTATTAAAACTTCAGTATACTAGTAAATATACTGTAGTGTAATAAAGTATTTGTCACAAGGAACGAAAACTAAACTGTTAAGAAAATGCCATTGGTGAGTGGAGAGTGCATATTTTTTGTATTTTATGTATATTTCCTGAGTATGTGTTACTTTCAGTGCATCACATTACCTGCAATTACACACATGTGCCACCAGTGACTCCAGGTGTTTTAAATGTCACAAATGTTTTCTAACAGAAAAACATGCAAGCATTACCACATTAGCCAACCAAAAGCTATAGTCTAAGCATTGCGGTTTAACCTACATAAACACTATTTAAGTTGAAACATAGCAAGAAGAGACAGAGAATGAGACATAAAGGTTGACATTCCATTCTTTCATGGCTTGTCATTGAAGGAGGCATGTTATATAACATAGCATCTTATCCCCAGACACATCCAATAGCAAATTAAGGACACTGTCACTATTGAACCCAAAAATGTTAATTGCATTTTATATAATTTGAAAATGTTAGTCCTGAGGAGTTCTTTGATTGACATTAATTTCTGTTGTTTTGTATTGACTTTTTTTTTGGCATGTGTAAGTATATATGTGTACAATAAACTATATAGTACAAATAGACTTTATATGCTATTATTCGTTTGTCACAAACTTCCTATTAAACGCATTTTTCTTTGTTTATTCACATTTTTGAAAAGAGGAAAAAATCTTTCTGAAATTAGTGAGATTTGCTGAAATAAGCCAAGTGATCATGATCTTGTAATAAAAAAATGCTTTGAGGATTTACTAAAGAGGTCAGCTGATTTTGACTCGGGTCATATGTCAAAGCAATGACTGAACAATCTAAGTGGAGTTTTCAGGATTTTACCCATGGTTTAATTCTGTGCTGAACAGTGTACTTTGCTCTAGTAGTTTCCCAGGTATCAATGTATAAAACATTCAGTTTGTGAATACCTGGAGGATGAAGGGGTGGTCATTAGCAGCCTGCACGGATTTACATTCCAAACCAGTTTTATTTCCCCCTCTGACAGGGTAATTGGTTTGATGGATAGGGGGAATGTGGTGAACATAATACACTGGGACTTCAGCAGGGCTTTTGACACAGTCCTACATGACATTCTGATAACTAAGTTGTGGAGAAGTGTGGGCTCGATGGAACTACTAGTAAGTGGTTACAGAATTGGTTCAACAACAACAAAGAGTAACATTAATGGAATGATGATGGATTGGAGGGAGGTCTCAAGTGGGGTTCCACAGGGATGTGTTCTGAGTCTAGTGTTGTTTAATTTGCAGATGGCAACTCCCATAAGTTGGGGTCAACACTTTGTAGGATAGCTAAAATTCAGAGGGATTTTGATAGATTGAAGAACTGAGCTTTAGACAACAAAATGAAATTCAACAAAGACAAATGGAGGTGCTACACTTAAGGAAGAAAAACCAAATGCACAATTACAGAATGGGGGATAACTGGCTTTGCAGCTGCAGAGCTGAGAAGGACATGAATCAGCAGTTCGATGCTGTGGCAAAAGAAGCAAATGCAATTGTAGGTTGCACTAACAACAGAGGCATAGTATGCAAGTCATGGGAGGTGATAGTACTGCTCTACTTGGCTTTGGTTAGGCCTCAGTTAAAGTACTGTATCCATATTTGGTCACTAATCTATAGAAAGGAGGATGTAGAAAAACTGGAAAGGATCCAGAGGCAGGCAACAAAGATGATCAAAGGGATGGAATGCAAGCTATCTGAGCAAAAGCTGAAGGAACTAGATATTTAGTTTGGAAAAGAGGAGATAGAGGGGGGATATGATAGTTTTCTTCAAATACTTGAAAGGCTGCAATTAAAAAGATGGAGAAAAGTTGCCACAGAGTGCAGAACAAGAGGCAATGGGTTCAAACTACAGAGTAGCAGATTTAGATTAAATCTCAGGAGAAACTTCCTAACTGTAAGAATAGTAGGACAAGGGAGCAGACTGCTTCAGGAGATTTTGAAAACATATTCACAGGAAGTTTTCAAAAGGAGGCTTGAGAGCAATTTGTCTTGGATGGTTTAGAGACAACAAATCCCTGCATCCTGGCAGGGGGTTAGACTACATGACCCTTGTGGTCCCTTCTAACCCTATGGTTATATGAATATTCTTTCTACTATAAGCAATCAGTCTACATCTTTCTCTTCTTCTCAGCTATGCTTGCATAGCTCACACTCTGACAACCAATAGGAGGTACTTGTTAACATCCAACTGTCTTCATCCCCTTTGCTGCTAGAAAAATAATGCCTTGATTTGTTTCTAAAATTCCATAGAGAATTTATATTAAGGGTTTGATTATTAATTGGAAAATGTTTGTGTTCTGTGGGTATGGGTTTCCAGCTAAGTGAATACATAGGAAATTTTGTTTCATCCCTACAGTAAATGATATGGAATTAATTACATGGAAGTTGTATTGGCTGATCACAGGATGACTGAGCCACCAATGTGATGTGACTGTAAAAAAGGCTAATGTATTCCTAGGATGCATTGAGTGAGGTATTTCCAGTAGAGACATGGAAGTGTTAGTATTCCAGATGAAGTCTTGCCAATGCCTTGTTTAATGGTACAATGTGCAATTCTGGTCTGCCATGTTTTAAGAAAGATTAATTCAAATTGGAAGAGGTGCAGAGAAGGGATACTAGAATGACCTGAGGAATGGAACACCTATTTTTATGAGAGGAGACTGAAAGAGCTTGGCTTGTTTAAATTAGCGTGACCAAAAGAAAGCTGAGGGGAGATATGATTGCTCTCTCTAAATAGATTAGAGGGATAAATATCAGGAAGGGAGAAGAGTTATTTAAGTTAACACCAGTGCTGTCACAAGAACAAATGGATATAAACTGGCCATCAACAAGTTTAGGCTTGAAATTAGACGAAGGTTTCTAACCATCAGAGGAGTGAAATTCTGGAAGAGCCTTCCAAAGGGAGCAATGGGGACACAAACCCTATCTGGCTTCAAGACTGAGTTTGATAAGTTTATGGAGGGGATGGTATGATGGGACTGCCTGCAATGGCATGTGGCCCATCAGCAACTGCCAGTAGCAAAAATCCCTAATGGCTAATGATGGGATGCTAGGCTCTAAGTTACTACTGAGAATTCTTTCCTAGGTGTGTGGCTGGTGGGTCTTGCTTACATGCTCAGGGTCTAACTGATCACTATAGTTGAGCTTGGGAAGGAATTTTCCCCTGGGTCATACTGGCAGAGACCCTGGGGGTTTTTCACCTTTCCTCTGCAGCATGTGGCACAGGTCACTTGCAGGTTAAAACTACATAAGAACATAAGAATGGCTGTACCAGGTCAGACCAAAGGTCCATCTAGCCCAGTATCTGTCTGCCGACAGTAGCCAATTCCAGGTTCCCCAGAGGGAGTGAACCTAACAGACAATGATCAAGTGATCTTTTCTGCCATCCATCTCCATCCTCTGACAAACAGAGGCTAGGGACACCATTCCTTACCCATCCTGGCTAATAGCCATTTATAGACTTAACCACCATGAATTTATCCAGTTCCCTTTTAAACGCTGTTATAGTCCTAGCCTTCACAACCTCCTCAGGTAAGGAGTTCCACAAGTTGACTGTGCAGTGCATGAAGAAGAACTTCCTTTTGTTTGTTTTAAACCTGCTGCCTATTAATTTCATTTGGTGACCCCTGGTTCTTGTATTTATGGAATAAGTAAATAACTTTTCCTTATCTACTTTCTCCACATCGCTCATGGAATTTATATACCCTATCATATCCCCCTTATCTCTCTTTCCAAGCTGGGAGCCCTACCTCTTTTAATCTTTCCTCAGTATGGACGCTCTCCAAACCCTAAATCATTTTTAGTTGCCCTTTTTCTGAACTTTTCTAGTGCCATATATCTTTTTTTGGTGTAGAACAACATCTATGCAGTATTGGAGATGTGGGCGTACCATGGATTTATAAGGCAATAATATATTCTGTCTTGATTCTCTATATCCCTTTAATGATCCCTACATCAGCTGTTTGCTTTTTGACTGCTCTCATTTTGTGGCATCTTCAGAAACATCCCGAATGACTCCAAGATCTTTTCCTGACCATTGTAGCTAAATTTAGCCCCTCATACTGTATGTGTAGTTGGGGTTTATTTTTTCCAATGTGCATACTTTACAATTATGCACATTAAATTTCATTTGCCATTTTGTTGCCCAATCACTTAGTTTTGTGAGATCTTTTTGAAGTTCTTCACAGTCTGCTTTGGTCTTAACTATCTTGAGCGGTTTAGTATCATCTGCGAACTTTGCTGCCTCACCGTTTACCCCTTTCCCCAGGTCATTTATGAATAAGTTGAATAGGATTGGTCCTAGGACTGACCCTTGGGAAACACCACTAATTACCCCTCTCCATTCTGAGAATTTACCATTAATTCCTACCCTTTGTTCCCTGTCTTTTAACTCATTCTCAGTCCATGAAAGGACCTTCCCTTTTATCCCATGTGTACTAGTGTAATGGTGGATTCTCTATAACTTGAAGTCTTTAAATCGTGATTTGAAGACTTCAGTAACTCGGCCAGAGGTTAGGGGTCTATTTCAGGAGGGTGGGTGAGGTTCTGTGGCCTACAGTATGCAGGACTAGATGATTCTGATGGTCTCATCTGACCTTGAAGTCTGAGTTATTTATTTTCGTTTAAAAATCCTTTAAACCAGGGGTCCCCAATGCGGTGCCTGTGGGCACCATGGCACCTGCCAGGGCATCTAAGTGCACCTGCGTACTGGCCGGTGGATGAGCATCCGCGGAAATGCCACTGATGAGCTGCATCATCCAGAGGCGTCACTGCCGAAATGCTGCCAATTTTTGGCGGTATGTCGGCAGTGATGGCTCTGGATGATGCAGCTTGTTGGCAGCATTTCAGTGGCAACGCCTACTGGCGGAATTTCGGTGGATGCTTGTCCGCTGCCACGTCATCTGGCTCGTCGTCTGGCACCTGGCAGACAAAAAGGTTAGAGACCACTGCTTTAAACAGTTTTACATAAAAACATTCTGTGGTTGGTTGTGGCCTCTGAACATTTTGGAGAAACAGTTAATTTTCCCTTAGTCTTTTTGGGTATTGGCCTGTGATCCACAAATATTGTTATGAGAAAGATAAGCTTTCAGGTTCAAATGCACACAGTGAATAAACAAAGCAAATAATTGGTTAGAAGCTGGAGTTCAATTAAAATTAAGATTTAAGTCATCGAGTATTGTGTAAGCTACAGTTCATATCTCCCATGTTCACAAATGCAACAGTGGAAGCTGCTGTGTGCTGAACAATCTGGTCCTTAAACTGTAGCTGGGAAGATTTACTGAGGGTTCATTTTGGGGACTGTACCAGTCATCTCAAGTTTGCCCAACAGATTGGGAGTTACTATGGCTTCAACACAAGGGAAGGAGCTTGGGTTCTATTGGTGGAAAGAGTCAGGGCTATGATATCCAGAAGGACTTGAGAATCTTCAGATCTTTGCAAAGGTTCAGATGCTTCTGGAAATGAAAGGCCTTTTTTTTTTTTTTTTTTTTTTTTTTTTTGGTAACATCGTTATCCTTTTCAGCAATTCTTCTTTTCCACTAAAAATGGAAATCCTGAGCAAAAATAATTCCAATGAGTAGTTCAGCATTGAGAGACTCAAGACATTCAAAACATTCAACCCCATTTCAAATCACTCAGTAATCTCAGAGATAAGGCCACTCAACTCAGGTCTTGTCTTTATTAGGAGTGTTCTTACCTTAGACTAGCTAACACATGGCAATTAACAAGAGTTAAAATCCTACTGAATGTCTTTCCAGTCAAAGTTGAGAGGTCAAGCAAGGCAGTTATAGTTTTAACATGTTAGCAGGTCAAGGTAAATCCTGAAGAGCTCACTTCTTTTTTCCATCAACATGCTATCACAGGTGAAAACTATAACTGCCTTATCTTGACTAGGATTTAACCATGTTGGTGACCCTGTGTTAGGTATGAAAACACCTTTCCCTTCCCCCCCACCCCCCCGAGTGTGGCCGCACCCTGAAAGATAATGGGAGTTAGATATCAAACTCATGTCGGCTGCTTTGAAAATCCCAGCCTGGAACTGTAGAAATATTGTGTCACTGATAACTGTAGCACAAGAAAGGCCGTTTGGTAGGTGTGAGAAAAAATCACTTTAAAAGTTCCAAAATTTCTTTTGAAATCCAAGTTTCATTTTTCAAAAATATGTTTTGTTTTTGTTTTTATTTTAGTTTCTGAAGAGCTGAGTGGCTTGCCATGGGAAACCATGTAGGAAAACGAGATCAGAGCGCTGAGAAGCCTATTAAGGTAAGAGGTGAAAAAAAATACTACAAGAGGAAATTATAATATGAAGAAAAGTGTATGCGATGAAATGCCAATACACTTGCTAAGCTTATTGTTACTACTATTATTTTATAATAATCATTATATATACACTTTTACTTTGATATAATGCTGTCCTCAGAAGTCAAAAAATCTTACTGCGTTATAGGTGAAATTGTGTTACATCGAACTTGCTTTGCTCGGCCAGAGTGCATACCCCCCCCCCCCCCCGATCACTGCTTTACCCCGTTGTATCCGAATTCGTGTTATATTGGGATGCGTTATATCGGGGTAGAGGTGTATAAAATTTCTTAAAAGTGGAAAAAAGCCCCCATGCAATATAGTGAAAAATGGGGTTCTGCTTTAGTGAATTTCATGATAAATATCATATCTTAGCATTCTGCATGCCTGGGATGCACACTGGATCTGAAGCCAGCTAGTTGTGGTGGGGAATGGACTCTGAGACCTGAAAGAATAGAAATGCAGCACGTATTTAGGTAGCGGTATGCTGAGTAAAATGTTACTTGTTAACCTAGCATTTTGTCAAAGTCATTAGATTGAACTATCCTACCTTTAATACGGGAACTATATAAAAGACTGATAGTAAATAAGAGTATACTAGAAATGAAAGATTGTAACGAAAGCTGAGATTTTCTTCTAATCACATCACTAGAAGCTAGGACTTTAAGAAAAACACCTAATACTGTGACCCAATAAAATCAGGAGTGTTGGCCACACAATTAAGAAGCCCTACAGAGTTTGTTGATACTGGTTATTTTCCAGAGAGGGGTAATCAAAAGTTTTTTGCTTTCTCATGGTGCTTTTTTGTTGTGTGTGTTAAATTTGACTGAGAAAAAACGGAATGCACAGAAATGATTTTATCTAGGAGAAAAATTAGTGTTGTTTCCTTTTTGTTAGTTGCTATTACTCATTTTGAGACCAGAAAGGCTCCAGTGTACAAACTTTCTCCAGAAAATGACCATACCTATTGGACAGGTGAACTGTACAGCTTCATCTGGAGGAATACTAGTATTTCACATTGTTGTGGCACAAGTGACCAATATGCCCCCAGAAATAAGAGTGGAAGTAATAAAGAGATGGTCAGACCTTCAATATGTCCTTTTAGAAGGCAGGGCTAAGTGGTCAGAACATAAGTAAACATGCTGGAGAGAAGAGGGAGAAAACAGAAAAATAGTACCATCAAGAGGGGATTGTGCTGCTTTCTTTACATGTAGCCATAGTTGATGTGTTTATGCTGTGCCTAGCACAATGGGACTGTAGCCCTTAGGTTCAACTCTAATACAAATAGTAACAAGATATTCGACCCTGTTGTAGTTGATGCATCAGGTTAATATGGATTACTGCTTATGGATTACTGCTTATTTTACTCTTTACGAAATTGTGTAATTTAGCTAGGTGAAGTTCACTCACGTAGGCACACTGCACGAGTTTTTTTTTTTTTGTTGTTTTTTTTTAAGCAGATATGTGGAGACGGAGACGTAAAGGGAATGAACAACTAGAATGTTGTATTTCTTATAACTCTTTAGTTTATGGATCACCTTTCCTTCCTGAGTATTTGTAGTTACAATCAGAGTGTTGAAATTTACTTGCAAAAAAACCTTTTGTTAAGGTGGCGTTAAAATTGTTGCTGTTCAGCAGTGACCTCTGCTTGCCACACCCAGACACCCTTTTAGAATGTGGGATTTCAAAACCCATGCTCAAATATTAGAAAACGAGAAATGTTCAGTTAAGATATCTCCATGCATCTCTGAAAACAGTGTTAGCATTACGTAAAAAGACAAGCTTGAGATTTACAAAAAAACAGGAAATGCCTGGTTAAGGTACTGCTATGCACGCAGTGCAGCCAGACCATTGTAACTCTGCGCCATGGCAATAGGAACTCAAAACATCACAGTACTATACCCCTTGTTAGCAAAAAAAAAATCTTTTTTTTCTTTGCACATTATAGTTCTAAATCTAGTCCCACTTTCCTACAGTCCCACAGTGTGAAGTGCAGAGCAGTTGGTATTGGTTGACAGAGATCAACATAGAGATACTGAGCTGTTTCTCCTGCCTTGCTGTTGCACAACCACAATTTAAAAAAAAAAAATAAATCTAACAATGCATTAATGGATTTCCAAAAATTAATTTCTTGCAGCTTTAGGCTAATTTTATGCCATGCCCAAAAGAATGATATGACAAGACACTATATCTCACTATCTGAATCCTTTTAGCAAATTAACTCAAATTTGCACCACACACTCTACTCTAGGTTCTGAACTGACATCTTGATTTTTTTTCAAGATGATTTCACAGTATATATTGGTGGGTTTTTTGTTTTTTTTAAGAGAAGTTTTTAAAGAGAACCCATGTTTAAACTTTAACTCTGGGGTGGCTACTTGCATTCTTGTAATACCTTTATTGACTGCAATCACTAAGATTTTATTTCCTTTCAATGAATCTGCATATTTTCTAATGACTGAAACTAGGGGGATAGAGCCATAAGATGATTATTGCATCACACTACTGTAGTCAGACCAGAAGACTTTCAATTAGGCAGATTTCCAGGAGACAATTTCCCGTACTTTGACATTACCCTGAAAATGTTGCAGTTAATTTTGTCTTATAAGTGCACTGTCCTAAAAGGTGCAATCCATAAATAATAAGAGGAACTGTATGAGTAGGGTTGGCAGAATTCCATATTTTTTAAATAATTTCAGTGGATAACATCAATGTTTATTTTTAAGTGGTGTTTTTTTTTTTAAAGACTTTTTTGTCTGTCTTTCTCCGCAAGTGTGAAAATTATGGGATGAGGGTCAGACATTCTCAATAGACAGAGATTCAAGAACTTGAAGCTTTATAAACTATTCAAACACAAATTGTCAACATATATGTCAAAATATACTAAGTAAATATTCTTAAATCAAGAAATCATTAGTCCACGTATAACAAGCCTAATTTAAGTGTCTAAAACACTGCATTTTCTCAAGCACCGTTTTTCTTTCTTTACATGTCTGTACATTTTGATTTTATCAATGGAAATATTTTTTGTCAGTTTATGCGTACAGTGAAATCAACATTTACTGATTAAAAATCTAATCCTTCCAAGCCTATATACGACTTACCAGCTGCATATGAAAACATGTGGTATAAATGGGATAAAACTTTATACTTAAACAATATGTATATTTACTCTAATCAGTAACTTATTGTGCCTCGTCTCTCTTGTTATTCTCTTATCTGACACCTGCACTTGTACAGTTTTTGTAAGATTACAGTAAGTCATTCAATTTCTCTTAATTCCTTTTACTTCATTGGAAGCTGCTGGGTGCTTGCTGCTTTTCAAAATCATGTCGTTTTATTTATGCAACAAAATAAAGATTTAGGTACCCGGTTTTGAAAAACCTTGGCCTATCTCTATATGAATATATTCAGCATTGGGGAGTCTTAAAGAATAGGCTTTCCTTCACTGGCCTGAATTTTACCCAAGACTCTGAAAAATAACAAGGTGCTGATGAAGTGGAGATTACTCTGGATTACTGAATTTTTATTGGTCTTAATTCTGAGCCGTTATTAGAGTTCACCTTAAGTTGATGCCATTAGTACAGCTGCAAACCACAACAAACTCCTTCTCGATAACTGCTAGTAGCCACCCTTAATGCAACATTGGCTGAACTTCCCACTGATGGCTCCGTTTGGCTTCCCCAGAGAGTAAGCACATCATCATCTCCTCAAAGTGCATGGCCCCTGTTAGCACATTAGGCAAAGTTCTGTCTTAACGTCAGTTCCCTCATGATTGATAGCTGAACTACAACTGGAGGTATCGCATCACCTGGCCATTCTTATATTCTTGATAGACTGGCTGAATACGTGGTAAAGTACGTTAGCCTTGAAACTGTGACAAACTAAATCAGGTAATGCTTCAAGCCTCCAACTTTGCCTGAGAATTTGGGGGAAATTTGTTTGTTCCAGTACATTAATTTTTTCACAGGCAGAAATTTAAACTGTTACATCTGTTTACCTTTTTTAAAAAAAAAAATCTACCAACAGTTTGTTTTACCAGATCTCTAAGTCATGGTTTTAAAATGAAATTTTATCAAAAGTTAATTCATACCAGAGAGCAAGACATCATCCTATGTTCTTTCGGGAACTGTTTGCAGTGGTTTATGAAATACTGCAGCTTATCGGAAAAATCATTAATGGCTAGATTATACTTAAATATTTTAACCCTGTGCAAGGGGTGGTAGATAGCAGCATGGCTCTAGGAGCACCACAGGGAAAATGGTCCCTGAAAGTGTTCCCGGGGTAGTAATTTGCTACTGTCCCATACCCATAGCAGATTTCTTCCTTCATCCCATGACTCAATCATGTTGGCTGGTGCATATTTCCTTTCTGCCCACTTTGCACCAATCAAGAGAAGTACTTAGGGACAGCCCTTGTTTATCAAACCCATACACTCTTGTGGCAGAGATGTGAAGAGGCTGTGCAGGGAGGTGGAAGCGGGATTTACACCCTATGTAGGCTTGGCCATGATGTGTTCCTTGTAACTTCTTAAATTGCGTGTTAACTGTCCTAAGCGTACAGGTAAATCTATGAAATAAAAGATGTAGCTTGTGACTACCTGTCTGTGTATCTCTGTTCAAAGACTGTGTTCCACACCAATGTCTCCACTAAATTAGATATATAGCTTGATTAGATGGTAAATGTTTTCAAGAAATGCCAAGAAGTTATCTGTTTTCACTATGTAAAGAGAAATAACTTAGGTTTAAACTTCTTTAACTGAGTTAAGTATCTATCTTTCCACTACTGAAGCACTACTCATTTTCCATTGCCTCCTTTTCTTCTCCCCTCTTTATCTTACCAGTTTTCAGGAGTTTTATGCCATGTGCTTTGTTTGAGCCCACTCCTGCTTCCTGTTGAAGTCAATGGAGAGCTCTGCGGTTGCGGAGGAGAGAGGAAACCTTTGGAAATGACTGGATCAATATTATAGCTGTACTCGCCATTTCATAAGCATTGCAGATGTACAAATGAAAGAATTAACACACTGTCATTTCTTTTACCTCATTTCATGCTCTTCAAGTTGCTTAAGACCCAGACCAGCTGTGTGGTTTTACCAGGTGTTTCCGCTTGGTGTGCAGTACAGGGTGGCAATCTGCAGAAAAACAGAAGCAGCATTTTGATTTTGAACTTTATTTCTTACTGTTAAATAACATTTTTGTGGAAATGGTAAAATCAATAAAAAGGACGTATTATTTTTCTTTAGTGCAAGAGGTATTTGAAGAAGAGATTAAAAGAATTTTGGGAATGTTACTTCAATATTTTTTTTAAGGTAAAGCAGTCCATATAAAGAACGTATTTGGCTTCCTGATTTGGATACTGGTACAGAGCAATGGTCCTACTCCCATGCATAAAACAAGCGGGGCGAAGATTAGACTCTTCAACTAGGACTACAAATAGAAAGTTTGACTGAGAAAGTTTATAACAATATTTGTCCCTTCCCTGTTCTGCACGGCTGTGGTTTTTTTCCTGTGGTTTTGCTGTTCTGTGCAGCAGTGGGCTGCATATAATGGTGTATTCTCTTTTTGTAATTAGAGGAAGTGATTTAAAATGTCCCTCATTTAAACGAGTATTTTCCTTTGAAAGCACGAGATAACAGAAAAATAAGTCAGGAGGAGGAAAGAATGGATTAAAAAAAGGTAAAAGAGGAGGGTAGAGAAGTTGTCTGTTTTGAGATTTATTGGGCATTTTTCACCAATGTGTCTCACAGCTTATTCTGAAAAGAGAAGTCGGTTGGGAGTGGAGTGGAAGAAAAATGCTTTTCTTGGGGTGGAAACAAAGTCACAGGCTTATCCAGTGAGTGAACTAGGAGTATGTCTACGCTGTGTCTGGGAGTGAGGTTCCCGGCCCAGACTTTGCAGAGACAAAAATAGCTGTGTCAACAATGGGGCTCTGGCTCTGAAGCCTGGTTCCTCCCTGAGCAGCACTGTCAAAGCACTGTTTCCACTGCTGCTATTAGTGCGCTAGCACAAGCCCTGTTACTACAAGTCTTGGACCTGAGCTGGGAGGCTCGCTCCCAGATATAGTGTAGACATAGCCTACAGTGATGTGGGCTTAGGTTTAGTGTGGCTAGGGTAGCGAATTGGGACTCAGGAAACCTGAGATTCTCTTCTGGTTCTACCATTGAGCTTATATGTGACTTTGAGCAAGTCCTTTCACTTCTCTTTCCACTTTTTATCTAGCCTGTCTAATTAGATTATAAGTTGATCAGGGCACGAACTGTTCCATTATGTATTCATGGTGGAGTGCTTAGTGCAGTCTTGACTGGGGACACCAGGAACTGCTGTAATACTAAGCAGGTGATACCATATTAGCATAGAAGTGACTATGCTGGGTACCAGCATGAAGCCTCTGAGAACATCCATTGTGTGGTAGTTGTTTTCAGGGCCTGAGCAGACTCAGGCTGAGCTGGGTGCTTGTGCAGTTAACTCAAAGTGATGTGCCTACTCTCTTGATAAATCTGACTCCAAGGCCCTGGTTTGGCAAGATACTTAAGCACATGCCTAACTTAAAGTGTGAAAGTAGCCCTTCTGAAGTCAATAGGACTATTCATGGGTTTCGCTATCTTGCTGAACTAAGGCCCGAGTGCTTATTAAACTTTACAACCATTGGATTGGATAGAGATTATCATTATAATATATTTATTAGTCAAATATCCTTAAATATGCTAAGTGGCTCACATATACCCGTAAAAGATATGGTTCCTTCCCCAAAGAACGTACAATCTTAGGCCTCAATCTTCCAATGAGCTCTGTTCGTGTGAACCCCATTGAAGTCAATGTGGTTCCACGTAGAACAACTTACAGGATAGTTAGGGGAGCAAGAAACTTGATATGAGAAAGGAGCAGATATTGGTAGAAAGTCAGAATTTAAGTGTTTACTGTTCATCATAATTATTATTTATTAATAGAGTTGGCTGATGCATTCTAAAATGTGCAGTATTGACAATTTTTCATCAATTTTCAATTTCAGTGAAAAAAATGGGTAAAATTTTTAAATGAAATTTGTTGTGAAGACTTCATACTGCTTTTCATCCAGCTCTGACTATTAATTGTTAATAACTTAGGACATGATGTGGCTGAGTATTCAGGGTTGTAAAAGTAAGGGGAGAAACCAGCCATAGTTACAGTCTTTGTGGTTTCTTGTGTGGAGGCAGCAGGGCAATTGCTTTGTCCTCCCATCTCCTCCTCAGTTTGTAGAATTGACCAGCTGCAGAAGGAGGTGGCCCACTTCAGTCTTGTAAGGGTTGGTGCATACAGCAGCTTCCCCTTGTGGCATTATGTCTCTCTTTAATGCAGAATACTTTCTGCTAGTTCCTTTTAGCTTTGAAATGCCCTCACTTTGGAGTCAGATGAATGCCTTTTCAAACAAGGGTATAATGACTTGAATCAGCAAGGAGGATATGGAAGAATTGAGGGTTTACACAGAGCCACATTTTCTGGTAACTTCACACCGGAAAATAATAAAAGCAAATAATGAATGAAATGTACAATGTTTTATATTTGTGAATCTTGACAAGGCAGGAAGTGGGGTGTGAATGGCAAAGATGGTGTGAAATAGAGATCTGGGGGTGAGAAGCAAGGATCTGTGTCCCTCCCCATATTACTTCAATGTACCTTGAACACTCTAGTGCAAGGGTTCCCAAACTTGGTTTGCGGCTTGTTTAGGGTAAGCCCCTGGCGGGCCCCAAGACACTTTGTTTACCTGAGCATCAGCAGGTATGGCCGCTTGAGGCTCCCAGTGGCTGTGGTTCGCCATTCGCAGCCAGTGCAAGCTGCAAGCAGCCGTACTTGTGGATGCTTAGGTAAACAAAGCATCTCATGTCCCACCAGGGCCTTACCCTAAACAAGCTGCAAACCAAGTTTGAGAACCCCTGCTCTAGTGGTTCTCCGATCAACACGCTATGTTACATGCTGGAATGTGTTGCAGTACCTTATGTGAAACAGAGTGAGCAAGTCAGTGACGAGCAGGAATTTTCCCATATATAGTTGTTACTTTTAGAATGTAGTTTTTAAAATTTGTAAAACTAGTGCTTCATTACTCCCTTCTTAAAGTAGTATCTAATGTTAGAAATTCTCAGTGTGAATCCCAAGTAAGCAGGCTTTGCTCAGGGGTTATTTGCAGCCAGAGTGAGATAGAATATTCACCTCATCCCATAACATGGAGCAGAACTGTTCTATGACTAGTGCCATCCTCCACCAGGTGCAAGGTTGACTGGTGTATCTATGTCTCTAGAACCATTCTCTTTGTTACTGCAGATGAAGCCCATGCTGACCTGAGTATAGATCCCCTCTGTACAGGGGCTCTGCAGTTTGCCCTGACTCTCCTGCCCTACAGTGGAATTTACTGTTTCTTCTGCCTTTCATGCACCCATCCTGGGGTAGGGAGAAGATGAATTTGGGCCATATTATTTCTGTCTCCTCTGTACTAAACCTCCTTGAATTTCTGAGATATTACCATCAAGAGAGCTGAGTCAGCATAACTAATTGTTTAGCTAGATTCTGTATTATGCACCACGATAAAAATCTCAACCTCTTCTAATTTCAGGGCTTACAGTATGGCCATAGCTAGGAAAAAATGTTTTAACTTGTAAATTCAGCAAATATGGCATGGAAGTCCGTGCAAGGGAATAAATATAGAGATGCCTGCACACACTGTAACTTTTTTTTCCTAACCATAGTCACTCTTTAAAGACTGATCTTTAAGGATGAACAAAGAAGGGTTTCTTTACGTAATTAGTATTCTTTGTATACTCAAAAGACTGATTTTTATCTGCTATTGCAGATCTGAAAACATGTTTTTTTCAGTTCTAAAAACCATGCCTTCATTTACGAGCGTCTTTTCCACTTTGAGCTGTTAAATGTTTTGCGATATTTTACTTATTAACAGCATTTGGGTTTTCCCTTCCCTCTACTGTAAGATGATGGGAACAAACTTGTTAGTATTAATTGAAAAAGCTTTTGCAGAAGGAGATTGAGTGTTTAAAGCACAGTATTATAGGTTATCTTCAGTACATCTCAATGTAGGCCAGCGGACAGGATTGGGAGACAAAAGTCTTGAGATTTACTCTGTTCTGCCACTGACTCAATATACGATGTTAGGTAAGTCATTTAGGTCAAAAAGTGGCCACTGATTTTGAGTGCCTCAATTTTTGGGTGCCCATTTGAAACCTCTTGAATCATAACTTCAGAAGTAATCGGCACTCCTCACTACAGTAGGAGCTCCTGCTGCTCAGAAGGCCTGTGTTTGCTTTTCAGGCAATCTCAGGCTGGCTATCTAAAAACTGAGAGATCCGGAATCAGCAGCCGCTCTGAAAAAATTGGGCTTTAACCTCTGTGTGCCTCCCTGTTCCCTATCTGTGCACATATGGTTAATATTTACCCACCTTTTTGAGATATGTATCTAATCTCTTGTGCCTATAGATTATAAGGCAAGGTGGGCAAACTTTTTGGCCCAAGGGCCACATCTGGGAATAGAAATTGTGTGGTGGGCCATAAATGCTCACAAAATTGGGGTTGGGATGCGAGGGGCAGGGTGAGGGCTCTGGTTGGGGGTGCAGGCTCTGGTGTGGGGCCAGAAATGAGTTGAGGGTGTGGGAGCGGGCGTTGGGCTGGGGTGGGAGAGTGGGGTGCAGAGGCAGGGTCAGGGCTCCAGCTGGGGGTGTGGGCTCTGGAGTAAGGATGAGGGGTTTGGGGTACAGGAGGGTGTTCTGGGCTGGAATCGTGGGGTTTGGAGGGCAGGAGGGGGATCAGTGCTGGGGCAGGGGTTTGGGCGTGGGGAGGTGAGGGCTCCATCTGGGGGCGTGGGCTCTGGGGTGGGGTTGGGGATGAGAGATTTTGGGGGGCAGGATGGTGGGGCTGGGAAGAGGTTCCAGGGTGCAGGCTCCGGGTGGCACTTGCCTCAAGTGGCTCCCAGAAGCAGCGCCATGTCCCTTCTCTGGCTCTGCACACTGCACTGTCCACAGGCACTGCTCCTGCAGCTCCTGCTGCCTCTGATTCCCGGCCAACGGGAGCTGCAGGAGGCAGCGCTTGGGGAGGAGGCAGCGTGCAGAGTGGAGCCCTCTGGCTACCTCTACACGTAGGAGCCAGAGTGGGGCCATGCTTCTGCTTCTGGGAGTAGCCCCCGACCCTGCTCCCCCACTGGAGCGGGGCAAGCCCCAGACACTGCTCCCCAGTGGGGGTTCGAGGGCCAGATTAAAATGGCTAGCACGCTGGATCTGGCTCAAGAGCCGTAGTTTGCCCACCCCTGTTCTAAGGCCAGAAGGACCACTTAGTCTAACCTCTTGCATAACAGGCTGGAGAGCTTCCATAAAATAAAATCTAAGGGAATGTCTGCACTGCAGCAACAAGGTGTGATTACCAGGGTGGGTAGACAGAGTTGTGCTAGCTCTGCTCCAGGTAGTGAGCAAAATCTAGCAGTGTGGCTGTTGCCATGAGGACAGTGACTTGGGCTAACTGCCTGAGTCCAAGCTCGTCCGAGTTCAAGTGGCTAGCTTGATTTGCTGTCGGTGCTGCAACATCCACACTACTATTTTTAGAGTTCTAGCTCGAGCAGAGCTAGTGCAAAACTGTCTTACTGTACTGGGAATCACACCTTCCAGCTGCAGAGTAGACATACCTGTAGTGTTTAGGGATCACTGTGTTTACCAGTTACTATGTTTCTTAAATTGTTTTAACAGTGAAGTAAATTTATTCAAGGAGCATTGCATCTTCAGAGTTGCCTTATTGATTCAATAATCACTTATGTGAGGTAACTTGAGAATAAATAGAGCCCCCCTGCAACTACTGTCACTTTAATAGTAACTTGTTCTGACCATAATTATGGTCCTCTATCTTGACGACTTTTCTGCAGGACTACTATAACCACTACTTACACACATTTTCTGCAGAAATAAAAACAAAGTATTTAAATGACAAAATGTACTCTATGAGCCTGATTACTGAAGTTTATTAACTTAATGAAGTTACTAATATAAACTTCAATGGAGTTATCCCCAGTTTACTTCACCAGGAAATCAGAATCAAGCTGTGTGCGTGTGTGATCTAAAAGCCACTGTGAACTAATAGGAATTTTACAAGAGCTGTTGGTACAAACCCATTCTCTTGATATTAGAGAAGTAAAATACAGATGATGCTAATGACCATAGTAACTGGTAAACACAGTGATCCCTAAAATTCAAAGGATATTTACTTTTAAATTTGGATCTGACGTCTAGGGCTTAATCTTCCTCCAGTGAGGATTTTGCGCTTTACTTCTAGAGGAACAAGATAGAGCTTTTAGCTGTCCTTATTTAAATAGACCTGATTCTGTAGCCCTGCTTAGTTAATTGGGATCATTCACAGTATTACCCAGTGTGAGTACGGTTTGCAAAATTGGGCTCAGTGTTGGGCAGGTCCTAAGGTCTACACATCATTCATGATGATAATCTCTTAGATGAGCAGATACCCTGATTTACCAGAAATGTCACAGTTTAAAGGGACTGTCCCAGCTAGTTATAATGAAAGTTGTGATCTCTTGGTTTTTGTCATAATTCACCTACTAGATGTCTGTCACGCTCTCCCACTTCTTCTTCTCTCCCACTCTTCCTTCCTTCCTTCCTTCCCCATTACCTGCCTGCTAGCTTTTCTCATGATTACCCACATCAGCTTGTCTGTACACCATTTCCTGCCAAAACCAGCTGCCTCTGGACTGAGCTCAAATGCCTCATCTTCTTCTTTGTTGTCTTCTTCCTGTGACATTTAGAATGCAACATCACATTTTGGCTTATGGGGTGTCTTGGATGGTTCCTCATAAGCAAAAACATAGTTACATACGCGGAGAACAACGTGGAGGCAACTTGCTGATGTATAGTTTGTATTGCTGAGCTTGTTGTCATGGTTAAGGGAGAGGCAGGAACTACTGCAGGCAGGCCTGGTGCAAGGATGTTTTGCCTAGGGTGCGAAACTTCCACCTTGCGCCCCCCCTGAAGTGCCCCCCTTGCGGCAGCTCTCCACCCTGAGACACTCCCCCTTCACCCCTGCCCCGCCTCCTCCCCGAACATGCCGTGGCTGCTTCACTTCTTCCACCTCCCAGGCTTGCAGTGCCAATCAGCTTAGGCACTGCAAGCCTAGGAGGTGGGAGAAATGAAGCAGCCATGGCCTGCTCAGGGAGGACGTGGGGCAGGGGTGAGCTGGGGCGGGGAGTTCCCCTGCATGCCGCCCCCACCCTTACTTGCTGCAAGTGGCCCTCCCTGCGCTCCCCTGCCCCAGCTCCCTCCGCCTAAATGCCAGCAGTGACCAGGGTCAAAGATCCGGCCACTGCAGTCGCTGCCGAAGAAAATGGTGTCCCCCAAATCTCAGTGTCCTAGGCGACCGCCTAGGTCGCCTAAATGATTGCACCGGCCCTGACTGCAGGAGAAATTAGAGGGAAAGTTGCGTCTCTAAGGAGGGTATTTCTCTTTGTGAAAATGTTCTACCCAAACCAACCTCCTCCCACCTTTCACAGAGATATGAACCTTAAGCAGTTTCATACCCAAGTTGCCAAAACTTTGTGTACCCAATCCTGCCATGATAGGTTGCTAGCCCAAGCTATTAAAATATTCCTTTATTAATAGTGTGATATATGAAGATCTAGAGCAGGAGTCCCCAACGTGGTGCCCTCTGGCACCATGGCTCCTGCAAGGGCCTCTAAATGCACCCGCGTCCTGGCCGGCAGTGGATCATCCACCAAAATGCCGCCGAATTTTGGTAGGACTTCAACAGCAACGCCTGTCAATGACGCCGCTTGCCACTGACAAGCGGTGTCATTGAGAGGCATCGCTGCCGAAATGCTGCAGAAATTTGGCAGCACTTTGGCAGGTGCTCTACCACCGCCATGGTTCTTCGTCTGGCGCCCGCCGGACGAAAAGGTTGGGGACCACTGATCTAGAGAATCTCGGGATCTCCCCAGACAATCCACCAACATTTAGGTTTCATGTCATCACAACAGTTTGATGTTTCTCTTGCCTCATATCTCACAGATACCTGTGTGGTGCACCCTCTTGCACTCTGTAAATTCTTATTTCTGCTGGGCCTTTCACATGCTTATCTGCTCATTTATTGAATTTATGGTCTGTTGGTTCAGGTGTAGGAACTTTTATTTACATATATCTCAATTGTGGTGAGTTAACCCCAATCTAATCAGGCAAGTCAGAGCCATGTGCTCTAAAACAGGTTGGCAGTAAGTAGCTAGCTGATCAAGAGAAATAAAAAAAAGTTGATCCATTATCCAACCAATAGTAGCCATTAACTAACTGCAGGCAAAGAGCCATGGAACTCTTGAAGGTGCCAGCTGCTACCATTTTACTCCTTTGGCTCCAGATTATTGACTTTGTTGTTTCCTGCTGAGCCACACCAGCTGACTCATCAAAAGTTCAGATGTGTCCCAGAATTCTCTTTATCAGATGCTTCAAAGGAAGTTTCAGATAAAAACAGTTGATTAGCTACATGGTTTGCAAAATGGTCTCTAGATATCTTTGAAGCACAGATTACCTGTGCGTTACTAACGGATCTTCCCTGTTGTTGAAACTCACATCAGATGTTAGCCAAGCCTTAGAACTGCAAAAGGAAAACACGTGCACTATAAATACAGCTTCAAATGTTATTACAAATTAACTCTCCAAAACAAAACCATAGAGAGCTAAAGTTTATAATAAATGGAAACAGGTCTGCTTTAAAAAAACAGAAGTTGAATGTCTGATTTGCATGGTGGATATTAACCAGCTTTTGATGATAAATGCTTGTAAGATCTGAATTTTGGGTGAAACTTACCTCTCTGTAGAGGACCAGCACAAGGCCTATAATAATTGGAGATATACCTATCTCCTAGAACTGGAAGGGACCTTGGAAGGTCATTGAGTCCAGCCCCCTGCCCTCACTAACAGGACCAAGTACTGATATTTTGCCCCAGATCCCTAAGTGGCCCCCTCAAGGATTGAACTCACAACTCTGGGTTTAGCAGGCTAATGCTCAAACCACTGAGCTATCCTCTCTCTCCCATGTAAGCTGAATTTTGAAAGTGTAAGTGTTACAAAGGCCTTTATGCTGGCCCTCTGCGCAGGAGTAAGTTTCACCGTTAACAGCAGGGTTGTTGTGCTGTCACAGAGGCCTGGTCTACACTACGCGTTTAAATCGATTTAAAGAGTGTTAAATCGATTTAACGCTGTACCCGTCCACACTACAACGCCCTTTATATCGATATAAAGGGCTCTTTAAATCGATTTCTGTACTCCACCCCGACGAGAGGCAATAGCACTAAATTCGATTTAACAATTCAGGAGTACAGTTAGTGTGGACGAAATCGACGTTTGATGGCCTTGCGGGCGGTATCCACAGAATGCAACTGACCGCTCTGGTTCAGCAATCTGAAAACTTCGGAATGAAGCGGGCAGGTTAAAGGGAACCCGCGAACTTATTGAATTACATTTCTGCTTACCCCAGCGTGGAGCTCTAGATCAGCACGGGTTTGGCAATGCAAGTCTCAAATCCAAAAAGAGGCTTCAGCATGCATGGACCGTATGGGAGAGATACTAGACCTGAATCGCTGTATGGGGAGGACAAATTCTGTTGTATCAGATTCTCGTTACAGAACACGAATGCCAAGCGTTTTAAAAAAAACCTCCAGGATACACAGCGCTGCGTGAAAGCGTTACGGAGAAGCCGAGCTCAATGAGGACGCTCATGGACGGGTGATGGAGGTACGAGACTTCAGCGATCCACAGTCCCGCAATTCTCTGAAAAGTGTTTCATTCTTTTGCTGAGCTGCCCAGTGTGTAGGTTCAAACACGTGTTTGGCGTGGTTCGGGAACGCTTCTCAGTTCTTCCCCGCCCCCCCCCACCAGAAAGAAAGGGAAAGAAATCTTTCCTTGACTAACTTTCAATGTCAACCTATGTGTACTGAATGCTCTGGTAGACGCGATGATTACAGCAGTTAGAAAGAGCAGTATCCCGCTCCTTTCCCTCTCCCTCCCCGGTCGGTAGACGGTGTGTAGGAACTGCCACTCTCGGAGAACCCTTGCTTGATAGATTGCATAATATATGATGGGAATGATTCCTGGTTACTCCAGTAGATAGGACAGACGGCTAATAAGCTACTTTCATCGATAGCAAGTGGGGGGTTCAGCCCCCCTCCCTTTCAGTGTAAGAAAAGATTCCGTTAATTGCCCTGACTGTCAATAGCCGGAGGGCTGCCTCCAAGTCTCTGTTTTCTTTTTCGTTGCTTCTTTTATAACTTCATGACACAAATGTGAGGTGGGACACTGCACGTTTAGCCCAGTGTAAGGTTGGGGGGAGGAGGAAGCAACGGGTAGCGGTTGTTGCAGGGGCACCCCTGTGAATACTGCACGGAAGTAGCTGTGCTCTCTGATACACTGGATCTCTAATACACTTGCCTCTGTATTCTAGCGGCGACTCTATTTTTAGAAACCATAAGGGAGAGGATTGGATCAGATCCCCAAGTGAGTCAATCCCATTTTTGCTTTCAAAAATTTTTGAGCCAGGGGCCTCATGATAGCAGGGACGAGTACGAGAAGGGAGAGATAACATATCTCGATTTGCACAGTTTACTCTGCAGTAGATGGTCAGAACGACGGTAACCGTCTTCTTGCTTCTTGCAAAGCAAGTGAATGTGCTGTGTAGTTGTGGAAGTTATCGCACTCTCTGTCGCGGCATCCAGTTACACATACGGTCTGGAAAAAAAAAGCTGACGGGCTCCATGGTTGCCGTGCCTATGGCGTCTGCCGGGGCAAATCCAGGGAAAACAGGCGCGAAAGGATCTAGTCAGCGTGATGTTCTCGCTGAGGAAGGAATGAGTGATGACATTTACCAGAAACCCCCGGACAATTAAGATTCAACCCTCGAATTTCCAAGAGGTGGGGGAGACTGGCGGGACTATGGGATAGCTACGGAAGTGCTACCCCATATGCAACGCTTCAGAATCGCGTTAGCACCTCGAGCATGGACGCACAAATGCCAATATACTGTGCTGTGTGGACGACATGGAATTCGATTATAATTATCAGTTTATAAACCATTTTAGGCTATTCGATATTATCCCCGTGTGTAGACATGGCCTGAAAGCTTACTCTTTAAAAAAAAATTTGTGCGTATTTCTTTGCACTGTTGAGGACCAAGAGTCTTTGGCACGGTTTTTTTGTTTTTGTTTTTCCACCTGTATAGACGATCAGGATTGATTGTGAATTCCAACAGTTCTAAGTTTTTTCATTTCAGTTCAGAGGACATGTACTGCTTTATTTCTTGAAGTAGGAGCTATGCTAGAACATTTTTAATCCATTAGTCTTCGAGAGATCTCTTCTAGCTACACACCTTAGGAGGTGTGCAGAGGGAAAACCCATATCCTGTAGGCCCCATAGGAAAAGAAAGTTCCAATAGGTGTACTACCTGCTGAGCACAATAAGCTCCAGAGCCCTGGTTTTGTGGAATTTCAAGCTCTCTGGGATAGAGCTGTTTAACTTTCCTCCGCGCTTCCCCCGCTGCCCTTGTTTTCTTCTGGTCCTCATCACGGTTACCCGAAGGAGAGGACCTGCAATTTCAGGCGAACCTCGACATTTTTACAAGAGCCACTAGGTGCGAAAGCTCCACTAAAAAGGGGAACCTGGAAGCTGCATGTCTGGGGGCTGCCTTGGTCAACCATTGTAGCCAATGCAGCCATGGAGCTGACGGGGGGGGGGCGGGATGTGTGAAGGACAGAGTACTCCCAAAGCTAGTGCACAGGACGTCTCTGGCAGTCCCTGCCTACCTCCCCATCCCCCCTGTTTCTTATGATTGAGTAGCTCACTCTCTGGTGAAGTCGTATATCTATCCTGGTGTTGACTGGTCACTTGGGCCAAATGTCTTCCTACAGTACCTCTGTCTTGTTTACACTAGGAATGATTTGGCTTCATGTTTCTGTCAGAAAATCCTGATTCTTAATTAATACATAACTAATTAGTGCTGTGTTCAAATGTAACTTGTTTATTTTTTATGAGAGCTGTAGCTGAGAGGGAATTCAACTTGGATTCTTGGCTGGAGAAAGTGGAGGAATGTTTATACATCTAAGTAATAGATTACTGGAGAGGAATGCTGCACTCATGGTAGATGAGAATGCAGAGTATACGGAATCGATTTTATATTACTCACAACAACCCATAACACGCAAATCTAATGTGGTTTAGGGAGGTTGATGTTATTTGAGGAGCTGTATGTATAGGGAAATGCAACCTAGATGAGCTACTATAAGGTGGGGTGCAAACTGTTGTAAAACTGTTCCCGAGAAGAGTAAATTAATCAGTGGATTCACAGCATGTGGAAGGAACATAACAAGTGGGACGTGCAGATCAGTTCTGGGTCTGGTTCTGTTCAATATCACTTCCATCAATGATTAGAGATCTTAATGGTTTAGAGAGTATCACTTACAAAGTTGCTGATATACAAGCTGGAGGGGTTGCAAGAGCTTTGTGGAATAGCATTTTGGAGAATGATCTGGACAATAAAAGGAGGGGTCGGCAACACTTTCTACGAAGTGGTGTGCCAAGTCTTCATGTTATCACTTCTAATTTAATGGTTTCGATGTTGCCAGTAATGACATGTTTAATGTTTTGAAGGCTCTTCTTTTCTGTAGTCTGAATTATAATTAAACTAAACTATTAGTTGTATGTAAAAGTGAAATAAGGTTTTAAAAATGTTTCGAGAAGCTTCATTTAAATAAATTAAAATCGCAAGACCCCCTCCCCAGACGGTGGCCCAGGACCTGGGAAGTGTGAGTGCCACTGAAAATAGCTGAAGCTGCCACCTTTCGGCATCCGTGCCTAGGTTGCCTACCCCTCGAACTAGAGAGAAATGGGTCTAAGTATAGGATGAATTTTCAACAAGATTAGCAAAGTACTCTGTAGGAAGGGAAAAATCAGATTGCAACTAACATCAGGAATGACTATCTAGGAAGGAGTAATGCAGAAGAGGTCTGGGGTGTCATAGTGGACCAAACTAAATATGAGTCAAACGTAAACACTGTTGCAAAAAAATCAAACATCATTCTGGGATGTATTAGCAGGAGTATTGTAAGCAAGACACTAAAAGTAATTCTTCCGCTCTACTCCACACTGATTAGGCCTCAACTGGAGTATTGTGTCCAGTTCTGGGCATCACATTTCAGGAAAAATGTGGACAAATTGGAGTAAGTCCAGAGAAGAGCAACTAAAAAGATTAGAGGTCTAGAAAACATGATCTGTGTGGGAAGATTGAAAAAGTGGGTTTGTTTAGTCTGGAAAAGAGAAGATGGAGAGGGGACATGATTACCGTTTTCAAGTACGTAAAAGGTTGTTACAAGGAGAAGGGAGAAAAATCATTATTCTTAACCTCTGAGGATAGAACAAGAAGCAATGGGCTTAAATTGCAGCAAGAGAGGTTGAGGTTGGATGTTAGGAAAAGCTTCCTAACTGTCAGAATGGTTAAGCACTGGAATAAATTGCCTAGGGAGGTTGTGGAATTTCCATCCTTGGAGATTTTTTAAGAGCAGGGTTAGACAAACGCAGGAATGGTCCAGATAACACTCTATCCTGTCTTGAGTGCAGGGGCCTGGACTAGACGACTTCTCGAGATCCTTTCCAGTCCTATGATTCCATGATTCTATATATGGAGAGATGTTAAGTCAAAAAGCCTTAGATAATGAAGCAGAATGTGGCCGATATTTCCACTGAAATTGAAGAAATAACGTGTCCTGCAGTGCATGGTAAACTGATCTTGTGCTGATTTTTCACTCTTCCAGGAATCATGTCTGCACACATTGATTTTTTACTCTGGGCTGGACCCTCAGTGGGTATAAATCAGCACAGTCAACTAGAAATGCAGTGGAACTGTGTTGATTTACACCAGCTGAAGATCTGGACCTGTGACTTTTAATGTGGGTTTTGGTCAGTCACAGGGTATTTCTGTAGATACACTTGCCTTCGCAAAGTTTTGTTTTTTATCCAGGCTTTTGATTTCATTTTTGTCTTTGAGGGACTTCTTCCTCTCACACCCTTCCAAAAGGAGGATGGTTCTAATGTTTAAAAAGAGGCGATGTTTCAGGTTCTTTCAGATACCTGTCCGCTTACTAGTGATAATTAAGTAGATTGGTAGCTAAACTGAACAGAGAGAGAATTTCTGCTCCAAAATTAAATAATCCACGTTTCCCCCCTTCTTTTCTTTGGCTCCATCCTCTATACTCTTCTGAGAATATTTTTAGAGGAAAGAGGCCGTCTAATCTAACCTATACTTGAATTTCTTTGTATCTCTTCTTACTGTTCTCCCCTCTCCCCCCCACCATCTTCTGTCCTGCTGTGCTGTATTTCTTCTCCCTTTCTGTTGCTTGCTTGCTTTTCCCTTTTTTCTCTTCCCTTTCCACATTTCACCTTTTCTTCATCCCCCAAGATATATGCTCTATACTGTCTCCTACTGTTTGATGGCTTCTGCAGCATGCTAGGAGGTTTTCCTTCACATCTCATGGGAAGAGCTGTCTTCTAGCTCATTTTGCTGCTGCACGTGAAGGGAAGGAGCTGAACATGATGAACTGGGGGCTCAGCTCCACTCTTGATAACCTCTGTGGTTTGGGTCAGTTGGCATGGGTTCATTGCCCACCACCCAACACTAGCTTCAGCATAATGGAGAATGTTGCCAAATTCTATCCCTGCATAGCTCTTTTAACCACTTAGGCTAGTAACTGGGGTCTGGGGATGGTAAGGAGAAACAGAGCTGGTTTCTTCCTCCAGAGGTCCATCTGGCTAGCTAATTGGGCCAATCACTGAGTCAAGCCTAAACCAAGCTTCTTGCTTGGATCTCAGTTTCGCTGCTTGGATACCTGTTGCTTGGGGAAAGGCAGCAACTGTAAGGTTTTGCAGCTCTCTTGATTAGAGGCTAATGCAGCTAATTTAAAACCTTGAAATGGCTCACGGTTGATTTTTCCCCTTGAAAGAAAGAATCAAGTGCTGCCTAGGTACAATGAGAGCAGGCTTAGTGACCTGACCTAGGTAATTTTGAATCATTACAGCATTACTAGCAGGATGGTACAATTGCAGCCTAAGAGTTTTTGGTATATTAAATCTGTGGTTTTCAGCCAGGGGTCTATGTACCCCGGGGATACATAGCGATCTTCCAGGGGGTACATCAACTCATCTAGATGTTTGGCTAGATTTACAACAGGTGTGATGGGGCAAGGCCAGATGGCTACAGTAAAGTAGTGAGGAACAGGTGTGTTAGCCCCAGGCTAAACAAATCCCTGGTACCGTGGTAACCAAATGGCAGTTGCTCCAGGTTAATCAAGGCACCTGGGACCAATTAAGGCAGTGGAGATAGCTACTTTGATTAGAACACCTGCAGCCAATCAAGGCAGGCTAATCAGAGCACCTGGGTTTAAAAAGGAGCTCACTCCAGTCTGGCAGGGAGGAGCCAGAGGAGAAGGAGCATGTGTGAGGAGCTGGGAGCAAGAGGCACAAGGAGCTGAGACTGAGAGGGTGTGCTACTGGAGGATTGAAGAATTATCAGACAATCAAGCATTATCAGACAGCAGGAGGAAGGTCCTGTGATGAGGATAAAGAAGGTGTTTGGAGGAGGCCATGGGGAAGTAGCCCAGGGAGTTGTAGCTGTCATGCAGCTGTTACTGGAGGCACTATAGACAGCTGCAATCCACAGGGCCCTGGGCTGGAATCCAGAGTAGAGGGCGGGCGGGCCCGGGTTCCCCCTAAACCTCGCAACTCCTGATCAGACACAGGAGGAGCTGACCCAGACTGTGGGTTCCACCAGAGAACCCCCACCAGAGGAGAAACTCATTGAGGTGAGCAAATCTGCCAATAAGCGCAGGACCCACCAAGGTAGAGGAGGAACTTTGTCACACAGGGTACATAAAAAGCTCTAGCCAAGTCAGTACAAACTAAAATTTCATACAGACAATAGCTTGTTTATACTGCTCTATATACTGTTCACTGAAATGTAAGTACAATATTTATATTCCAGTTGATTTTATTTTATAATTTATATGGTAAAAATGACAGTCTGCTATGACACTTTGGTATGATTGATTTTGTAAGCAAATAGTTTTTAAGTGAGGTGAAAGTAGGGCATATGCAAGACGAAGACTCCTGAAAGGGGTGCATAGTCTGGAAAGGTTCAGAGCCACTGTATAAGACAGTTACTCATCTTTGTAACTGTTGCTCTTCGAGATATGTTGCTCATATCCATTCCAATTAGGTATGTGTGTACTGCATGCACAATAGTCGAGAGATTTTTACCCTAGCAACACTTGGTGGGTCGGCTGAGGCTCTCCCTGGAGTGGCATCCTTCCGGCGCCAGATATATACCCCAGTCGAACCAGCGCCCCCTCAGTTCCTTCTTGCTGGCTACTCAGACAGAGGGCGGGTTTGGAATGGCTATGAGTAACTCATCTCAAAGAACAACAGTTACGAAGGTGAGTAACCATCTTTTCTTCTTCGGTTGCTTGCTCATTTCGATTCCAATTAGGTGACTTCCAAGCCGTACCTAAGAGGTGGGGTCGGAGTGAGATGTTGCGAAGTGAAGGACCACTGAGCCAAATGCGGCATCATCCCTGGACTGCTGCACTATCACATAGTGGGTGGCGAAGGTATGCACCGATGACAGAATCACTGCCCTAAGTATCTCCTGAATGGGCACATGCGCCAGGAAAGCAGAGGATGAAGCCTGAGCCCGCATGGAGTGGGCGGTAAGGTATAGAGATGGGACACCCGCCAAGTCATAGCACTCACAGATGCATGATGTGATCCAGGACGAGATGCGCTGGGAGGAGACTGGAAGGCCCTTCATCCAGTCTGCCACAGCAAGAAACAGCTGTGACGTTTTCCTGAAGGGTTTCGTTCGATCGATGTAGAAGGCCAAGGCCCTGCGAATGTCTAGAGAGTGCAGCTGTTGCTCCCATCGAGAGGCGTGCGGCCTCAGGTAGAAGACAGGGAGGAATATGTCCTGGTTGACATGGAAGGCAGACACCACCTTAGGGAGGAAGGTCGGGTGGGGTCGCCGCTGTACCTTGTCCTTGTGGAGCACCATATAGGGTGGTTCCGATGTGAGTGCCCTGAGCTCAGACACACGCCTCGCCGAGGTGATAGCTACGAGGAAGGCGGTCTTCCAGGAAAGGTACAGGAGTGAGTAGGTGGCCATCGGCTTGAACTGGGCACCTATGAGTCTGGATGGGACCAGGTTAAGATTCCACATAGGGACTGGTTGTCGAATTCATGGGGACCCGTTGTTGAATTTGTGGGAATATGTGCTCCAACCCCTTGAGAAATCTGCTGACCATGGGATTGGAGAAGACAGAGTGCCCATTTTTGCGTGGATGGAAAGCCGAAATAGCTGCCAGGTGCACCCTGATGGAAGATATTGCCAAGCCCTGCTGCTTTAAGGACAGGAGGTAGTCCAAGATGATAGGTACTGATGCCTGTAGTGGGGGTCGTATGATTCCAGGCGCACCAGCAGGAAAAATGCTTCTACTTGATTAAGTATGTGGACCTGGTAGAGGGCTTCGTGCTAGCCAAAATAATCTTATGGACTGAGTGAGAACAGCACAGCTCGGACTGATTTAGCCATGGAGCATCCATGCTGTGAAGTGGAGAGAGTGCAGGTCGGAATGGCAGAGTCAAATGTGATCCTGAGTGATCAGGTCTGGCCACAGCGGGAGTGGAATCGGGGTGTCCACCACCCACTCTAGGAGAGTGGTATACCAGGGCTGTCTGGGCCACACTGGGGTGACCAGAATCAGATGGGCTCTGTCCCTGCACAGCTTGATTAGGACCCTGTGGACTAGCAGGAATGGAGGAAAGGCGTAGTCCCAACCACTGCCTCATCGGGCGAGGACGAAAAAGATACCCCCAGGACTAAGGGATCCTGTGTGAGGTCCTCTTGTGGAGGATCTTGTTGCTCAAGGTCCGTCATGCTAGGAGTGTGGGCCTGCATTGGCGCTGGAGCAGTTGCCTCAGAGCCTCCTGGGGGAGGGCGAGACACTGTGGCCTCCGGTACTCGGGGCTCTGAAAAGGCGGAATGGGAAGCCCCTGAAGGAGCCCCGGGCTTGATGGTATGCCCAGGGGGTCCAAAAGGACCACGGTGGGTTTTCGTGGCCCGGGTCCAGGCCTCCTCCTAGCCACTGGCCTGTACCTCCCTCGCCTTGGTCCTGGGCATGTTAGCCACTTTGTGAGTGCAATGATGCAGAAGTGGAGGGAGATGGCCTAGGCAGTGCTGTATGCGCCGGTGCCGAGTACCCCTGTGCTGTACAGTGCCGTGGTACCGGCGACTGGTGCCATGAGGCAGAATGGTACCGAGACTTCGATTGGTGCCTGTGGTTGTATTGGTACCGGGACCCTGATCTGGATCTCAATGGTGACCCCGGTGAGATCGGCGTCGGGATCAGCGTCAGGTTGAGTGCCGCTCTGAGTGGTGCCAGGAGTCGGAACGGTGCCAGCCGTAATGCGATTTGGATCTCTGCGAGCCAGAGTGGATTCACGAGTACGACCAGCGGCAAGAACGAAAACGGTGCTGAGACAGCAAGCGACGCCATGATGGATGCTGGGAAGAAGAAGATTGAGACCGGTGTTGTCCTTCTTCATTCAGCGATGGTGGTTGCATGAGGGAGGCTTTCCCTTTGACAGCACTGTCCGTGCCGGAGGGGCTGGTGGCTGCAGAGGAGTCAGCTCTGTGAACGCAATCAAGTCCTATTCAGTTGAAAAGGTCTCCGGTGTGGAGGGTAGTCTCAGCTTGACCACGTTGTGCACCAGACTCGACGGCTCCTGCGGCGCTGGAATCAACAGTGCAGGAGCCAATATTTGTTCTATGCGCCCTGGCAATGGATGTGGCTCCAACTGCGGTGCAGGAAGTGTCGGTGGCTGTCGCACCAACAAACAAGAAGTGGTTGGCACCTGCTTGGGCACCTGCTTCTTCTGGCTCGGAGATAGAGACCTGTGCCATGGTGGTGGAGGTGCCGGGGAGATCTGGCATCACGTTCGGACTCTGCCAAAGACTCACGGTGCCAGATCTCCCCGACCGCGAGTGTTTGGTAGAGTCTGAACGTGGTGCCAGACTAGTCAGTGCTGCAGGGGCACTCTGCACCAAGGATGAAGGTGCCAAGTCTTAGTGTGTGAAGGTAGGGACCGGGTTAAGTGCTGCCTCCATAAGGAGCTGCTTCAGTCTAAAGTCCTGCTCCTTCCTGGTCCTCGGCTTGAAGGCTTCGCAAATGCGGCACTTGTCTGCTTGGAAGGATTCCCCCAGACACCTTAGGCAAGAGTCATGGGGGTCTCCTGTTGTCATCGGCCTCCGGCAAGCCGAGCAGGCTTTGAAGCCCAGAGACCCAGGTGTGGGCCTGGGTACTGGGATAGGGGAGAAGGGAGAAGACCCCGTTCCCTCCTACTAATTAAACTATAACAATACTAAATAATTCACTATTATAACTATTAACAACTAATCAGAAACTATTAACAGGTACTAAAGCAAATGCTAGAGAGAGTAGAGATCAGCTAAGCTGTGCTCCACAGTTCCAACAACCATCATGGGCGGTAAGAAGGAAATGAGAGGGCGCTGGGTCGGATGAGGCATATATCCTGCGCCATAAAGGCGCCACTTTAGGGGGCGCCTCAGCCGACCCACCGAATGTTGTTTGGATAAAAATATCCCAACGATCCTGCATGTAGAGCGCACATGCCTAATTGGAATCGATATGAGCAAGCACTCAAAGAAGAATAAATATTACAGCTTTGGCAATTATAACTGAATCCTCTGCTAAGAACACAAGTGATAAGAGACAGGAACTTAAGGCAAGAGGAATAAGTGCACTAGCCGCCCGCCATAGGCTGGAGTATGTGGAGCAATACCATAACTGACATGTTTTTTATGCAATTTTAGTAAAAATAAATCTAACTAAATATAAATAAATGTAGTGCCAAATTCAGCCTGGGGTTTGTTCTGCTAGAGGGCCCCATTGACAGAAATAAACCAGGGGAAGATGGAAAAAAGCAACTACAGGTTCCCTTGTTCCAGTGCTTAGGGCAGCATTGATTGGAATAGAAATTGTTGTGTGCCTTTGTTCAGTGCCTCCTTGCTGTAATTCCTGCTCCTGGAAGGAGTTAAAGCCACAGCCTTTCCTTGGATGGGATCTCCGAGGCAGGGTAACAGTCAAACCACCACCTGCCCTCTTTCTCATGATACGTTCTCTGACTGGGGGAGAATTTAACCTCAGTGGTGCAAATATAATGCATACCTCCCTACATCAGATTTTCTGATTCTGTCCCATCTACAGTATTTGGCATAAATATTCACACCATAATATGTTTGCAGTAATGCAAAATTCTGCTTATGCACAAGGGTTACTAAGCTACAGTTGCTGTAGGAAACAGAATTTTGAACTCTGATGTCTGTGCATGTAAAATTGCAACTCAGACATTGCATTGACATAGGTTTTTCACATGTAATTATTGTAATCAGAATGCTGTGAGCTGTGCATAAGCAAAAACAGAGAGCCTTGTGCAAAAAAAAGCAACAGCTCACAAGAGCTAAGCAAACCCCAAGAACCTGAAAGACTTACCCTGCAGCAGCTTTCCAGGTTTCCTGATCTACCTGAGCGATGACTGCTTGCTCGCTTGTGCTCTCGCTCTCTCTGCGCCGAACTGCCATAACATAGCAAAAGTGCATGAGCTGCAGTCCCATTGGTATAGATGAGAATGGGCTGTTGCTGGCTGATCATTTGCTGAGGAATCCACAGCTTCGGAATTCGTTCCCTAGATACAGACCTAATTCCCCACTTCCCCCTACCCCAGTCACGCCCTAACAATACTGGGAGGCAAGAAGGGAATTTGTTGGGATGGGAAGGTGGCATGAGACTTTAGGTTGTTGGTAGTGGATTATATTTACTTTTGCTTCTGCACTTCAGGTATATTTGAGCATTAATTTTGTTGAATTTTTAAATTCTATCAGAGATGCCTAGAGCTTATGGGTAGGTGCTCTTTATTTAGTGTGTGTACCTAAATCTGTAATAGCAGCTATGTATTGTAATAATACTGTGAATAGTTTTTTGTTTTTTTAAATTCTTGTGGAACTGAGCAACATTCTTTAACAACAGAGAAGTAATATAGCTGTGTGACTTAATTAATGGTGCTTAGTGGGACTTAATGGCCAGTATTTGTCATTATCATGTCAATGAATGTCATTTGTCATATCAGCGTGTAATAAAATCTATCAACTTTGCAAAATTCTCCTCACCAGTGGCAATTTATCTTCCCCTTTAGTCATTTCACTAACATCATCAGGATCATAAAGGCTGGTATGCTGATTTTTATGCCTGGGATGTTAAATGTACCTGGCACTTTGCCACGCTGTTGTTCTAAGGCATTACCTAGTTATTCTCTTGCCTGGATGTGAGAGAGTATTGTCATGGTTCAGGTCTAACTGCACTTCTGGGCCCTTCTGTGGTCTGTCTGTCTGTCTCTGTCTCTGTCTCTCTCTCTCTCTCTCTCTAAGAGCACCCTTTCCAGGTTTGAGACCTTAACCCTTTACCAGGATCCCTGGTGTGGAATCCTGTGATTCTCCCACTCTCAGACTGAGTGCTGGGCTACTGTTCTCCATGTGCCAACTGTGAATGCTCAGCAGTTTTTCCCTTAGGGAGCTGGGACCAGTGTGGAATGCAGTGACCCAAAACAGCCTTTTCTAAATAAAGTTATGTTTAATCTCAGCAATAGGAACAAAGGATAAGGAAAGAAAAGGGTTCTTAACACACACAGTCTACATACCTATTTTTCTTAGCAAGAATCACTCCATTGGTAATCTTATAGGTTTATCTTCCCAGATGCCCCTACTTCTGGGGACTGTGGTTCATTCTCCTTTCTGTCTGTTTTTCTCTCTCTCCCTTGTGTTTCAGGCTTGTCCATTTATCAGCCCCAAAGTTCATTCTTCCAGTTTCCCACATGGAGGCCCCCTGTATATACCTGAGGACCTCCCCCCACCCCTGGAGTTATCAGCCAGACAGGTGAACTTAGCATGGTCTGAGGCAAACTTTGAAGGAAATAATGCCTGTATTGTCCCTTTAAATATGGCTAAATGGGGCTATCTGAAGTGCCTGTCCCCTCTCCTGCAGAAATTCCTGCTGGAATTAAGCCCTGGTAGTCCTAGAATGACTAGCAGAATAACAAACAGAGGGGCATATAATATTCATAAAATATTACAGGCAGCTCCCGTGTCTCACAGGTAATGTCTTCATTTAGTTAAACTGGCAGAAGCTCCTGCGGGTGTCTATCCGATTAGAGGAAGATCATGTGCAATTATCGAGTAGCATTGTGATTTGTGTAACCTGTTAAAAGGATATAGTGACTCTTATAGATATTGGATTCTATTTACATTATTTTTGTCTCTTTGCAGAAGAATGTATTACATTCCAGCTAACACTTTATTCTGTAGCTGCCTGTACTTGTACGTCTGCTTGTTCCAGATTGCCTTGCATGCTCAGTTTTGCAGCTGTGGCTGGTCTGTCATTTAACTGTCAAGGCATTTTAGTTAAATGATTTCCTTCTCCTGCAACAACTAAAAGGGGCACAGTTCTGTTGTTGGACAGCTTCCCAGGTGCACTAACTAGCCAGCGTAGACTGAACTCCATGCTATTTTAGTAGTACTCAAGTAAAGATGCAGAAATTTTGTCATATCTTGCTAGTAATCCAAAGAAATATGAGCTGCTGTGCTCACTTAAGGACCAGATCCTCCCTGTGATTCTGTGGGTGGTGTGTGTGTGGCAGGGGAGAATTGTTCCAGGCTCTGGAACCTCTCTGTGGCCACTACTGGCCTGAGGCCACAGAATGCCCTTCTGCCCCCTATTTCTTAATCTTGGGAGGCATTTGGGTTGGAGCAGGAGAAGTTGCCAGTGGTTCCACTAGCATCACCCCAGCTACCCTCTCACCCTGATGACCCTTGCACTATTCCTCAGAGCCTCATTATGTTGATATGTGGGGGGAGTCTCTAAGGGTATGTGTACATAGCAAAAGCTGTGAATGAGCTAGTCTACCTGAGCTAATGTGAATCCACCTCATACAGGTAACATACAAGTGAAAGCAGCTGGCTTTAGCATGAGTAGTGCAAACCCAGCGCGGACCCTGGGTATGTAATCTGTTTGCTAGCCGACCCTGAAGCCTGAATTGTTCTGACTTCATTACTATTGTTACCCAGCTTAGGCAGCTTCAAGCTAGCTTGGGTGGGCTAGCCTGTGAACCATTTTTTGTTGTGCAGAGCTACCTTACAACTCTTAAGTACCCCACTGTTCAGCTTCACAAATTCTGTCCAAATCCAGCATATACACTTCATTGGCCTCTCTGTATTTGTGGTGGCTGGGGAAGGATTTGTGCCCAACACATTCATTATGCTTTATATGCCAACCAAGTTACAGTGCAAAAGCTTTTAGTTAATATTTAAAGATCTCTTTATTTTTCATGGCTAGAGATGACAATTTTTAATTGCTACACCTTTAAAATATACCTTCAGATTGGGGTTACAAATGTTATACATAGCCCCAGTAGGCCTAAAATAGGTCACAAAAATACCCACCTGTGGAGCAAATCAGCATGAAGTACATGTGTGAATAGAATTATAGAAGTGTCTGAGAGTGGGCTTGGAATTAATTAGTAGGGATGTCTGAAAGTCAGGTCTTCTGCCCTGAATGTATCAGAGCGTGAGCTTACATGCTGAGTTTTCTTTATTCTAGGTCACAGGGTCTCAGTCAATGATTAGCTGATGAGGTGTACTAAAAATTATCTTCTGGTCAGATACTGTAATAAGAGAGAAATGGGAAGAAACTACTATAAATCTTATCAGTTTTTTCTCAGCCGTATTTTGTTTGTCCATCTGAGAAGTAATAAATATCTGTATTGTATAGGATATTTTCTTAAAGAAAGAGAGAAACTTTGAGGTGTTCATGTTCTAGAAAAATATGCTGCTTTATATTTTCTATTTCACACGCATATGAGCACACGCACACATCAAGTAAGGCACTGTCATATGTAAGGGATGGACTAGATAACTTCATGGGCCTTTTTCCATCTCTAATTTTTAAGATTCTGTGATCATCTCCACTGAGGCAGTACACCTAGACCATTCCTGGTAGGTGTTTGTTGAACTTGTTCGTTAAAACCTCCAGTGACATGGATTCCACCATCTCCCTTGGCAATCTATTCCAGTACTTAACTATCCTTAAGATTAAGTAAGTTTTTTTTTTTTTTTTTCCTTCATATCCAACCTAAATCTCCCTTGTTGCAGATTAAGCCAATTACTGCTTGACCTGCCTTCAGGGGATATGGAGAACATCATCCTCTTCATAACAACCCTTAATGTATTTTGAAGACTGGTCTCGGTTCCCCCCATCAGTCATTGTTTCTCGAGACAAAACAAAACCCTGTGTTCCTCATAGGTCAGGTTTTCTAAACCTCTGATCATTTTTGTTGCTCTCCTCTGGACTCTCCAATTTGTCCACACCTTTCTAAAAGTATGGTGCCGAAAACTGGCCACAATACTCCAGCTGAAGACTTACCAGTGTGCAGTAGAGCGGAACGTTTACCTCTTATAGCTTACATATTGCACTCCTGCTAATATGCCCCAGAATATTAACCCTTTTTTGCAACTCAGTCACATTGTTGGTTCATATTCAGTTTGAGATCCGCTACAATTCAGAGAACCTTTTCTGAAGTATTGCTGCCTAGTCAGTTATTCCCCATTTTGTGTTTGTGTATTTGGCTTTTTCCTTCCTAACTGTTGCACTGTGCACTTATGGTCTGAAATTTTTTTTTTTATTTCTCCAGTTTCTCAAGGTCATCTTGCAACCCCTTCCAATTGGTGTCATCCACATGTTTCATAGGGATACTTTCCACTCCATTATCCAAGTCATTAATATAAATATTGAATTGTACCAGACCTGAACCCAATAGGACCCCACTAGTTACACTTTCCCAGTTTGATAGCAAACCTTTGATAAGTATTTCTTTGCGTATGATTTTTCAACCAATAGTACACCCACTTTACATTAATTTCATTTAGACCACATTTTCTTGGTTTGCTTAAGAAAATGTGTGGGACTGTGTCAAAAGCTTTACTAAAACCAAGATATATCATGTCTACTGCTCCTGTCTAAGAAGGAAATTAGGTTGGTTTGGCACAATATTTTTCTTGACAAATTCATGTTAGCTGTTACTCATCAGCTTATCCTCTAGTTGTTTATGATAGTTTAATAATTTATTCCAGTATCTTTCCAGCTATTAAAGTTAGGCTAACTGGTCTACAGTTCCCTGGGACCTCTGTTCCCCTTTAAAGAGAGATCCTATGTTTGCCCTTCTCCAGTCATCTGGGACCTCACCCATACTCTGAGTTATCAAAGATGGCTTCAGCTAGCTCCTTAAGTACCCTAGGATGCATTTAGTCAGGCTTCCCCTGACATCTAACTTACTTCTTGCATAAGTTACATCTAACTTCTCTAAACTGTCTTTAACCTGTTCTTTCCCTAGTCTCCTTTATGTTCCTTTCCCCTTCTTGTATGTTAATTATATTAAGCATCTGGTCACAATCAATAGTTTTTAATTAACACTGAAGCAAAATAGGCATTAAACACCTCAGTCTTTTTGGTGTCATCCATCATTAGCTCTCCTTCCCTGCAAAGTAGTAAATGACTGTTTCTGTTTGCTCCTGGTATTACTGCTGCTTCTCTCTTACATGTGCCTGGATCTTCTATTGCCATCAAGCCTATGAATTCAGTATATTACTAAAACAGAGGCCAAATACTGTACATTTTACAGTAAATCAAAATTTCTGTATTTCCCAGGTCTGTCTCTTGTTTTGACTCTCTAAATATCTGGGCAGTATTTCCAGAGGCAAATTAAAGCAGGAACTTTAGGGGCTGCAGCCCAGGGCCCTGGCTCAAGGAGGGGCCCCACAAAAATAAAACACAGATGGCGATCTCTGGGCCTCTAAAAGGGCACTCAGGCTGCCTGCTTGCATGCTGTTTCCCCACGCAACTCCCAGATGTGGCTGGCTACTGGCACATCTCTGCAGCTCCAGGCAGGGGAGGTGGCTCTGCACGCTGCCCTTGCCCCTGGCATTGTCCCCACAGCTCCCATTGGCCGGGAACTGGTCAATGGGAGCTACGCGGGCAGCACTTGCAAGCACAGGCAGCTCATGGAGACCCACTCCCCTCCTTGTAGGGGCTGCAGAGATGTGTTAGCAGCCAGCCACTTCTAGGAGCGGAGTGGGACAATGACAGGCAGGCTTCACTGGCCAGGAGCCGCCTGTGGTAAGCGCCTGTGCCTCGTACTCCCTCCCTTACCCCAACCCCCTGTCCCAGATCAGAATCCTCCTCCCCACCCAAATTCCCTCCTGCACCCCGCACTCCCTCCTGCACCCCACTTCCCTGCCCCAGCCCCCTCCTGCACCAAACTCCTTGCAAGGAAAAAGACTTGTATACAGGGGCCCAACAAAATCTAATAGCCCCAGGCCCACAGGACAATTAATCTGGCGCTGAGTTTTTCATATCCTCCTGAACCACAGTATATTATAAGAGTGCTTCTTTGCTTCCTCAAAAATTTGCCCTGAGGCATTCAGGAGGGGTGAGATCAATTTTTGTATTATGAAACGTATATGTCTTGCTATTTGAAAAATATGAAAGAAGAATGCTTTCTCGCCATGGTCTTGTTTTGTGATGTAGATGAAATCTGTTAATGTGGTAGAAAAAACGTCCCTATTTCCAGATGAGTAATAGTGTCTATTTGCAGATGAATCAGCTGTCACCTGGGAGTGGGAGGCACTCCCAGGTATGATATTTGAGTGAATCATTTCCCAGACACGCAGTCCTTGCCTTAACTCAAGTTCAGAGTAGTATACAAGAGAGAGAATGAATTGTTTTGTTTTATTTCTTATGCTTTACAGATTTAAAAACTTGTTCATTGTTGTTAATGAAGAACTAAATTTGACATAGTATGTTGCTAGTTTGGAATACGTTTGCATGATTTCTCTTTTTACTTGAAGTTTAGGTAAATATTAACATGATTTCATTTGTAAACTTTGCCATTCATATTATACTCTGAATCTATACTGTATTACTTAATGTGCATACCAGAAGAGAGCAGCCTTCTCCACAGGAGACCTGCTTTAAGTAATGGTTTCGAAACAAACTTTTGAATTCAAATCCCAGCTCTGACACTGGTGAACTGTGTGGCCTTGGCAAATCCCTTTGTGTCTGTGTCTCTTTCTTTCTCCATCTATGAACTGTGAAGAGTATTATTTTCTTATCCATCTAAAAGGGTCTATCTAAGGATTAATTGATGTTTGCACAGTGCAGTCTGTCAAAGGGTCAACTAAACATTGATGGTGAAGTTGGCTAAAAATAAATCATTAGAAAATCTACCTTTCTCTGGGGACCTGCCCGAGTGAACATTTATACAGCACTTGTAATTTCATCCTTGGTAATTTTTATCTCTGAGACTTCTCTATTCCCTTCTGAGAGATGTGGGAGTTTTATTGTTTGTGGAAAAATACTAACATATTCCATTTAATATTGCCACTTTTGTTAACCTTTCAGTCATGTGTTGCAATGATTATCTGGAGACTTAGATTAATCTATTTACAGTCATACAGTCTGTAATCCTCTGTACTGTTGCATTTGGTAACTGTAGCTGATAGCCCTGCCCCATGCTCTAACAGCCGTTATCATTTTATCAGTCTTGTTTCTCCACTGAGTTCAAAAAAACAAAAGCAGAAAAATAAAACAATCTTTGGTTTTGCATGAGTCACTGATGTGATGACCTTTACACAGAGATTTCTAACATTTTTGTTCCCTAGGCATTAACCATGCTGCCCATGCTAAAGTCAGTTTTTCTGTGTAGGTAGGTAGTAAGGTTATTGTGACAGTCAGCTTCCATCATTTGGAGTCTAGAGTCGTGATTTTCACTTCTGGGAGCACCACAAAATGTCCCTTTCTAAGCCCCTGCTCCTGCCATTAAACTCATATGTGCAGTCCTATTTTCCTGTGATGAGTCCTGTTGAAACCAGTGGGGCTCATTGCAAATGCTGGCATTTATCTGGATATATCCAGTTACAGGACCGGACCTGACTGAGTACCTGATACAGATGTTGAGAGCAGGCCATATTGCATCTGGAGGTGAATTGGGTATCTAACATCTCAATAAATATTTTAAAACTACAGTATAATTGCTCAGTTAAGCACGGCAATCTTGCTGATACAGAGGCACCATATGGGGAAATGGTTACCTCAGTAAGGGTTTACTCTTCACCTGACACTGGCTTCTGAAGTCTTATTTATGAAAGAACTGTATGAAACCAAAAAGGGAAATAGGGTTGGCCCTCTCTATGCATCTTGTTTGTTTGCTTTTAATTGTCTCATTTTTCTTATAATGAAGTGTTTGGTGGGGAGGGTTCTGTTGCATTGTTTGCCTCTTTATATTAGGAGGGGGCATCTTATGTTACTGATCCCCAAGCATCAGAATTAATCCAGACAGTTCCCAGAATAGTGCAGGACAGCTAGAAAAATTCAGTAACACATCTGCTCTTTAAATGTGCATTTTTTCTTTGTAGGGTGGCCTCGTTGGTTGGGATTTTATTTTTGTGTCACTTTATTTCAGTTTACAAGATTATCAATTTAGTTCTACAGGGCCCATTGTAATCACCCAATATTCATCTAATCTGCTGTTTATTTAGTAGTGTGTCGTTATATGTTTTAGTGCGAGTGCTCCTGGGCTCTTTGATACTTTTCTTGTGTGCATGGTAAGGAGAGCAGGAATAGGCCCTTACATGACCTAGCCAGACCCAAATCCAGATCCTGTGCTTGTCCATATTGCATTTTGTTATGGCATTCTTGTTTGCCCTTAGTGCCTGGATCCTTAGACTTCTAATGAATTCACTGGATTAAGTCGAAAGACTGTAAGCGCTTTGAGTCAGGAAGTCTTATTTGTATTGTTAAAAAAGTGCTTGTAAATGGGTAGGGTTTACAAACACAGAATAGGTATGTTAAGGAACCTCAACATTAAAAGAATATTAATAATGCAAAGTCAAGGACTCAAAAGTTAGGAAATGAGAGAAATACAGTTGTCAGTGTGACATCAGTTCAACCCCATCGGGGTGGGCAAAACTTTTTGGCTCAAGGGCCACATTGGGGTTGCAAAACTGGATGGAGGGCCGGCTGTGCCCGCTCAAACAGCCTGGCCCTTGCCCCCTCCCCCTCCCCCTTCCTGCCTCCTGACTGCCCCCCTCAGAACCCCTGACCTATCAACGCCCCCATGCTCCTTGTCCCCTAACTGCCCCTTCCCGGGACCCCCTATCCACCCCACCTGCTTCCAGTTCCCTAACTGCCCCTTCCCAGGACTCCCTGCACCTAACCACCCCCTGGGACCGCGCCCCGTATCCGCCCCACCTGCTCCCAGTCCCCTGACTGTCCTGACCCCATCCACGCCCCCAACAGGCCCCCTGGGAACCTCCCTGTCCACTGACCACCCCCTGCTCCATGTCCCCTGACTGCCCCCTCGGGGTCCCCTGCCCCTTATATAATGCCCCGGTCCTGGCCCACTTACTGTGTCATGCAGAGCAGCATGTCTGGTTGCTGCGCTGGCTGGAGCCAGACATGCTGTCACTCTGCTTGGAGGAGCACGCAGCTCTGCTGCCCAGAGCGCTGCCCGCGCGGCGGTGTGAGTCTGTGGGGGAGGCAGGAACGGTGGGGGAGGGGACTGGGGCTAGCATCCCCAGCCGGGAGCTGAAGAGCCAGGCAGGATGTTTCCATGGGCCAGATGTGGCCCAAGAGCCATAGTTTGCCCACCTCTGCTCTATAATCTTTAACTACCTGGTTCCATGCTGTTTTTTCCACATGTCCCCTGCTTCATTCAGTGACTGACTAGTCAATTCATTATTTCTGTCACTTTAATACACACTATCCAAATTCTGTTCTAAATATATAATTACTGATTTCTTCATGGGTGTTTTTATGATCCTTTGGCCATATTATGTGAGTGCTTCATAAGCATTAATTAAGTCATCTTCACAACACCCCTCTGATATACAGGGTGGTAGTATTCCCATTTTACAGGTGGAGAACTGAGGCAGAGTGATAAGAACAAAAATTGTCTTGAGACCTCTAGATTGTGATTTTTCCACATACTTTGGGCATTTTATATGTTTGAAGTACAGATCAAGTTGATTTCAGTTGCATTTGTGAGTGCTAGCATTTCTGCAAATTTAGCCCCAAGTATCTCACATTGGGCATCCAAAAAAATGAGGAACGCAGTAGAAAAATGTGAAAAGTTTTTTGTTTAAATTCCTTGCCCAACATTACACACACAATCTGTAGCAGAGGCAGGGATAGAATCCACCCTCCAGGGCAGGAAACCATCTTTCTCTTCCTATAATTCCCTACTTTTTCATAGCACACCTTCCAACATTTGCCACAAATGGAGCAGAGGTCCCACAGACTAAAGCCTCATTCCTTACACAGTCCTGATCCATCTGAGTTCTGTCCATCCAGTGCACTGAACGAGCCTGAGGCCCTATGGAGGGGGGAAAAAGGTATATATGATCATAATGCATATGCACCAGGAGACAGCATTATGGTTGCACGGATAAACTTAATTCTAGCATTTGCTAACTTCAAGTGCTTGACTTTGCAACCTTAATCATGTTCTTCTAATGTAGTTTGTTGTTGTTTGAGTGTGTGTGGAATTTCCTAGTTAAAAAAACAAAAACAAAAACCCCCCCTGCTTCCCATCCCCAAATGAAGAAAACAGAATTTCCATCTTGAGGAACCATATTAATCCACAGACTGGGACCTCACCAGGGCGTAGACCTTAAAATCTACAGCATGGATCTCTATCACTTGAGCTAATATAGGAATGCTATTAGTAGTAGGTTGTTATCCTGTATGTGAAAGAGGATGGGACATTTTGTCAGTGTGTTGCAGAGAGATTTGCTGACAGCAGAGGCATGGTGAGAGTGAAGAGTCCTGGGTTCAATTCTTGGTTATGTAAGAGAGTGTGCTACAGTGGTTACAGGCCTATTTATCTGTCTCTGTACTCATCTGCTCATAACCATTCCACCCTGGCTCCTGTCCTCTTCTTCTCTTATCCACCCCTACAGCTCCTCCCTCCCACCTACCTCCTTTCCTATACTTCTTCCCCATCAGCTCCTATCCTACTCCCCACTGTGGCTCCTGCCTCCCTCCCCTTCTGTTCCTATTCCAACTCCTTCATCTTTCTCCCTACCCATTCCTCACCCCTTTCTGGATTCCACTGTGACTGTCTCTCTTTTGTGGTCAATGTCCCCACTGCAGAGGAGGCAGCAAAGAGGAGGGAACAGTTTTCCTGCTCTCAGTTCCTGTGATGCCACAAAGGCTCATAGCAGCTGGGAGCAGAAATTTACCAGGAAAGTCCTGCTCAGCCCCTGAATCCCTGGGCTAGAGCATGCTCAGCCCTGATTGAATCTTCTGAGAATTTAGCTGCCAAACTCTGACTTAAAGTCTCTACTGAGTGTGTACAAACTGCTGTTTTTCATAGGGTTAAAACTTAGCCTAATTTGGGGTTGGGGGGGCGGGGGTTCACAGGTGCAAGGCAAAAGGCACATCCCCTCACACAAGGGTGGGGACTCTGCCAAATTTCAAGGACCCACCTCAAAGTATGGAGGTACTAGAGTTTCTCAGTGAAAAGGTTGTAAGAAGTTGAAAATGGGGAAAAATGATGTATTTTTCTTTCATCTTGTTCTCAGAAACAGCTGAACTGCTTTAGCTGAAGCTTTTATTTTATTTTTTTTTAAATCACTTGGCATGGAAAACTTTATCCAACATGGCTAATGTTTGGCAAAGTTCTGACCTGCTAAGAACAGGGTCTTATAACGGGGAGTGTCAAGCAATCTTTACTATATATGCAGCAACCCCTTGCTCCCTTGTGCCAGTTACCTGTGCCACAGAGCTGCAACATTATCCCTCACCTTTCCCATGAAGTTGGGCAACAATGTGCAGAACCCTGGCTTTTCCCAAACCAAATACATTAGCTAGCATAGCCACATGAGTATGCTGGAAGAACAATGCTGCATGAGTATAGGTCTGCCCCTGGGGTAGTGGCAGCATGCCTCTTTCTCAGAGCTCATGGCAAAACCACAACTGTGCCCACAGAGTGTAAGCTTTATAGACCCTGTCTATACTTGGGACTATATAAACTATAAATAATATTTTCCCAAGGCTCTCTGTAGCCATGGCTTATATGCAACACGTCAATTTTAAATCTTAAGAGTATATATTTTTCCTTTCCAAAAGTCTGATCAGAAGCTCATTGTTGTTAATAGAATGGCTCTCACTCATCTGAGGAGCCTTGGTTGATGTCCTAAAACTTCTAGTACCAAACTGCAGTTAAAGTACATTCTGGCTATTTTCTCATATTCTAATAACTTGTTTTATTTAAACATTAGTGACAACGAACTGTTACTCATATATTATGGTTCAGACTCCTGACATTTGCTTAAAAAATGTTATGGATTTCTCCTGCTGTGGGAGAAAGTCTGAGAGACCTGACACCTTTTCTGATCAAATGACTATTGGTGAGCTTAACACACTGTTACCCAAGGACTATGCTCCTGCAGCTGTGTGGAAGAGTGCCTCTGAGACCAGGCTTCCATGAGTTTGAGATGAAATTTGGTTCTTATAGTTTAAACCTCCCTTTGCTTAGATTTCCCTTGACTACTCTGATAGAATATCAGCTGAAGTTGTTTCAGAACACAATGTTGAGGATTTTCTAGACAAAATATCTCTTTTTAAAATTGCTCTTTGTGTAATCTCCAGTTGAATGTGGTGGTGGGATTTAAAATGTGAAAAGTGGACAGGTCTCTTAGAAACTGATAGGATACCGCTGTTAGAATAAAAGATACTGCAACCTGCTGCCAGTGTAAGTTAGTACACGTAGCTGTTGCTGCTGTCTAATCTTATGATTAAAGCTTTGGGGACTAGGATCACTATCATACTTTGAATCCTTTTTTGTGTGCATAGGTAGTAATTCCAGAGGAATGTGGCTGAATTTGTGTTTGTTTACCCACTGTGTGGAGGCCTTTTGAAGTAGAGAGAGACCTTTTAGGCTGCAAAAGCATCAAAAATATGTTTTCCAAGACCAGTTGTTTGCAGTTCTCTTTTCTCTTCCTTCTGTACCCCTTTGAATTACAGAACAAAAGAGCATGCCTTTTTATGTTACAGCTGTATTATTCCTTTAGAATATACTCAGCACTACATTTGATTATCTAAGGTTCAAATTATCTGATGCAACTCCATTGACTTGGAGAGAGAAAAGAAACAGTTACTGACCTTCAATGGAATTTAAAAAATTGTATGTGTATTATTTGTTTTGAGCAGTCTAGCTGTATATCTCTCCTTTAGAAAAAATAGACCATGCTAATAATGCTAAAAATCACTTTTTGACCAACCCTACTTTGGTCATATGAAAAGCAGAAAAATCAGTAGCTGGTAGTTATCGAACCTGCTGCATTTATAAATAAATGGCAAGATTTTCAAAAGTGACTTGTGATTATGGGTACCTCTATTTTGGGGTTTGCCCCCAGTTGTGACATTAGAAAATGATCTGATTTTTCACAAATACTGTGCACCCAATGTCTGAAAATCAGGCCCCTCCTTAGGGTGTCTCAAGTGCCTAAACACTGAAATGCCCCAAATCGTAAGTTACTTTTAAAAATCTTGACCTTAGCTTTTGATTGTGGAGTGTGCAATTTTCAGTATTTCCTCAATTGCCTATTTAAGGAAAAACAATTCAACTCATTTATCTAAAACTGTATCCATATTAATATGAAATATGTGAGGCAAATTTTCAGTTGGTATAAATTAGTATATATATACTAGGGGGAAAAGTCTCTATTCTAGCCAATAGAAATATTTCAAGCACTGTCTATTGTTAGAAAATGTGGAACAGAATATCATTCTGACCAATTAACACATTCCAACATAGGATACGAAATGAAATTTAACTAAGTGCATTATTGTCAGCTTTTATTAATTAAAGGTAAAATGTTTGCCAAATCTTATATTTACATATTTATTTACAGTACGATCTGGATGAATTTGATAGCTTGGGTTTCTCTCTTACTTAGGCAAAACTCCACCTGATTTCACTGAAAAGTTTTGCCTAAGTGAGGGAATCCATCGCTGAGCATTTTTCCTATGACATTATTACTGTGACTTGTTAAAACACTGTGGGAAGGGTTGGATCAAACAGAAATATCAAGTTAAAATAAAGCATGCAGCAGATGTTTGTATTTGCTACATGCCTAATGTTCTTCATGTCTCTCTCTAGCATTGTCTCAGGGCTTGTGTAGGTTAGGACTCAAACTTTTTTGGATAATTACATTTTATATAGAGATATAGATATGTCTTTTAGGTGTGAAAAAACCTTTTGTATCACGTATTTATATTTTTGGGATCCGTGAAAGAATTTTCTAGGCATTTTGTTTCCTGACTGTGAAATTGATTGAACCAGTAAAAGCCAAGAAGTGATGAGCCATTGCATCCTGTTAGCTCATCTATTTATGCTTCAGTGTCACAGCACGAGGTATTTTAGTCTACAATGTCCTCACACTATGTACTGCAGTTCTTAGACACCAAAGAGAAATGGGAGCAGCTGTAAGTAGCTGTAATTTCGTTGCTGTTATTGATTTGTCATAACCTGAACATAATCTTTTGTTCTTGGGATTTTATATTTCAATTTCCTCCATCTTTTTATAAAGCCAGATCACATTAGTCATTTTTGGACAATTTAGGCCTGAATTTTTAATGTATGGCAAACACCATTTTGCTATTTTCCCCTCGTCTAGTAATTCTGATGTTGATGCTTTATCTGCCTAACTGTGGCACACATACACTGTCCTTTTAGCCTGTTCTTTTTGGATAAGGCTATTGAGAAGTTTGTGGAGTGACAACTCTTAGATGAATTAGGGTCCTCAGATTTCTGTGACTGCTCTCAACCCTACTTGATATATTCAGATTGTACTGGTCTCAGTGGTTGATGATCTCCTAGTGAAGAATAAGTGTCAGAGAGTCTGAAAGGACATATTAGATTTAATCAGCAGCCTGCAATATACCATTGATTTGACTCTGATCCTGGCTGGAAGAAAGAAAATTGCTTTTGGTATTTGCTATTACTGTTCACAGAGATCCCAGATAGTGGTATTAAAGGCAATTGCTCATCCACTGGAAGAATGCTCAGGAGCAGTTTTGCAGAGTCCTTTGCTGTCATCTCTCTTGTTCAGTGTGTATGTAAGGCCACTAAAAATCATACTGAGGCAATTTGGACTGCAGTGTTATCATTCTGCTGATGGCTCATGGCCTACACTTTCTATTCATCAAATGTAGAGGGCAGAGTATTGTTACTCAGCTAAAGTAAGGGCTTGCATGAGAAAAAACTGACACAGACTCAATCCAGATAAGATGGAGAGTATGGTTGGTTGGTGGAAGCATCCAGGTGGCAGAAATGCCTGTCCACCCGCTTGGCATAGGGAGATTATCCCACCCTTTATAAAAGAGGTTCATTTCCCCAGGTACACTTAGAGACTTTTGTGACTAGAAATTCCTGTTTCCACTTGCTTTTCCCCAAAATATTATGGCCATTTCTCTCTCTGATGTGGCCCTTGATGCACTCAATCATGTGACCTCCAAATTAGATTGCTGTGAAGTGCTCTACATGGGCCCTACCTGTGAAGCCCACCCAGTCACTGTAGCTGATGCAGAACAGGGTGTTTGTTTAGTGATGTTAGTCACAGGTCACCCATTACACTGGCACACCAGATGTTCCACTGTTCCCTATTCACTTCCAGATACGATTTCTGGTGCTGATATTGATCTTTAATTCCCTGTATGGTATGTGCCACTTCAATTAAAAACAGCTGATGTGCTTTTGCTCCTTGTCCATAGATTTGAGCATCCGTGGTGGCATGTAGTGGACATGTAGCTATGTGCTACAGTGAATAGCACACTGCGTCCATGCTGTGATGTGTAGCTGAGCATGTTAGGCAAAGGCTGCAGCTGCTCCCCTTTGCCAGAGCCTTTCATTGTGGTGAGGAGAGGATCTGATTGGGGGGAGGCGGTGGGGAATGGCTACTTATACCCATGTTGGGGGGCTACCCAAATACATACTTTACACAACCCCAAAAGAAGCGTGCAGTGTAGATGCAGGCTTAGTTGATGGGAGGTCTCCACTCTGATCCTCAGGAAATCATGTAAAGTCTGTCTGTTGCTCAGTGCTATGCATGAGGGTATGATGATGATGATTTGCATCTCTGCCTGTACTTGTTTGGGGGTTGAATTTCTTATGATTCAGTTGCTATTAATCAATTTCCTTTGTATGTTCTCACAGCTTATGCATACAAATATACATATCTATCTATCCATCCATATAATATATCCACAGAAGGTTAGCATATTGGAGAAGTCAATATGCAACAGGGCAATAGGGGACAAAGTATGGAGGCATACTGTAGCAATGATGGAAATGACAATGAAGAAGGGAAGCAATTTGCCTAGGAGATGGACTTCAGCAGTTTTATAGTGGCTTTTTGGTATCTTTTAGAACAAAAATAATTTAAAATATACTAACTCTATCTTCAAAGGTTTGGGAAGATGTCCCTTTTCAGTATGTATCACAGCTGAGCTTTGTGATACCATAGAGTCTGCAGTTACGGGGTCCCTTTTTGTTTGGAGTCCTTTCTTTGAATTTGGGTTGTTGGTGAAATTTGCGGCTGTAGCACCACAGTGTAGAACGTGGGATTTAAATGCAACGGGGAACTGCAGTTGTTAACACTGAGGAACTTTTTTTGTTTTGTTACATGGTATGCTTGATGTTTTTTTCACTCACCTCATACAAGGCTTTATTGATAGTGGCATTCACCACATATACCAGGGATGTCAGTTTTGATCTGATGGACAGTTCTGAGATTTCACTGGGGGATCTTGGAACTTGGCTATGTAGTGATACCGTAGCTGATTAGGCTCAAATGGCTGCAGTTGTGCGGCATACAGACTTTTAGAAGTGAGAATCAGACTTCTCAGTGAATGAAGAGAGAAGGAGATTACACCAGAAAACTATTTGGGAATGATGGTGTGGGGGGAGAATTCAGCGAATGTGGTTTACCTGCTGTTTAAAACAAATTTCACTTTTCCTGCAAATTATTGAGAGAGACTGAAACTCATCATGACGTTGGAGGCTTTAGTGTCTTTATATATCCAGATACTGAACTAAACCTGAGAGCATTAGAAATATCTTAAGAATGCAAAGCATTGGTAAGAATCTGAGACTAGAATTCTGTAAAATGGCAAAAGATATCACCGAGACAGAAATAATGTACTGGTATGGAATCAGTAACTGTTACCGTGTGTGTGTGGGGGGCGGGGGGGGCAGCACTTGGTCTTATGTGATATCTGTAATCGTCTATATTCAAAGAAATGTGGGATTTTTTTGAGTTACTGATGACAGAATTTGAAAGTGTAACATCTGAATTGAGTTCATTGGATAAAGAACCAGGGGAGATCTGACCACTGTTTCAGGAAGGCCATCTAGAAAAAAAGATTCCTCTTGTTTCAGGGAAGACCACAATAACAATTGGGACTAAGTTTAAAACTGTTCTGTGATCCTGGATGGCACACCTAACATTCATCACAAAACAGATGTGGGTCATCTTGAAGTTCATGGACATCACTTTGACTGAAGCATCAGGGAACATTTTCTGGTATTCTGTGAACAGGGCAAGTATTAACAGAGACATTTCTTCATGAGGAATGTAATTTGGGTGTTTATAGACTAGAGAAGAAAGATGGCGATAGTACTGGCAAAAAAAATAAAACTAGCATGTACAGTCTCATAAAAGTGCCAAATTCTAGAGCTGTTTATGTCCCATATAATTTCTATAAAATGAACATGTTTGTCACTGATGGAGCCTGTTCCTCAGAAATTGCTCAGGCAGTTCTCAGAAGCTCTGTAATATATGTCTCTTCACCCACGTTGTTTAGCGTAGCAATAGCACATAGCCATGACTCCAAAGATTCTTTCTGGAACTCATTAACAATACATGATTGAATCTGTGAAGGCAGTTGATAATCAGCTGAAAAATGTTCAAGCTGCACTGTTAGAGATGTGGAAAATATTGAAACCAACATACTCTGAATTGCATACAGGTATTACTACAATGCTAAATGATACGCAGCCCTAAATTTTGATTTGAGCCAGTCAGTTTGGTATATGTACTTACTGAAGTGGACTGTCAGGAAGGTCTTGCCAGAATGCTTCAGCTGACGTGTCTGGCTCAGTTAGAATTCTTGATGCAAGTTACTTTTGTGGGTATATTCTTGTTGATGCTGTTGGGATGGCACAAGAATTAAATGTATTTGAATTCACTGAGATAAACAAGTAAAAAGATTGACGCGTAGGGTAAAATTGTTTCTTCGGTACACTGCTGAATACAACACTAATTTTCTGAATATTCTCATCTAGTATCTGAATTCCAAAATTCATACATTTTGGTGGTGTTCACAGAAACAAATCCTGCACTAATCTTTCTGTGCATGAAGTGAGAGGAAAGTGTGGAGCTCTCAGGAAAAAAAAATGGACCAAACTAATATCCATTTAGGTTGTAGATACAGAGCTGGCAACATAACTACAAAATCTTGCTAAAATAAGCCAGACTGCAAGTTCATCAGCACAAGAAATCCGTACATTTCCACAGGAAATAAATTGCAGCAGATGTAGCTATGTTGTACTGCATGTTTTCTGTCTGTCTTTTACTGTAGCCTCTGCAGAATGAACCTGTTCATAGCTTACACTGGTAAAAAGACATTCCTCACTGAATCAAGGAAGATTCTCAAGATTTGCACTGATAGAAGCAGAATGTTAATTCTCAAATACATTTATTTATCAGACTCTAATACATAAAGCTATATCCAAAAAAGCACGGAAGTACCATATCACTATTGAAATTGCCTGGGTTGGTTGGTTGCAAATACTTCGTCGTCATCCTGACAAATCCAAAATGGGCATGGCCTCCTTGCTGATTGAGCATCACCCAGATCCGTCTCTAGCTAGGTCCTCAAGATGGTCCGGCTGCGTATTAAGTTTATATCTATCACTGGTGATAAATTACACCTCCTGAAGCTTTTGGTGATGTGATTGCTGGCCTGGTAGCAGCATTCCTCTTTAAATGCGCTTTGGAATTTGTTAGAATTCATTGCAAATATTTAATTTCAACATCTCAAATTTAATTCATGGAACTTAAGTATGTGCTTAAAGTTAAGTAGATATTTAAGCATCTTTCCTGAAGAGTGATGCTTTCATGAATCAGGGCCTAAATATTTTACCTTCTTTAAATCTCATCCTAAATGGGAGAGAAGTCTGTAGGTCTTATAGAGCATTCATACAAGATAAGCATATTTTACCCCCGCCCCCCAAATTGCATTTTGAATCTAACCTGAAGGTCACAGTTAACTTCATTGGAGTTATAGTAGAGATGATATATAATGTGCCTTTATTTTAAAATCTACCACAAGCATTTTGTGGCCATGGATGAAGGAATCCCTCTAAGCACAGCTCAGGCAACGTGAGGGAATATGTTTTCACAGTTCTATTCATTAGAGTAGGGGGCATGTTAGGACACCAGAATGGGGAATTAAAATAGCTGGCTACAACTGGATTTTAAATTCCTTCTCTGTAATGGAAAAATGCTTTTAGAGCATCTGGTCCACGCTGGACCACTCTGTTTTTATACAAAGCTGCAAATAATCAAATGCTTTACTAAATATATTCTTATAAATATTATGTAAAATTTAATTTCCATGTTTGTGAAAGACATCATGTCATGCAGGTGTGCTTAATGCCTTCTGCTCTGCCTTGTGCTAGACTTGGGTTCTTGTCCGGGTCCCGGTCTAGGGCCTTATAGAGCTGATGTCTGTCAATACCAACCATCTGTGCTTGTTCCTAGAACAGGTTCAGCACAAATAACAATGAAAACTCTCTTAGATTCCCCCAGCCTGGAAACCTGAGGGCCCCATTCTCACATTCTGGGGTGCAGTTGAGACCAGTGAGAGGTTGTCATCACTTGTATTATAACCCTGACTGCCTCAAAATGCTTCTGCTACTTGTGGCTCCCTGCCTGGGACATACACACGACTAGCAGTCACCATGTACTCTCTGGTCGGTATGCTGTATAGCTCTGATTTAACCAGTTTGAATCCAACAGCCTGCCATCAGTTATCACAGATGCATTTTTGTCTTTACTAGACTTGATTCATGTTAGACGGTGACCCCAATATTGAACTGCCCCAGATGTGTGTGGTCTTGTTAAGGCTGCCAACCCTGAATGAAGCTATTCTGGGAGATTTTATTTCCCCAACATGACTAAATGTTATTTTCTTAAAATATCCTGTTAAAATCTCCAGGATTGCTTTCAATAGTCACCAGGAGATTGATGCCAATTCTCAGAGACTCTAGGCCAATCCTTGTCCAGCTTTCTCCTGCAACATTCAGAGAGATAATAAAATCTGTATGATCCTTTAAGGAGACAAAACCCACTAGCTTGCCATGTTAACTGGAACTGATATTCACTTTAGTACAAACAGAGCACTGTTGGTTTATATTAATAGTAAATCAAGTTTGGTAACAAAAGAAGATTACATTTTAAGTGAGTTAAAGTATAAGAGTGAGAGTTAGAAATGGTTACAAGCAAATAAAAGTGAAAACACATCTAAATCTAAAATTTAAGCTAGCAAGGTTTTGTATGTAAATTGAAGTAAACACACATTCCTTTGTTTTTAAAATAGGCCTGTTTAACAACTTTTGCTGATCCAAGGCTGTCTGGTTTTCAACAGGTAACATCATACAGGGGGAATTGATAACCTTTACATATGACGTTGCTGCATATATTTACCCTGGTAGTATTGTCTTGTGAGTTATTAGTTTTCAAGTGGTACCTCATATGACATTCCAGGGTGCAACCCAGGCCAGCGAAGGGCTGTGTCACTCCTGCCCTGTGATCTTGGGTGCCTCCCAATGCTTTTCTGTTGTAGCATCCAACTCACTCACAAGCAGCCTGCCAACATGCAGATCACATCCTGAGTGATTGTGTTTAACTACAGCCCTGGTCCAACAGCTCTGATCTCAGTGGTCTGTTCAGCATACACCAGTCACGCTCCGGCTTCCAATAATGTTGGTTCTTCGAGTGTTTGCTCATGTCGATTCCAAATAGGTGTGTGCGCGCCGCATGTACAGTTGTCGGAAGATTTTTCCCTTAGCGCTATCAATCTGTTCAGCAATGGAGCCCCCTGGAGTCATGCCTTTATGACGGTGTGTATACGCCTCTGCCAATTCACTGCCTCTTCAGTTCCTTCTTACCACCTGTGATGGTTGTTAGAGCTGCTCCCTTCTCTTTTTGCGGCAAGCGATCCTCTCGTACTTTTTCTCTTTGTACCTGTAAATAGTTAACTTAGAGTTTAGCGTTTCAAGTAGTTTATAGAGTTAGATAAGTTTCTGTTGGAGTTTCATCCACTGCGTTCTCCCCTCCTAGGGACCAGGGCATGCCTCAATCTCACAGGTTCAAACCATGTGGGTCCTGCCAGAAGCCTATGCCCAGGGGCAACCCCCCACGACTCTTTCTTAAAGTGGTGGTCCTTCCCCAAGCAGACTGACAGGTGCAAGATGTGCAAAGTCTTCTGCCCAAGAACCAAAAAGGAGAGAGACTTTAGGTTAAAACTACTCCTCATGGAGTCAGCTCTCTGTGCCCAGCTGGCACAGCTTGCATCGAACCCCAAGCCCAGCACTTTTATTCGGAGTGCACTGGCCTTAGTGAGAGAGACTGCGGCTCCAAAAAAGGACTCTGGGTCCAGAGATACTCTGCACCGCCACTCCCTGGCACCGGAGACCTTCACCATGGCAATCCGTCACCGCTCGCACTCAGCAGTACCCCATTACTAAAGAGCACTCGCCAGTGCCATGCAAGAACCAGAAGAGAGCTGAGGGAGGGTGTTTGCCCACAATTAGAGCAGGAGAGTGCAAAAGCGCTGTCGGAGTGCATCCTGCACCTAGACACTCAGCCCCATCTCTGGCTAAGCCAGCACCATTGACTCTGGCCTTGCAGAGAGGTCCGTCGAGTCCGGAAATGGTGGACACTCCGACATGGGGGAGTCCAGTAGAGGAGCTGGATCTTCCATCCACCCTGGGCATGTTCAAGATGGCCAGGCACCTCATAGCTATGACAGCTCCGCAGGCACTGGCACTGCAGAGAAGTGCCGTACCTTCCAAGGGCAAACTGGCCATGATGCAGCACTGGTTGCCGTCCCCTCGACACTGATCCTTGGTACCACCCCATTTGGCACTGCTGTGGTCTCTGGGTTCAGAACCAGAGTTGTATGTCTTGAAATGAAGCTGGCACCACTTGCAGCATTGTTCGAGACAGGAGGAGGGACAGCAGTTCAGCATGATGCTCTGGCTACCGCAATGGCAGATGCTGGCGCAGTGGCCCTTCTAGACCCCGTGGCCATTCCACCAAGCCCTGGGCTGGGCTCCAGATCTCTGTTGGCTGCCTTGGAAAGGTGGGCTGCCCCAACATCCTCTATGGCCCAGGAACCACTGTGAGGCAGGGGAGACCAAGATCAAAGCCACCACTGCGCAAGAGACATCAGGCAAGGAGGTAAAGAAGCTGGACCTCTTCAACCAAAAGGTCTGCTCTACCAGAAGGCTCCAGCTTTGGATTGCCAACCAGCAAGCGGTCCTCATCAGCTACAGTTTCAATTCTTGGAACACTATAAGTTTAAGGAGTTGCTTCCAACTGAATCCCAGTCAGAGGTTGGGGCCATCATCGAAAATGGTAAGGTTATAGCAAGGACTTCCTTGCAAGCCACACTTGACTCAGCGGACTCAGCAACCTGCACAATGTTGACCGCTATAGCCATTTGAAGGAGCTTGTGGCTGCAGGCTTCGGGCCTCCAGCACGAGATCCAACAGACAATTCAGGATTTGCCCTTCGATAGATCAGGGCCATTCTCAGAGGAAACGGACTCCCAAGTTCCACAGTCTCAAGACTCACGAATACATTTTAAAATCTGGGGCTCCATTCACCAGACCCACAAAGGAAGCATTTCAAACCTCAGGTTCCCCCACACTTGTACCCTATTTATTCTAGACAGGATAACAGGAAGCAGGGTAGAAATAATACCAGAGCCAGGGCTTGGCAAAGCAGTCTTTAGACCCAAAGCCAAACTTTTGAAGATATGTCTGGGGGAAATGACCAGGCATAATCCTGGATCCTTTTCCCCTGTTTTGTGAACCATCTGTCTCATTTCTACCATGCCTAGGCCCGGATCATGTTGGACTAATGGGTCTTACACATGGTAGAATTGGGATATTTTCTCCAAATCTTTTCCCCATCCCTCTTCAGGGACCCTTCTCATGAACAGCTCCTCATACAGGAGGTGCAAACTCTGCTAGAAGATGGAGCAATAGAGGAGGTCCCTCAGGAATTCAGGGGCAAGGGATTTTATTCCCAATATGTCCTAATCCTGAAGGCCAAGGGTAGAGTCAGGCATATTCTAGATCTGTGAAACCTCAACATATTCATGAAAAAGCTGAAGTTCTGCATGGTCTCAATGGCTTCCATTATCCCTTCCCTGGATCTGGGGGACTGGTACGCTGCCCACTACTTGAAGGATGTATACTTTCACATGTTGATAGTCCCATCCCACAGGCGGTTCCTCCATTTCATGGTCAACACCACCCATTATCAATTTATGGTTCTCCCCTTCGCGCTATTGGTGGCTTCTTGGGTGTTCACCAAGTGTGTGTCGGTTGTAACTGCCTTCCCGAGGAGGCAACAGGTACAAGTACTCCCATACCTAGATGACTTGCTAACCAAAGGCCATACCAGAGCTCAGGTGGAGGAGCAGGTGACCCTGGTGAGATCGACTTTTACAGGCTCGAACTGATACTGTATGTGACACATTCAACTCTAACCCCCCACTCAGAGGATCGAGTTCATTGGAGCTCTACTAGACTCAAGTCAGGCCAAAGCATTCCTTCCGGAATTGTGTTTTCTGATCATGGGTGCCATCAAAGAGGACTTGCAATAATACCCCACTACTACAGAGCAAAATTGGCTGAAGCTGCTTAGTCATAGGGCTGCTTGTACATATGTAGTTCAGCATGGAGACCGTGGCTCGGACCTCTGAAGGCCTGGCTGGCCTCAGTATACAGGCCAAACGGGATTGTCTACACAAGATAGTCATTCCTCCTCCTCATCCTAATTGAGTCCTTCCTGTGGAGGGTCAGCCAGCAAGCGGTGTATGCAGGAGTACCCTTCTTCAGGCCCCAACTCTCACTTTCTCTAGTCATGGATGCAATGGGATGGTGAACACATCTAGGAAGACTCAGAACTCAAGGTTTCTGGTCCCAGGCAGAGCTCTCTGACATGGATGTGCAATGAAAGTTAAGAGCAGTTCACTCTGCTTGCCAGATGTTCCAAACCCATCTGGAAGGAAGATCTGTATTGGTATTGACTGACAAAACAACAGCGATGTTCTATATAAACAGACAGTATGGTGCTTGCTCCTCTTCCCTGTGCCCCAGGTTCCTGGAGGATAGGTCATCAATAGCTATTAGCGAGGCTGGGCAGGGATGATGTACCTAGCCTCTGTTTGCCAGAAGCTCGGAATGGGTGACAGGGGATGGATCACTTGATGATTACCAGTTCTGTTCATTCCCTCTGGGGCACCTGGCATTGACCACTGTCGGAAGACAAGATACTGATCTGACCCAGTATGGCTGTTCTCAAGTTGCAAGGTGAAATTCTTCCCAAAGGTTTTTAATACATTGCTGACCAAACTTTCAGGCCAGGATCTGCTCCCAAGGGCCATGGCTGTTTTTCATCATCTTAGATACTTATGCCTATCAATTTGATAGTTCAGTCACCCTTTGATATGCATTTTCCTGCAAGTGACCCCTAGGGAAAGTTCTTGCAAGCTGAGAGCAAGAAGGGAGGAGGCTTCAGGCTGTTTCTTTTCACCTGTATATGCTGCAGTGCAGATTTTCTTTATCTTCTTTCTTTCCCCTCTTTCTGTCTGAGGGTTCTGTTTACAGCCTAATATGCAAACTGAGGTGCACACACATCCCATTAAGACCTGCTTGACTAGTCCTTCCTACATGGGGCTTCATGAGTTCAAACGTGTCACAGCATAATTCAGGGAGAATTCATAACTCTACATATAATGTTGCTGCATACATTCCACCATGATGATATTGACCGTCACAATATTAGTTTTCAAATTATACCTCCCAAAGCATATTTTGTGCAAGACTATTACAGTAGAATGTAAGGTGAGAATACAGGATGCTTTGAATCACACCGATGCATAGTCAGCCCTTGGCATATCTGTTGAGACTGTCAAGAGATGCCAATTAGAATATGGGTTTCAGTCTACTAGGAATTTAGATACATTCCATCAGCTTGTTTCATATTAGCCACTGAGAAGCTGTCAGATTATACTTCATTACTACTGACCTGTGCCAAAAGTGGTATCCTCAAAGTGAAGTATCCTGTAGCTAATTAATTACTAATCCTGTGAATCATCCAGTTCTTTGTATTGAATAGCATTCTCAGTGATCAGCTATTTGAGTAGTTAAATATACTGTCTGCTCTTGAAAATTGGGGTAAAAGCCTTTTGATGTTTCTTTCTCTCTTCTCTTTTTAGCTCTTAATAAACCCTTTCAAGAAATACTTAATACTGCGTTAGTCATTTTGGGCCCTTTTCCAAATATTTGATCATGCATGCCAGACTTCCTATCTGCATGCATCTGTTTTGAGTACCTGACTGGTATATACAATGCCAGTACACAATGCTATAAGCTGAGTGTTTGTGATTGTCATTATTATTACTTAGCTGTCAGTGAGGCACATAGTAATGAGGTTGGCATGGGAACTGAATGCACAGCATGCTCCCATTACAGAACTGTCAGTTTTAAAAGCTGTTAAACTAATCTTAAGGTGAAAACTTTATAAAGTTCACACACAAAATGAACAAGTTTTTGCTAAATTTCCTAAATACATATAGAATTTCTTCTTGATGTTTTGAGGTAACCAGTTTTATCAGGTTAAATAAGATCAATGAAAAATGAGCTCTTTTTGGCCGGTCTTACTCCTTATTAACAGTTTATTTCAGTAGCACCCAGAGGCCTCCATCTTGATGGCCCCATTGTACTAGGTGCTGTAGGAACACAGAAGAAAACATGAGGCAAATCCTGGTCGTCTTCTAGTTAATGTGAGTTTTTGCAAACGACTGACCTCACTGCGGTCAGGACTTCTCCCATGATTTAAGCCCTAAAGAGTTTACAGTCTAAATGGACAAGAAAAACAGGGTATGTCTACACTGCACACTAAGCCCAAGATCCTCTTCCTTCCATACATAAATCAGCCAGACTCGGGTCAACAGGCACTCAGGATCGGGATCCTGGGACCCTGCTAACGGGGTGGGTCAGAGCCTGTGTCCTACTGTGACTTGTGTCCAAGCCCTGTCATTTTGTGATGTGGCTGCAGCTCAAGCTGCAGACCAAAGTCAGAAGGTCTATGTAGTGAGGTACGGATGCGTTAGCATGTCTGAGAGACCCGGGCCCAGTTTACAATGTAGTGTGGACACTCAAGCATTGGTGGTATGATGGTATAGCGATGCTGCTTTAGATGTCTGCAGCTGGCTGTACCAGCTGACTTGTGCTACGGGGCTCAGGCTAAGGGGCTTTTTAATTGCAGTGTAGATGCTTGGGTTCTAGCATGAGCTCTGGGATGTCACAAGGTCCTAGAGCCCAAGCCCCAGCTGGAACCTGAACTTATGCACCAGGGTTAAACAGCCTGAGCCCTGAGAGCCTGAGTCAGTTGGAACAGGGCAGCTGTAGGTTTTTTAACTGCAGTGTAGACGTTCCCTTCATCACAAGCCTGGGCTCTGCAGACCTGGGTTTACGGTGCTATGTAGACATGCTCCTAGTAATGGACAAAATCTGTGCAGAATGTCAAAGGCCTATATCTTCCTAGTTACTGTGTGGTGGTTTCTCCCCAAACCATCCCCTTATCCCTCATGTTCTTCCCTCTGTCCAGGTGTCTCAGTGCCTGGCTAAGCAGCCTTCTTCCATTTAGACCACACCACAGAAATGGACTCGGGCTCTGTATGTGTGAGGGGGGCATGGTGGGGAAGAAGCAGCCAATAAGTAGGTGCCTATTGAGTGACTGCAAGGGTCTGGTAGTGTTACCACAAGTCTCCTTGTGCGTGGGCAAGCATGGACCCTTTGCGGAGCACAAGGAGTGTGCATTTTCCCCAAATCCAGCCCCTTCGTGTGGTGTAGAACTGTGTTGGTTCCATCATTTGAGACACGCTGTCATGGCGATGGGCGGGGAATGAAAGGCATGTGACATCACATATTAAATTGTATAAATACTATTATCAATATTGTAATACAAACAAACAGCAATGTTACCTACAGGCCCTAAACAGACTGAGGTCCTATACTGCTAGGTCTTCCTCGGACCTAAAGGAAGAGAGTACCTGCCTCAAGGAGCATGTAATTTTAGTTTATTACAGTGTAGAACATTGGATTACAGAAATAAGAAAATGAATGAAGACAAGTAATACAACCATGTTGCTGACAGTAACCATAACTATCTAAAATGGCTTCCAATGAAGGGAGTGGGGGGTGGGAAATTCTTTATAAAATAATCCCTGGTGAAAATGTAGAGCAGATGCATCAATTTCGGTTTAATTAGAAAGTGACAGAAAGAAGAGGAGCTTCCAGTGAGCTGTTAGATTCCCCTCAAACTCATGAAAATAGTGTGTGTGTAAAAAATAAATAAATAAATAAATAAAATTTCCTGTGGTTTAGTTTCTATATATTCTGTCTATATGCATGCATGTGCATGAAATTGTAAAAGCACTGTTTCATCATTTACATAAGAATGTATCCATTTAATAAAAACATATTTAAGAGAAATGTATTTGTTTCAAAGGGGTTTGGGTTTTCTGTTTTGGTTGTTTTTCTGTTGATGAATAATGTCAATAATATTCCTTACAGCTGCTACCTGAAATGGTATATCTAAAGAAGTATTTGTGTTACAGGAGACAAAAGTGGAGGAAGTGGAAAATAAAGCAACCCCTAAAGCAACCAGACTAACCAAACAACCCTCAGAAGATAATGAAGTGTTTGGTATGTATCTGAAGAACTGGAAAATAAAGTTTGCACTGTAGCATAGTTTAAGCCAACAGTAGTGTGCTATTACTATGTAAAGAATTTATTCATATTCTTTCATGCTTACAGATCTTTCTTATAATAAACATTTTCTCCTGCTTTAAGACTGTGATTAGGAAAAGAAACAATGGTTTTGTGGCAGTGTAAGTTCATTTAAAGCCAGTGATGATGATAGTGTGGAGAAGGACGTCAAAGGTTTTCAGCCAATGGATCTGTGGGCAGCACTGCTTTCTAGAGCAGGAACTTTAGGAATCTGGGGAAATTAAGGCAGCCTTATTGCACCAGTTTTAAGAATTTTGGACAGTTCTAACTGATTGTGAAATGCAGCATGGAATTCATTATTCCCAGGGTGCAAAAGGAGTAGAAACTGAGTAATTAAATTTCTTTTACTAAATGCGGAAACGATGCATTTGATAATTTAAACCTGCAGTGGATAAAATTAATTTTCAGAGTAGATTCTTCAGTCCACTGTAAAGTCCTCTGAAGACTGGCACATCAGTTTTCAGGGTGTATAACTGCCATGGATGCTCTCAGCTTTCCTCTTCTATTCTATCTGTAGTTTCTGGGCTTCCCTAGAGAGTTTCACCTGGGGGGGAGGGGGGGAGACATGCAAGGAGGGGTTATTAAAAGAAAATGAATTCTGTCTCAGTGTATTTTTGTTTCTCTCTATACTTGTTTATTGACAGAACAGCTGCAAAATTAATGCTGTGTTCCTATCATCTTAATTTAAGAATCCCCTATAGCCCTTGTAATGCTTGTGCAGTCCAATGGTGTGCATGTCTGTCTTACGTTTGTTAATTTTGTCACACTCTTTCAAGCCATTCTATTGGGGCTGAGACTTAGTGCTGATGAGTCAGTCATTGCTGGCTTACTAGGGATATGAGAGTAGTGCTGAGTGTGTTCTAGTGGATTCAAGAGAACTCCTTGGAATAGGTCTGCACGTGAGATACCTGGAAAATGTAGATAATAAAATTAGCCTCACCTGTAGCTGAGGGAAGAGATTTCTGACCAAAGGCTCTCATATATTCGACATAAATCAGTGAGCTAAAAAGAGCTGGCTGCACCCTTTAGTTTAAAGATTTTTTTTGTATTTATTCAGGTGTCAGCTGTTGGGTTTTTTTGTTCCGTCTTTTCCCCACCCCAAGAATTAGTCAGCTTATTGTTATGTTTAACCCAGACACTGAGAGCACCCAAAATTACCAGTTGATACTTTTGAAATATGTATGCACCTGGCCAAGATGTTTTCCAAACGAATCAGGTAATTTTTGGGTACCAAAACTTCTGTAGGCCGAACTTTGAGGTACCTTGAGGGATCCTGATTTTCAGAATTGCTGAGCACCTGTCCTCTGGAATTGGGCCTCCTGAAGATGTCTGTTGATGAACATCTGAAAACTTGAAGCATCCAAAAACCACTAGTAATTTCTGAAAATATTGGCTATATATCTTGAGCAGAACTCCTATTTAAAAAAATACATTCAGTTGTATCTTTCTTGTTCTGTTTAGATCTATATTATTGGTTGTTTGCCTTTATTTTATTGTTTGTATAAAGGCATAAGTTTGAATGACTTGCAACTCTCATTTAAATGATCTTCCCAATGGCCCCTCATTTTCTACGTGTATCTCTTGCACTTGTGGACCTGTTATAAACAACTGTAGAGTCTTTGGAAATTTAGTCTTGTACAATTTAGTCTTGTATTCAGGGCTGGTTCCAGCGTTTTTGCTGCCCCAAGCAGCCAAAAAAACAAACAAACAAAAGTTGCGATCGGCGGCACTTCGGCGGCAGCTTTACCACCGCTGCTTCATTCTTCGGCAGCAGGTCCTTCCCTCCGAGAGGGACTGACGGATCTGCCACCGAAGAGCCAGACCTTTTGGTTGGCCGCCCCAAGCACCTGCTTGCTGCGCTGGTGCCTGGAGCTGGCCCTGGCTCTATTGAATTCATTTGGCTATACATGAACTTCTGCTATTGGGGAAGAAGTGTGAATTAAGGGAAGCAGCATGGTCCATACGGCACTTTACTGGGAGCCAAGAAACCTGGGAGCTATGCTAGTTCTGCCAGTGACCTTTTGTGTGAATTTCACTCAATTCTTTGCCTTCATTTCTGCTCCCACCATTGGTCTGTCTCCTCTATGTAAACTCTTCAGGGTGGGATAGGAACCACTTCTTATTATACATTGGGGCCATAATCCAGTTGGACTGTTCACACTGGCCAGGTGAAGAAGGCAAACAATGCTGCCTTCAAAGGCTGGACTAGCAGCACCTCTTGTGTGTTTCCCAGAAACTTTGGGAAAAAAAAAAATTGACAGACAGATTTCCTTCCTTGGAATTATATAGTAGCATGATTCCTCCCTGCAACTTCCCAATGTAGACCAATTTCTAAAATGCATAGTACAGTTCTTAAAAATAATGATAAAAAAGACACAACCTTAGGGTGTATTTTCCTTGTGTTTGTCATTCTGTGTTTTTAAATATTTAGATTAGACTCCCACAATTTATGTAACCTTTTATTTCTTGCCTGTATATCATACTAATCAGAATAATAGAAATGTGGGGCTGCAAGGGACCTAGAGAGGTTTTCTAGTTCAGCTCCTTGCATGGAGGCAGGACCAAGTATACTTAGACCATCCATGACCATGACAGATGTTTCTCTAATCTGTTCTTTAAAACCTCCAGTAATGAGGATTCCCTTGGAAGCTTATTCTATAACTTAGCTACCTAGTTAGAAAACTGTTCCCAATAGCTATCCCCCTTTGCCATGGATTAAGCTGGTTTTGTCTTCTCTGTCTTCAGTGGGAGGGATAGCTCAGTGGTTTGAACCTTGGTCTGCTAAACCCAGGGTTGTGAGTTCAATCCTTGAGGGGGCCATTTAGGGAACTGGGGTAAAAATCTGCCTGGGGATTGGCCCTGCTTTGAGCAGGGGGTTGGACTAGATTACCTCCTGAGGTCCCTTCTAACCCTGATATTCTGTGACTTTGAGAACAGTTGATCACAGTCCTGTCTGTAGCAGCCCTTAGCATATCTTAAGACTGTTATCAGGTCCCCTCAGTCATCTTTTCTTAAGATTAAACATGACTTTTTTTTTGTGACCTTTCATCATAAATCAGGTCTTCTAAAATTTTTGTTGCATATTAGTTAATGAAGGACTGAATTTTAGTTTTAATACATAGTCTTGCATTTGAGTGTTTGCTTGCAGGGACCACATGGCAGCAGGAGTCCCATAGGAGCTTTGACAGAATGCTTCCTCCAAGGCAGTTTGAACACCTTTGCCACATTTTTAAAGGGTGCAGCATGTAACTCCCAGCCAGCTCTCTTCCCCCATGGCCTCAGCCTTATGCTACCATTTCTATCACCTATAGCAGTGATCCCCAAACTGTGGGATGTGCCCCCCATGAGGGCATGGAGGAATGTTTTGGGAGGGTGCAGCGTGGCCCGGGCCAGCCCCCATTGGGGTCAGGAAGGGAGCACCACCCAACCCTGCTCTGCCCTCAGCTCTGCTCCAGCCCTATGCCCCAGCTGCAGCCCCACTCTCCAGCTTCGGCCCCAGCCTTGACCCCTGGGTCCTAGCCCAGCTGCTGGCCCTGACCATGGCAGCTGTGGCTCTGCTTCCAGCATTGCCCCCTGGCCTTGGGCCCACCCCCAGCTCCAGCCCTGGCCTTGGCTCCCTTAACCCGGCCATGCCCCCTCTCCTGCCCCTAGTTCCTGACCGTGACTCCTGGGGGACGGAGGGTGCAGGGAGGAGTCAGGGGTGGCACAATGTGAAAAGTTTGGGGACAGCTGACCTATATAAAGAGGCTAGCACAACTGCTAGCTCTAGGATGAAACAGTAGCACTGATCCCTTGTGGTTGACCCCTCCACAGGAATGAATGGGTGGGGCTCCCCTTCCACTTCCTCTCATTTGTAACAGAGGAGTCACATTCTGACTTCAGGCAAGTCATTACAAAATCATAGGCTGGCATTCATAAATCAGCCACAAGGGAGCAGTACTTGCCTTTCCCCTGGAGAGTCCAAGTTGACAATCGAATATCATTTAAAGCATTGCATTAGCGGCGTGGAGTTTCTGTGTTCTAGGTACCCCCTTTTCTAAAACAATACATATATTTTGTTACACTAGACCAGACAGCATTATGTTTAACCTGGAAAGTAGAGAATGTTCTATGCCCTTTATAGCATTTGACATACAGGATTGTTAGGATAGAAAAGCAGTAATTTAAGTGAAGAGTTAAGAGAAACCTTTTGTGGCAAGTATCAGAGGGGTAGCTGTGTTAGTCTGTATCTGTAAAAGCAGCAAAGAGTCCTATGGCATCTTGTAGACTAATGGACATATTGGAGCATGAGCTTTTGTGGGTGAATACCCACTTAGTCGGATGCATGTCGGATGCATCCGATGAAGTGGGTATTCACCCACGAAAGCTCATGCTCCAAAACGTCTATTAGTCTATAAGGTGCCACAGGACTCTTTGCTGCTTTTGTGGCAGTTCAAGCATTTTTGATTTTCTGTAAACCCTTTTTTCTCTAGAAGGTTCAATTAGGTTGAATTTGGCTGGCCAAATACAACATACTCTGAATTCTTTTTTTCATTGATCCTTGTCAGTTGGACTTCAGACATGGGCACGTGATAAGAGACTGCACTGACCTCCTTGACTGATAATCCAGTGCTGGGAATGGATAAGGTTTAGGTGTTCATTCCAGTTCTGTTACATCCATTAGAACCATTTTGATATGAATGCCCATCAGGAGTCATTGATTCATTTTCCAGAGCCCAGTGGTGCTTTACATTCCTTCCAGTCAGAAATTACTCTGAGTGGTTATTCTTTATTCACTTATCTTATGGTAGTGCTGAAATGCCTGCATCAACACTGGGGCCCTGTCATGCTGAGCACTGATACATATAAATAGAGGTAGACATGGTCCGTGTGCAGAGGGCTTACTGTACAGGTAGGGTGACTGCTCCAGCATCTGTTGTGGATGTTGCAGGTGTATATATATTGGCGTTCCAGAGCTGCAGGCTTTCAATGAACGAGTCAACCACAATAGGGAAACTTTCAAAAATGCCCATAATTTAATGAGCATATGTGGCTCAGGCAAGTTATGGTGTCTCCCTGAAATGTTGACTTAAATGCTCTTTTTATGATGATCTGCAGAGTTTCATCTTTTCATGCAAACTACTTAACATGTTGTATAAAGCCAGACTGAAAGCTATTTGGAGGTGTGCTACCCGGAGTACACCTATTCTGTTGCACTCTCTCTCTTTTTATATTCAACTTAGATAATGTGGTCTCTTTGTATTTGAGCCAGCCAATAGGAAAGCTATCTTACATGAAAGTTCAGTACACATAAGATGTGGGGGGAATGGTAAACATATGGAGAAACTGACCAGGAAGTGACTGCTCGCTCAAGTTCTAATGACTGAGTAGCCTCAGGGTCTTATTCAGGCCATACTCTTTAGGATTCGCAAATGAAAGCAGTGGCCTAAAATGCCTTTAATCGTTTGCTCTCCAGTATGACTCTCTGTCACATCTAGGCTAGACTGAGATGCATTGTACTGGTGGGTTTTCCCTGGGCCTCAGCTTGCAAAGAATTAGAATAGAGCAAAAACCAGAATTTCCATCTTGGGGAAAATTCTGATATTTTGACATTTGTTTTCAATGTATGATGAAAGTCAAAATTTTGACATTTTTCCATAGAACAAAAAGTTTAAGAAAAAATTCATTTTGGAAATGTCGAAACAAAACATTTTGATGTTTGTGAATCAAAACATTTCACTTGGGTTTGTTGCAAAAAATCAAAATGTTTTTTTTCCTAGTCAGTTCAGAATTAAACTGTATCTGCCTAAAATGCCATAGTGCCTCACTGGAGTTCTATTTCAGGAGCCGCATTCCCCTAATCTTTCCTAAGGGCCAGACTCCGTGGCTGGACTATATCTCCCAGGGTCCATTGTGATCATGTGACTCTTCTGTTGCCATATGGCTCTGTCAGAAATATTTCAGGGTCAAGCCTAACTGCAAACAAAATTTTGTTTTGATGTTCCTCATGGAAAACCAAAAAATTATGGCACAATTTGAAATTTCACTAGGGAAAATTTCAATTTTATGGAAGCTACATGTTCCATTTAAAAAAAAAAAACAAAAAAAATTTTGACAGAAAAATTTCCAGTCAACTCTACAAAGAACATGGTTGCTCACCTATGAAGTAGGGCAGCCTGATCATGTAAGCATGTAACACCCATTCTCCCCAGTGTGTACTACCTTCCTGTTTTATTTCTGGTACAATTTAAGGTATTTATATGTAAAACCCTATATGGTCTTGAGAACCTGCTCTATCTACAGTGCTGCTCCTTCCACCATGTGGCAATTACAGTTGTCTGGAATATTTGTTTCCTTTCTTTCAGGGTTAAACTCCAAGCCAGGTGGTAACACATTCTAAGAGGGGGATATGATGAGGTCTATAAAATGACTGATGTAGAGAAAGTAAATAAGAAAGTGTTGTTTACTCCTTCTCCATAACGCAAGAACTAGTGGGTCACCAAATGAAATTAATAAGCAGCAGGTTTAAAACAAACAAAAGGAAGTATTTTTTTCACACAACGCACAGTCAACCTGTGGAACTCTTTACCAGATGATGTTGTAAAGGCCAAGACTATAACAAGATTCAAAAAAGAACTAGATAAGTTCATGGAGGATAGGTCCATCAATGGCTATTAGCCAGGATAGGCAGGGATGGTGTCCTTAGCCTCTGTTTTCCAGAAGCTGGGAATGAGTGACAGGGGATGGATCACTTGATTACCTGTTTTGTTCCTTCCTTCTTGGGCACCTGTCATTGGCCGCTGTCAGAAGACACAATATTGGGCTAGATGGACCTTTGGTCTGACCCTGTATGGCCTTATGTTCTTGTGTCCATCTCTGAAACACAGTCCTGCTTGAGCCTCACCAAAACCCAAGTTGAGCAGCTTTCTGGGTACAATACATAAAAATATGAGTGGTCATACTGGGCCAGATCAGTAGTCCATCTAGCCCAGTATCCTGTGTTCCATCAGTGGCCACTGTCGGATGCTTCAGAGGGAATGAACGGAACAGGGCAATTATTGAGTGATCTGTGCTCTGTCATTAACTCCCACCTTCTGGCAGTCAGAGGCTTAGGGGCACCCAGAAGATGAGGTGGCATCCCTGCCCGTCTTGGGTAATAGCTGTTGTTGGACCGTTGCCCATAACAGTAGAACATAAGTACTTCTTACACATTAGCAAACTGGTTGACATAGTACACCCACAATTTGGAAATATGCATGCATGCATAAAATGTGTTCACAAGATTCTCATGCCCACACTTCAGCCCTTAAAAGAAAACCCCAAAAAGAGGAGACCAAGGGAATCCAGCAGTATACGTTAACCTACCTGAACAATCCATTTATCTATGGACTATGTTGTTGTTATGTACTGGACAAAAGCTGGGAGGTTATTGCAGTTCATATTGACCTTTCTAGGAAGCTTGTCTTATCGATTGTAAACATAATCAGCCCTGGAAAACAAGTGATGGCAAGTTAACACACAAATCTTCTGGTGAGACAGCATATAGTTCTAAGCTAGATGTTATCATCATGCCACAATTATTTTATTTTGCTACATTATAAGATGAGTGTGTTGCACTGATGTTTGTATTCAAGTTGTCCAGACATTTCCACCCTAAAGGGTGTGGGGCTTTTTGATTGTGACTTTCACAGAGTTTTACCTTTCTGACTGAAATTTGACGTATTTGCTCCCTATCGGAAACTTCTGAAAATTTAACTGAAAGCAGGATGGGTACGAGGAGCAGAAACCACAGACTTTCTGCCAGGAAAAAAAAAATGCTTTGACTTTTTTCATCGCTCTTGTACCACAGTGGGAAGAGATGGAAAATTGAAATTTGGCACAGAAAGATTCTCTTCCTCATGGCTGCATCTATTGGTGCTTTAGTGAAAATGAGGTTATTAGACTTTAAAAGCTAATTGACACATGAACATTAGTTTTAGTTTGCAATAAAAATAACATCCTGCCAGCATTCCATTGGCACTGCACATGCAAATGTGTAAACTGCACATGGGTAAACTGAGTGGAAATTTTCACTGAATAGACTTCTTTTCCCCCAGTACTCCATTTAGATTTCTGCATTCATACATAAGGAAATTGATCAGAATTAGCTAGCCTCTAACTCTGCCTACCCAGAAAATGTATTTGTGCAAGCAAACAGCATTTGCATTTGACTTGCCAATTCCATGTAGACGTTCTGGTTTTGGTGAGTGCAAATGGTTTTCCATCAATACTACTGATGCATACATATAGTCTGTTTTGGAAAATGTGGCCTTTCTGACTAGTCTACGTAATATTTGTTTAACTTTTCCATTTCTCAGGAAATTTCTGCTTTTAAAAAATATATTGCAACCTTAAAATAAAATAGGAAATACTTAATTTTGGTTAATAGAGACATACATATACGGGGATACTGATATCCAAGGATTTCGTTTTTGGTTACTTATTGTAAAAGAGACCTGCATAGGTTATGATTGCTTAGTAACTGTTTCTTTCATGAATTCAGATAAAACTCCAAGGACTTAGCCAGATTCTCACCTGGTGTTCCTGGGAAGTGCTTGCAGGAATGGTAGCTCCACCTGCCTTTGAAATATGGCACCTTGTACCTCACTCCATTGTTCTATATTTGGTACTCTTTGATAGGATTCATGATAAATGGCACTTCTGTGATACTCTTGATGTTCAGAGGTTTTATGGGAAACATGGGTAGACAATGGCAACTACTCAATTCTCCTCTTTCTCCAAGAGTTTTCTTTGGCATAAAAGATTTTGTGCCAACAGTATATAAACAGTATTACTGTATTTCCAATGGGCCAGAGGGGCGAAGGTTTAGAGAACTATACCTGAAGAGAGACATCCACACAACTAGTTGAGATACTCTATATTAAAAAAAAATATATATTTCTGTGTTCCGGTTTGACTCAATTGCTTGTTCAGTTGTGGCTCATTTGATGGCTGTCTAATCTCCTGGAGAGTGCCCTATGCACAGATATGAACGTGTTGACTTAATAGGCCAGATTTTTAAAAGAGGACTCTAATTTTGTACCTGCAATCAGTTGTGGGCACAAATAATTGTGAGCATAAATGATACAGTAATTTCTAGATATCTAACTGCCTGATAAGTAAATTCAGTCAGTTAGTGGTCAAAACACTATCATTTAAGTCCATAAGATTGCATTCAACCTCCGTTGATTTTGGACACAAAACTAGAGGCAAACCTGAAGGCACTTAACAGTTTGACCCAATATGATTTTTCCTTCTCCGTCTCTTACATTTTCCATGTGTATTAGAAGTTTGTATCTATGATTAATTGAATATCCTTGGCAGTTATTGCTAAACTCAATAGCATGTAGGGTTGTCAAGCAATTTAAAAAAAAATTAATCATGCAATTAATCACACTGTTAATAATAGAATACCATTTATTTAAATATTTTTGGATGTTTTCTACATTTTCAAATATATTCATTTCAATTGCAAAACAACACACAGTACAGTACTCACTATATTTTTTATTACAAATATTTGTACTGTAAAAAAGAAATAGTATTTTTAGTTTACCTCATACAAGTTCTATAGTGCAATCTCTTCATCATGAAAGCTGAACTTAGAAATGTGGAATTATGTACAACTCCCCTGCATTTTAAAATAAAACCATGCAAAACTTTTAGCGCCTACAAGTCCACTCAGTCCTACTACTTCTTCAGCTAGTCACTCAGAAATACAAGTTTGTTTACATTTGCAGGAGATAATGCTGCTTGCTGCTTGTTTACAGTGTCTTCTGAAAGTGAGAACGGGGATTCACATGGCACTGTTGTAGCTGGAGTCACAAGATATTTATGTGCCAAAGATTCATATGTCCTTTCATTTTCAACCACTATTCCAGAGGACATGCGTCCATGCTGATGATGGGATCTGCTTGATAATGATCCAAAGCAGTGCAGACCAATACTTTCTTCATCTGAGTCATGTGCCACCAGCAGAAGGTTGATTTTCTATTTTGTTGGTTTTGATTCTGTAGTTTCTGTATTGGAGTGTTGCTCTTTTAAGACTTCTAAAAGCATGCTCCACACCTCATCCCTCTCAGATTTTGGCAGGCACTTCAGATTCTTAAACCTTGGGTTGAGTACGGTAGCTATGTTTAGAAATCTCACATTGATGCTTTCTTTGTGTTTTTGTCAAATCTGTAAGAAAATTTTCCTAAAACTAGTGTGTCCTGGATCATCACCCAAGACTACTATAACATGAAATATATGCCAGTATGCGAGTAAAACAGAGTTGCAGACATACTGTTTTCCCCCAAGGAGTTCAGTCAAAATGTAATTAACACGTTGTTGTTGTTGGTTTTATTTATTTTTTTTTTAAACGAGCATCATCAGCATGGAAGCATGTTCTTTGGAATAGTGGCCAAAGCATGAAGGGGCATATGAATGTTTGCACATTTATGTGCCAGATATGCTAATACTGCCTGCAAAGGTGCTATGCGAACGCCTGTTCTCCTTTACCGTGACATTGTAAATAAGAAGCGGGCAGCATTATCTCCTGCAAATGTAAACAAATTTGATTGATTTAGGGATTGGCTGAACAAGAAGTAGGGCTGTTTTTGTTTGAGAGCAGTTGTATAACCAAAAAAAATCCTACGTTTGTAAGCTGCACTTTCACAATAAAGAGATTGCACTATGGTATGTGTATAAGGTGAATTGCAATCCATGGGCTACTGTCCCAGTCAGACTGGGTAGGACTGTGAAGTAGAGACTGGGAAATCAGTGGTAGCCTGGAAGCAGAAGTCTAGAAGGAGCTTTGAGGGTCCACCCCTCTGAATGGATGCACCAAAACTTCGAGGGTTGGAAGAGAATTCTTTTGTGTGCGTGCACACCTCAAGCTCTGTGCAACCACAAGATTCCAAGCCCTGCCGCTTAAGCACTGCAACTGACCCCAGGCCTAAGGGGATATAATGGCTTTGGGTTTTCGCATGTTTCACACTTACAAATTTTAGTAGTATTTTAAAGTGGTTTGACCTATGGAACAGGATGAGTTGGCCCCTGCTTTAATTCCTTAAGGTAAGACCAATAGCCTGGCAGAATTTGTACTCATTTCTAAAGGCATGACAGTGTCCCTTTAAGCACGATAAGGAGATATACAATAGAAATCCATGTCTGAGGATTTTATTTTTAACAATGAAAATAGAAGTGAAAAGAACTAGTATTTTCTGCTATACACACTGATACTTGTATGGAAACATCCTGGTAGTGACAAGACTGCAGTCCCTTACAAGCCTTGCAAGTATCACAGCAGAGCCCTGATAATGCCCTCCTTTATTTCAGTGTTCAAAGCAGGCTCACTCTGTAGTGCTTTCCCTATGCTTTCCTTTTCCATCTCCAATGAAATGCCTGGATTTCTCAAGGTCTTTTAACACCCCTCCTTAATATGGTGCTATACTTTCATTCTGATATGAAGCCACTCCATCACAACAGGATTTGTAAGTTAGTCCCCAGCTGGTTCAGACTCTGGCTACTTCTACACTACAGGAAAATTCCGAATTACATTAAACCGGTTTTATAAAACAGATATTATAAATTCGATTTCACGCGGCCACACTAGGCACAGTAATTCGGTGGTGTGCGTCCATGGTCCGAGGCTAGCATCGA